>NC_092396.1:2442500-2787500 GCF_030028105.1 Mobula birostris | reverse complement strand
GTTCGCCCGGCTTCACCTGAAACACATCTGCTCACTGAATTTAAAAATTAAACAGTGGGTAGAGAAGCCCTCTGGGCAAATTTGCCCTTGCCAGCATCAGAGTTAAAAGCAAAGAGTGCTCTACCTACCTTGCTGAGAGAAGGAGCCCCCACAGTCACCAGAGAGCGGCTAGACGGAGCAGGATCGGCGGGCAGGAGAGGGGAATGCTGTGTGAGAAGCACCTGGGAGATGACTTCCCGTAGTGTAGAGCTCACAGCAATGCAGTTCCAGAACGTGATGAGGAGGCTTTTTAATCCCTGTCCCTCTGTTAAAATTGACTGCGTCATGTGACCTCACACAGCACTCTGCATCACTGCATAAGAATTGGAACGTCCCATTTTAAATCAGACAGAGAGTAATTAAATTTTCAGTGCTGCGTGTTAGAAGAGGCACACACTCGTGAGGTTACAGGGGCTAATCAATATGTGGCTATTGTTTCAGAAAAGGAACTTGTTTTTTAATGTGGTGTTTAAAATAAACTGTTCTTCAGTAGAGACCACCACCTCTCACGCAGGACAGAGTGAATTTTAAACACAGGAGATTCTGCAGATGCTGGCAATCCAGAGCAACACACACAAAATGCTGGAGGAACTCAGGAGGTCAGGAAGCATCTATGGAAATGAATAAAATCAAAAGTGAATTTGCTTTTTTGGCAAAAAAAAACAAACTACCTAAGATGAGATGTTGTGAGATACCAAGTGACAGATCGGTTGACAATGAAAGAAGCCAAATTAGTTCAATTGTGTGTCAAGAGGGGCAGAACAGAGTGAAATGATTCATTGAGAAACACAGGGAGGAGATGTGGATGCTGTTTTAACTCTCGCCATAACCTTCACAAATTTTTTATTGGCTATTTTTACATTTCAAGATTCAAGATTCGAGATTGTTTAATGTCATTTCCAGTACACAAGAGTAAAGGAGAACAAAATAATTGTTAGTCCGGGTCCAATTCAGCACAAAAAAACACAATAAGATAAAGAACATAATAACAAAAACACACAATAAATATAAATACATAAGATAACTTGTATACATAGATTGATTGCATGTCCATAAAGTGGTGCTAGGCACAGGAGTGTCTGTACATAAGGTGACTGACAGGAGATGATAAAGTAGTGGTGGTTGGGGGTGTGGAGGGGTGGGTTGGCGGGTGGAGGTGTTGATCAGCCTCACTGCTTGGGGAAAGTAACTGTTTTTGAGTCTGGTGATCCTGGCCTGGACGACTGGTAGCCTCCTCCCTGATGGGAGTGGGACAAAGAGAGGCCAAATTAGGTCAATTGTGTGTCAGGAGAGGCAGAACAGAGTGAAACGATTCACTGAGAAATGCAGGGAGGAGATGTGAATGCTGTTTTAACTCTCGCCATAACCTTCACAAATTATTTATTGGCTATTTTTACATTTGAACCTCTGTCATAAATCTTGTTCACTCATTGCTAAAAATAGAATGGAATGGCCCGGGGCTGTTCTTGCTGCTTCTATCGGCATATGTCATGAAATTTGTTGTTTTGCAGCCTCAGTACACTGCCATACATAATAATTAAAAAACTATAAATTACAAATTATATATATATATAAATTAAAATAATAACTAGTGCAAAAAGAGGGAAAAGCTAGTGAGGTAGTATTTCATGGGTCCATCGACCATTCATAAACTTGATGGCAGAGAGAATGAAGCCGTTCCTGAAACGTTGAGTGTGTGGCTACAGGCTCCTGTACCTCCTCTCTGATAGCAGTAATGAGGAGATTACTTGTCCTGCGTGCCTGGGTCCTTGATGGCGGATGTCATTAAGGGGAGGCTTGTGTCCATGATGGACCTGGCTGAGTTTACAACTTCCTGCGGCTTTTTCTGATCCTGTGCAGCGGCCCCTCGGTACCAGAAGGTGATGCAACCAGTTAGAATGCTCTCCACAGAACATTGGAAGAACATTGCAAGTGCTTTTGGTGACATACCAAGTTTCCTCAAAGTCCTAATGAAGTACAGCCACTATCGTGCCTTTGTTGTAATTGGATCGATACGTTGGGCCCAGGATAGATCCTCAGGGAGGTCTACATGCCCACTTCATTAAAGTGCTCCAGAGCTCTTGGTGTGGCACTGGCACTGGTTTATTATTACAATCAGAAGTTTATTAATGAGTTCCCCAAAGCATCTGAAACCCTGCCCAAAATGCCAGCGACATCAGAAACAATCTTCAGTACTCAGGCCATGCCACTCAGGCATTTGTGCTAATGTTACTTTGTGACTGTATGTGCTGGATCCTAACTAGCTGAAGTTAAGATTATTTTTGATTCATCCATACACATTTACACCACCAAAAACGGGACAACGTTCCCCTGGACCAAGGTGCACAATAGGGTACATATGATTCACACACAGAACACAAAAAGTAATATTACCATGGATAATGTGACACAAGTAATAATAATATGACACAAGATAAAGAGTGAACAGTTTAACACTACCAGCACTTCATACGTGATGAGACCAGGGTGGTGATAGGGAATTCGGTAGTCTCAGAGGCCTGGAGGAAAAAGCTGTTTCCCATCCTAACAGTTCTTTTCCTCTGTGTGCCTTGTGCTGTGTGTAACTGTATGTACTTGTAAGGGTTTCTTTTTTTACGTTACTGCTGAGGGGAATAAAATGGCTTCTCTGTACTGTTAACTGCTGAGACAGTGGTTCTCTATAGCAGTTAGTGACAATGGGAATTGTATTCATTTGCTGACTAATTGGGATAGATGTTATTCTTTCTGTCTGTGTGAAAGCTGTTAGCTTGCGTGGGCTTCGGGGTGAAGGCGCGAAGAGGATGGAGAGAGAAGATGGGGCTTGAGGAGATGCTGGACCCCAGGGGACGACTATCGAAGGAGGATCAGCGACAGGGAATCCGTGAGATCCAACGTTGTGCACTGGACAGTTTTATGAGATTATTGGCGCCTTTATTTGTTTTCCTTTCCTTTTGTTTCTCTACTAACCCCATACTTAAATATAAAACCTTAATCGTTTAACCGCACATTGTGAACTAAATATTATTTTGGGGTACTGATGTTACACAGGGGATACGACACACAGCATCCACCCAAACCAGAGTGCTAAGGTTTGGCCGGGCAGGGGGTTATCACCCCGAGATCACGTCGCTTGGCAAAGCGAGTGCTCCATACTGTATTTTGTACCTGGGTCTCTGGAGGATCGTTGTTTCGTTTAGCTGTATACATGTGTATGGTTGAACGACAATTAAACTTGAAATTGAACAAGCATAAGGGATTTGCAGATGCTGCAAATCCAGAGTAACATGATAAATGTAAATATATAAGATAGATAACATACACAGATTGATTGTATGTCCATACGGTGACGCTAGGCACAGGAGTGTCTGTATATGAGGTGACTCTGACAGGAAATGATAAAGTAGTGGTGGTTGGGGGTGTGGAGGGGTGGGTTAGTGGGTGGAGGTGTTGATCAGCCTTACTGCTTGGGGAAAGTACCTGTTTTTGAGTCTGGTGCTCCTGATATGGATGCTACATAGCCTCCTCCCTGATGGGAGTGGGACAAACAGTCCGTGAGCAGGGTGGGTGGGATCCTTCATGATGTTACTTTACTTTATTGTCGCCAAACAATTGATACTAGAGTGTACAATCATCACAGTGATATTTGATTCTGCACTTCACGCTCCCTGGAGTACAAATCGACAGTAAATATTAAAAATTTAAATTATAAATCATAAATAGAAAATAGAAAAATGGTAAGTAAGGTAGTGCAAAAAAACCAAGAGGCGGGTCTGGATATTTGGAGGATACGGCCCAGATCCGGGTCAGGATCCGTTCAGCAGTCTTATCACAGTTGGAAAGAAGCTGTTCCCAAATCTGGCCGTATGAGTCTTCAAGCTCCTGAGCCTTCTCCCGGAGGGAAGAGGGACGAAAAGTGTGTTGGCTGGGTGGGTCGTGTCCTTGATTATCCTGGCAGCACTGCTCTGACAGCGTGCGGTGTAAATTGAGTCCAAGGACGGAAGATTGGTTTGTGTGATGTGCTGGGCTGTGTTCACAATCTTCTGCAGCTTCTTCCGGTACTGGTCCTTTTCCAGCACCTTTCTGTATATACCTCCTTGATGGTGGATAGGCAGATGCCTGTGGTGCATTGGGCAGTTTTGACAGCCCATTGTAGAGCCTTCCTCTCCGCCAGAGTGCAGTGCAGTTTCTGTACCATGCAGTGGCGCAGCTTGTTAGGATGCTCCCTACTCTGTATCTCTAGAAGGAAGCGAGTTCAAATGTGCAAAGTCCAGCTCTTTTCAGCCTCCTCAGAAAGTAAAGACTTTGGTGAACTTTCCTCTATTGGTAAAGCATCCAATATAATCCTAGGCCATGCCAAACCCATGTTTGTATTTAATATTTCAATACTATTTGAGTAATCTTGCATATATTGGTTGATTAAGCATTCTTGTTCATTTAAATAATTAATTACAGGTTATATGGGAAATACATGAATTGCATACGTCCTCACGATATCACGTGATACATGCGTACCTCACTAAAGATAAAGTCGAAGTTATATCCACATTTTCAGTCTCCCATGTCTTCATTTGAATTAAAATAATGTTTTGGAGTTACAAAATGTAACACCCCAGACATTCTTCCTTCCAATCAGTCTGAAGATACAGAAGGCTGTAAACATGTGTCACCAGGCTCAAAGACAGCTTCTGTCCTGTAGTTATAAGACTCCGTTGTTGAACTCCTGAATTTACGTCATGAAGTAATGTTGCAGCTCTATAAAACCCTGGTTAGACCACACTTGGAGTATTGTTCACTGTCGTGATAAGACCACACTTAGGTTGCAGGACCAACACCTTATATTCCTTTTGGGTAGCCTCCAACCTGATGGCATGAACATCGATTTCTCAAATTTTCGGTAATGTCTCCCCCCACCCCTTCACCATTCCCTATCCCCCTTTCCCCCTCTCATGTTATCCTCTTGCCCACCCATCACCTCCCTCTGGTGCTCCTCCCCTCCCCTCCCCCATTTTTCTTTCTTCCACGGCCTTCTGTCTCTTTCACCAATCAACTTCCTAGCTCTTCGCTTCATCACTCCCCCTCCAAGTTTCACCTATTGCCTGGTGTTCCTCTCACCCCTCCCTCCATCTTTCAAACTACTCCTCAGCTTTTTTTCTCCAATCCTGCCGAGGGTTTTGGCCTGAAAAGTTGACTGTGCTTTTTTCCGTAGATGCTGCCTGACCTGCTTAGCTCCTCCAGCATGTTGTGCATGTTGCTTGGATATTGTGTTGCTCGGATTTTCAGAATCTGCAGATTTTCTCTTGTTTGTGACTTGGAGTTTGGTGTTCAGCCTCACTATAGGAAAGGACATGGAAGCTTTAGAGAGGGTGCAGATATCTACCGGGATATTACATTGTTATACAAGCAGCAACTACAAAAGAAAACAAGACGACAGCAAAACGAGCTCCTTTCACAATCCTCCCACCCAGTCACCCTCTGAGATGCACAGAACAGGCATGTACCACAGGGCAGGCCACCTTTGGGCCTCTTGTCAGACATCCGACCCCGCTGACCTGGCTTATGGTTCCTCCAGAACATCGTGACTCCTTTCGCCTTTACCTTCGCTCTTCAACCTTCAGACTTTGTCAGGTTTGACCTTTGGTCCACTACTCTGGGACTCGTGCAGACCTTGACTTCTAGACTCGCATGGACCTCTGACCCCAGTGTGTGTACTGTTTATGGACAAACTCTGTGACTATGTGGGAGATTTGATGGAGGTCTACAAAATTATGAGGGGTGTAGACAGGGTAAATGCAAGTGGGCTTTTTCCACTGAGCTTGAGTAAGATTAGAACTAGAGGTTATAGGTTAAGGGTGAGAGGTGAAATACTCAAGGGGTATCTGAAGGGGATCTTCTCACTCAGAGGGTGGTGTGAATGTGAAACGAGCTGCCAGTGGAGGTGGTGGCCATGTGTTCAATTTTAACATCTGACAGAAGTTTGGGTAAGTACGTGGATGGAGGGATATGGAGGGCAATGGTTCAGATGCAGGTCAATGGGACAAGGCATATTAATATCTCTACGTGCACTTGATGGAATGAAAGGCCTTTTTCTGTGCTGTAATACTCTATGACTATTTTATGACTCTAAACACAGTCAAGGCTCCTCTCCAACCAGCATAACTCCATGCCTAGGGAATACAATACCAAATGAATGAAAGTATTTATGCTGTCTGATGTCCCACATCCCCAGGTTCAGGAATAGCTACTTCTCTTCAACCATCTGGTTCTAGAACCAAGCAGCAAAACCCTAATCACTGCCTCAGTATAGCAACACAAAGATAACATCAAAATCAGCCTGAAGGAATTCAACACGACATCTAAAAACTGGGACGAGATTGCATTCAGTAGACACACCTGGGGAAATCTGTTCAAGAGGGAGCTGTGTCACATGAGAACGATCTCCGCTGTGTCACAGAGAACAAATGGCAGCTGTGAAACAAGAGACTGAACAACCAAACTACCTAACTGCTAACCACAGACATAAACTTTTGTCCACACTGCACCAGACTATGTGGATCCTGGATCGGCCTCTACGACCACCTGAGGACCCATTAGACAACCCCTATGGTCACCCGAGGACCCACTGATAGACAACCCCTACGGTCACCTGAGAGCCACCGATAGACAGCCCCCACGGTCACCTGAGAGCCACCAATAGACAACCCTTACGGACACCTGAGGACCCACCAATAGACAACACCTTAGAATAACATGAGTGATCAACTTGAGTGATCTCATTACAGCAAAACTGTGATTACTCTGGTCAACTTGCACTACAATGGACTTCAATTTGCTCGAATTGCATACTTTTTGTAAAAAATTGTTTATATGAACTATCAAGCTCTTGAACAAGAGGGGGTAACTTCACTCAACTTCACTTGCCCCATCATTGAAATGTTCCCACATCCTATGGTCTCATTTTCAAGGACTCTTCATCTTATGATCTCAATATTTATTGTTTATTTATTTATTATTATTATTTCTTTCTTTTTGTATTTTCAGTTTGTTGTCTTTTGCACTCTGATTGAATGGCCAGGTTGGTGCGGTCTTTCATTGATTCTGTTATGGTTATTATTCTATGGATTTTATTGAGTATGCCCACAGGAAAATTAATCTCAGGGTGGTGCATGGTGACATAAATGTGCTTTGATAATAAATTTACTTTGAACTTTGAATTTTAACTTTATGTGAATGTGCTTATCTGATGCTGTGTTCCTGTGAAGCTGTGGTTTTTCAATGCACCTGTGCACACACTGGAGTGACGCAGCAGTGTAGCGTTTAGTACACCGTTTTACAGGCAACCAGGGTTCAATTCCCGCCACTCCCTGTCCCTGTAAGTAGTTTGTATGTTTTCCCCATGACTGCGTGGATTTCGTTCAGGTGCTCCGGTTAATCAGTCAATATAAATTGTCTAGTAATTAGGCTAAAATTAAATTGCTAGGTTGGCGTGGTTCAAAGGGCTGGTAGGGCCTATTTTGTGCTGTTTCCCGGTAAATAAATAATAAAATGTGTACATTTGCATTTGATAATAAACTTGTCTTTGAAAAATTCTTGTTACTTAATTTCAGTGCAAAAATGGGACTCGAAATCAAAGCCAGAATCAAAGCTGAAAGTTATTATCAAACTACATACAGCATATATCACCATATACAACCCTAAGATTCATTTTCTTGTGGGCATGCATAGTAGAGCTAAGAACTACAATAGAATCAATGAATAACAATTATTGAAGCAAAGTGGTTTACTGATTTTTATATTGCAATACCATTCTGTTGATTATAAACTCTGAAAGAAGGAACATATGGTTTCTATCTGTACACAGTATGTTGATGTATAATGGTTATGTATGAACAGTCCTCTGGTGTCACTGTGCTTCACATCTACATTAAGTCTGTTTGGAGCTTGAATTGGATTGTAAAGTGCACCAGAGCTGTGTCTCTAATGATGCATGCATTAAAGCACTTAACGGAACAAACAGAGCTGCTCAGTCATTGCTCCTTGACATCACACGGTGAACAGTAAAACTCACCGGAAAATCTATGAGTTGCAGAGCAGTAACACAGCAGCTGTCGGTCTCCTCTCCCAGGACCCAGGTCACAGGATTGATCTCTGGCCACCTTCCACTTGCTATCCTAGGCTCACAGAGTGTCTGACACCTGGTGCCCAGAACAGACAATAACGTAAACTCTGGTGAACAGAGTTGACACAGAATGTAGAACATACTTCCTGACCTCCTGTACATAATAAAGTAGCCACTGAGTGTATGATTGTGGTCTTCTCCTACTGTAGCTAATCCACTTCAAGGTTCGACATGTCGCGCGTTGAGATGCTCTTCTGCACATCACGGTTGTAACGCATGGCTAATTGAGTTACTGTCACCTTCCTGTCACCTTGTGCCAGTCTGGCCATTCTCCTCTGATCTCTCATTAACAAGGCATTTTCACCCACAGAACTGCCACTCACTGGATAAGTTTTGTCTATCGCACCATTCCCTGTAAACATTAGAGACTGTTGCCTGTGAAAATCCCAGCAGATCGGCGGTTTCTGAGATGGTCAGACCACCCCATCTGGCACCAACAATCACTTCACAGTCAAAGTCACTCAGATCACATTTCTTTCCCATTCTGATATTTGGCCTAAACAACAACTGAACCTCTTGACCATGTCTGCATGCTTTTGTGCATCGAGCTGCTGCCACGTGATTGGCTGATTAGATATTAAGGAGCAGGTGTGCAGGTGTATCTAATAAAGAGTCCACTGGGTGTAGAACATAGAACATGGTTATGGTGAGAAGGCGGGGGAGTGGGACTAAATGGGAGAATGGATCAGCTCATGATAAAATGGCAGAGCAGACTCGATGGGCCGAATGGCCGACTTCTGCTCCTTTGTCTTATGGTCTTATGGTCTAACATAGAACATTACAGCACCATACAGGCCCTTCAGCTCACAATCTTGTGCTGATCTTTTAACCCACTCTAAAATCAATCTAACCCTTCATCCCACATTTTTCTTTCATCCACGTGCCGATCTAAGAGTCTCTTAAATGTCCCTGGTATGTATCCACGGATACCGTAACAAACTACAACACCAGCAATCAGGGTTCAATTTCTGCTGTTGACTGTGAGGAGTTTGTATGTTCTCCCATGTGGGCTTCCTCCCATTTCCACCCACATCCCATAGATGTACTGGTTAGGGTCAGTAAGTTGTGGGCATGTTATGCTGGCGCCAGAAGTGTGGTGCCACTTGCAAGCTATCCAGCACAATCCTCAGACTGATGCAAACAACACATTTCACCGGATATTTCAAAGCTTTGATGTACATTTGACAAATAAAGATCATCGTTACCTTTAATCCAAGCAAGTTCCCATTTAGTTCCATTACAGGGCGCCACGGTAGCGTCGCGCGACGCTGTTACAGCTCGGAGTGTTGGAGCTTGGAGTTAATTTTCAGCGTCCTCTGTAAGAAAGTTAGTACGTTTTCTTCCTGTGTGTGTTTGGGTTTCTATTGGGTGGTCCATTTCTCACCCACAGTTCAAGGACAAACCAGTTAGCAAGTAAATTGTCCTGTGATTAGGCCAGGGTTAGGCTGGTGGGATGCTGTGGACAGTGTGGCTTGTTGGGCTGGAGGAGCCTGTTCCATGCTGTACGTCTAAATGAAATTCTGGAACAGTGCTGATGTGGCACAGTTTATACTTGCAGTGATAATTTTACAAAAAACAGACAGTTTTTTGGTAACAATCGTTGGATAGAATTCTTTATTGCCCTTTTCAAGAGCAAATGTACAATTGACTGAGCCACTGAAAGATTATGAGTTGTTCTTGTGTGGTAGAAAAATTTGATTTAGATTGGTCTGGGGAATTGAAAGACAGAATTTCATTATATGAAGAGTTTCAAGAATGCACCAAACAGGAATATTGATTTTTTATTTTTATGTGAATTACATTGGGTATATTTAAAACAGAGGTTGATAGGTCCTTGGTTATTAAGGGCATCAAGGATTACAGAGAATGGGGCTAAGAGGGATAATAAATCAGTCATGACTGAATGATGGAGCAGATTCGATGGACTAAATAGAGTGTTAATGCCCCTATTTCTCATGGTCTTATTTTAACCTATTTTTATTTTTTACTGACCTCAAGAAGCTGGATTGTATGTCTCCTTTCAAGGGCCTCTTGAATGTCCATCTGTCTCTTTATCGTAGCTGAAACCACCCTGAAAAGCTCTTAGATGATAGTTCACTGTTATTCTCGCTTTTAGAACACAGAGACAAAATAGTAAAAGGTGGGCAGGCAGGCAGGCCAACTCAGAGAGGATATTAGGGCAAGGCTGGAGTCATTTCTAGCAAGGAGAGATATTGTATCAGTAAGAGATAGTGACCAGATGACCAGAGTAATTTGTGTTCCTCCTATTGATCCAGACATCTTTGGAACAGTTAGATATGTTACATTCACAATATTGATCCAGCTAACATGGAAACAATTGAAAATATTGACCCAGGATTAATGACACCACTGCTCTTCTTAAACCTTTAATGAGATTTATGTTAATAAGCTCCAAACAGGACAATTACCCATAAAATAAAGGTCAGGTAAAGATGGATTGCTTCATAACTGCAGAATAAAATCAAAAAACAGTTCCAGTTATCTATTCCACCAGGAACCTGTTGATTTCACCCAATAAGTCGCAGAATCTCTGAAAATTTGAGACCATTCAACCCTTCTTGTCTAGGCTAAACATGCCTCCTAATTCAGTGTGCTGCTCCCTGCTACCCTCCAGTGTTTGCCCAATGGAAGAACAAGTTTGACCAGGACGATCTACAGTCATGCCTCTCAGGCACTGGGCTGTACTATTGTTTTCTCTTTGTGACTGTATGTTTTTTTCTGAAATTGTAACTATATGTGCTATTTGTGCTATGTGGTATGTGCTATGTGCAGTGTGCTCTTGGTAATGTGTTTTGCAACTTGGCCTTGGAGGAACACTGTTTCATTTGGCTGTGTTTATGTGTATGGTTCTTCTTCTCAGCCCAACGTCCTCACTGGGGCATAGGCCACCAACAGCAGCTCACCAGAGTCTTCTGTCCTGGGCCAGTCTTTCGAGGTGTCCCCATCAAGGATCCTTTCACTCCCAAGGATGGGATCGTTGAAGCTTCAATTGGCATTTCTGTAATTCTGGATTTTTACGGGATGGGGTTGCTAGCCCTATGCCCAACCCTCCTGCTTTTGCAGCCGGGCTTGGGACCATCCATTGCACAGTTGTTTAAAGAAATGACATGCTGACTCTTTACAACCTGTGTTCTCAGTATTTTTTATTTACACAATTTGCCTTCTTTTGTACGTTTGTCGGTCTTTGTGTGTGTATATTTTTTCATAAATTCTATTGGATTTCTTTATTTTCCTGTAAATGTCCAAAAGAAAATTTCAAGATAGCATATGGTACCATATATATACTTTGATGATAAATTCCCATTGACTTTGCCTTCCCAAAGCTTAACAAGACCGATCATCACATCTTTAAGTGAGTACAAACATCCCCCTCTGCCAAACTGCTAGAGCCACCTCCTGCATCTTTGCAAGAGTTTTCAATGGAGAGAGTGGAGAGAGAAAATGGCCATTGTAAAGAGCGGGAATGGTGAAACCGAAGCACAAAGCCTGGTATGGAAACACCAATGCCTTTGAGCGGAAATGCCTACAAAAAAATAGTGGACACGGTCCAGTCCATCACTGGTAAAGCCCTCCCCACCACTGATCAGATCTACATAGACCATTGTTGCAGTAAAGCAGCATCCATCATCAAGGACCCCCACCACCCCGGCTATGCTCTCTTCTCGTTGCTGCCATCAGGAAGGAGGTACAGGAGCCTTAGGACCCACACCACCCTGTTTAGAAACAGTTATTACCCCTCAACTATCGGGCCCTTAAATCAGAGGGGATAACTTCACTCGACTTCATTTGTCCCATCACTGAAATGTTTTCACAACATATGGACTCACTTTCAAGGACCCTTCATCTCATGTTCTCAATATTTATTGCTTATTTATTATTATTATTGCGTTTTTCTTTCTTTTGTATTTGCTCAAGTTGTTGCCTTCTGCACATTGCTTGTTTGTCCATCTTCTTGGGTGCTGTTTTTCATCAATTCTATTGTGTTTATTGCGAATGCAGCAAGAAAATGAATCTCAGGATTGTATATGGTGACATATATTCACTTTGATAATAAATTTGCTTTGAACATTGAGGTTAAAGAATGAAGAGCAGATGGTGTTGCTAATATATTTCCAGTGCTTCAAGTCTGCTCTAAATTTGGCTTTGACTTTGATATTTCACTGTGCAAGTATAGAGGTACAGGAGCCTGAAGACACATACTCACCCTTTTAGGAACAGCTACCTCACCTCTGCCATAGATATCTGAATGGTCCTTGAACCCATGAACTCTACCTCATTAATTTTTTCTTCTTTATTCTCAGCTCTCTGTTTGCATTCCTTATTTAATTTACTTTTCTCATTGTAATATATAGTTGTTTTTATTACTATATGTTGCATTGTACTGCTGCCACAAGACAACAAATTTCATGACAAATGCCAGTGATATTAAACCTAATTCTGCATTTTGCCATCATCATTGGAAGGTTACTGTCATTGGTGATGCACGCTAGTGTTTGCTTGGCAGAGGTCAAGCTGGGTTGTGTTCATTTGCGGACTGCTGTGGGCTTGTTTCAACGACATGGACTCAGGGACTTGGGCTATATTATATATTTTCTGTGTATTTTACTGCTGTCTTCTATGTGCTATGTGTGCCTTGTGCCGTGTATGACTGTTGGTACTGTGTTTTGCACCCTGGCCCCAGAGGAACTCTATCTCATTTGGCTGTATTCGTGGGTATTCAGGTAGGGTTGAATGACAATTAAATTTCAACTGGAAGTTGAATTTAATCTTGGCTCTTCAGATTAGCTGCTTGAAATTCTATTTGTCAGTCAGGAAAACATTGACACAGTAAAGCTTACGTGGACTGGATATCAATATTTTCCACTTACCTTTCATTTGACACTGAACTTTGATCGATCTGTCTTGGCACCAACACAGAGGTGTAACCCAGGAGAGAGCAACTGGCTTTGCAGAGAACCCAAACTGAAATCCTTGATGTTGTGCAGGATGGATTGGGGTACAAAGGCAACACACTGATTTAAATGAATTTCCACCACACTGAGAGAGCAATTGAAAGGCAAGTTTTCACTGAAATCTGCATAATGGACATCACATTCCAAAAACTATACAAAATAATAAGTTTCAAGATTCAAGACTTCAATGTCATTTCCTGTACACAAGTGTAAAGGAGACTGAAAGAATTGTTGCTCCAGATCTGATGCAGCACAAAAAAACTCACGATAAAGACACAATAATAAAAAAGCACAGTAAATATACATAGATTTGTATATAAATATAGCTATCTTACACACACACACACACACACACAGGGTTTTTTCTTGTTCTTCTCCATGCCTTGTGGCACATCAGGCAGCAAACTTCTTGCCATTTCTTTAGCATTTGTCTGTTTTTTATGAAGCTAAGTTGCTAGCTCAATACTCAACCCAGCAAGGAAGTAAAGCATGCAAGGAGCCAGCTGGATTCGAACCCTGGACCAGTCGCGCCTTGAATGGGTGGAGGTGTTGATCAGCCTTACTGCTTGTGGAAAGTAACTGTTCTTGAGTCTGGTGGTCCTGGCGTGGATGCAATGTAGCCTCCTCCCTGATGGGAGTGGGACAAACAGTCCATGAGCAGGACAAAGAATCCCTCCAGATTACCAATTTAAAATCGGACAAGAATAAACTTCCCTTAACCATTCACTCACTTCTGCTTTCTTCTCTGGTTAAATGATCATGTCCAAGTGCAGACCGATTGCAGTCAATATGGCAAACAGGAAAATTTGGTTTTCTCTACTTTGTCAGCATACTATTTGGCCCAGTGTCATGGAACATAGAGTATAAAACATAAAATACCATAAGACCACAGAACATAAGAACAGAATTAGGCCATTCAGCCCATCAAGTCTGCTCTTCCATTCTGCCATGGCTGATTTATTATCCCACTCAACCCCATTCTTCTGCCTTCTCCCTATAACCTTTAACACCCTGACTAATCACGGACCTATCAACCTCTGCTTTAAATCTCCTCAATGACTTGGCATCCACTGACGGTTGTGGCAGTGAATTGCACAGATTCCTAACGTAGAACAGCAGAGTGCAGTACAGGCCCTTCGGTCCATGATGTTGTGCCATCCTTTTAACTTGCTCCCAGATCAATTTAATCCTTCTCTCCCACATAACCCTCCATTTTTCTATCATCCATGTGCCTATCTAAGAGTCCGTTAAAAGTCCCTGATGGACCATGCCTCACTGGACCATGTGAAATATCGAGAGACAGTCATGGAGTCACACTGCATAGAAACAGGCAAGTATCTTATTCCACAGATTAAATTTCAGTATCATTGCAAGAATAAAAGCTTACTCTCCAAAAGAGATATTTTGTTTAATTACAGCACAGATTCAGGCCATTTGGCCCAACTAGCCCATGCTGACCACAGTGCCCACCCAGCTAGTCACAACTTCCTGTGTTTGACATATCTCCCTCTGAGCCCCTCTTCTTCACGTACCTGTCCAAGTGCTCCTAAAATGATACCATTGTACCTGCCTCAACTACATCCTCTGGCAGCCCGTTCCATATACCGACCACCCTCTGGGTGAAAACTTTACCCCTCAGGTCCCTTGTAAATCTTTCCCCTCTCACCTTACACTGATACCCCTCATTCTGGACTTCCCTACTGTTATGATTTTGTAGCTTCAAAAACTAATCAGAAAAGAAAACACGGGAGCAGGGGATAAACCTATCTACTTCATTTCACCTTAGTAATGCATGGACATAAGACCATAAGACGTAGGAGCAGAATTAGGCCATTCAGCCCATCGAGTCTGCCCACCATTCCATCATAGCTGACCTTGGATCCTACTCAATCCCACACATGTCTTCTTGCCATTACCTTTGATGCCCTGACCGATCAGGAGTCTTTCAATTTTCGCTTTAAATATATGTATGGACTTGGCCTCCACAGCTGTCTGTGACAGAGCATTCGACAGATACATCACTGTCTGGCTAAAGAAATTCCTCAACTCTGTTCTAAAAGTTTACCCCTCAGTTTTGAAGCTGTGCCCTCTAGCTCTGGACACCTCCTCTGCACATCCACCTTACCTCGCCCTTTCAACATTCAGTAGGTTTCAATGAGATCCCCACGCATTCGCCTACATTGCACGAGTACAGGCCCAAAGCTGCCAAATGCTCCTCATATGTTAACCCCTTCATTCCCAGAATCATCCTCACCAACCTCCTCTGGATTCTTTCCAATGACAACACATTCTTTCTGAGATAAGCGGCCCAAAACTGTTGACAATACTCTAAGTGAGGCCTGACTAGTGTCTTATAAAACCTCAGGATTATCTCCTTGTTTTTATATTCTAGTCTCCTTGAAATAAATGCCAACATTGTAATTGCCTTCTTTACCATAGACTCAACCTGTAAATTAATCTTCTGGGAGTCTTACACGAGGACTCCCAAATCCCTTTGTACCTCTGATGTTTGAACTTTCTTCCCATTTAGATAAGTCTGCACTTTTGTTCCTTTTACCAAAACACATTATCATACATTTCCCAGCGTGGCATTCCATCTCCCACATTTTTGTCCATTCTTTCAATTTGTCTAAGTCCTGCTGCAATTGCAATGCTTCCTCAGCACTACCTACCCCTCCACCTATCTTCATATCATCTGCAAACTTTGCCACAAAGACATCAATTCTATCGTCTAAATCATTGACAAACAATGTGAAAAGTAGCGGTCCCAATACTGACCCCTGAGGAACATCACTAATCACTGGCAGCCAACCAGAAATAGTCCCTTTTATTCCCACTCGCTGCCTCCTGCCTGTCAGCCATTCCTCTATCCGTGCCAGTATCTTTCCTGTAATGCCATAGGATTGTATCTTGTTAAGCAGCATCATGTGTGGCACCTTATCAAATGCCTTCTGAAAATAACATCCACTGCCTCTCCTTTGTCCACCCTGCTTGTTACTTCCTCAAAGAACTCTAACAGATTTGTCAGGCAAGATTTTCCTTCACAGAAACTATGCTGATTTTGACTTATTTTATCATTGGTCTCCAAGTACACAAAGCCCTCATCCTTAGTAATAGATTCCAACACTTTCCCAACCTCTGAGGTTAGGCTAATTGGCCTATAATTTCCTTTCTTTTGCCTTCCTCCCTTTTTAAAGAGTTGGAGTGACATTTGCAATTTTCCAGTCCTCCGGAACTGTGCCAGAATCAACTGATTCTTGAAAGATTATGACTGATGCATCCGCTGTCTCTTCAGCAACCTCTCTGAGGACTCTGGGGTGTAGTCCATCTCGTCCAGGTGACTTATCCACCTTAAGACCTTTCAGTTTGCCTGGCACTTCTTCCTTTGTAATAGCAATGGCACTCACTCCTGCTCCCTGACACTCACAGACATATGACACACTGCTAGTGTCTTCCACTGTGAAGTCTGACGCAAAGTACTCATTAAGTTCATCTGCCATTTCTTTATCCCCCATTACTACCTCACCAGCATCATTTTCTAGCGGTCAAATATCAACTCTCACAACTCTCACCTTCCTTTTACTCTTTATATAACTGAAAAAACTCTTAGTATCCTGCTTTATATTATTGGCTAGTCTGCCCTCATATTTCATCTTTTACCTTCTTATGGCTTCTTTTTAGTTGACTTTAGTTGGATTTTAAAAACTTCGCAATCATCCATCTTCCCACTCCCTTTTGCTACCTTATGAGCCCTTTCCTTGGCTTTCCTTGGCTTTTATGCAGTCCTTAACTTCCCTTGTCAGCCATGATTTCCTACACCTGCCATTTGAGAAATTCGTTCTCTGTGGAACATATCTATCCTGCACCTTGTGAACTATTCCCAGCCACCTCTGCTCTGCTGTCATGTCCACCGGTGTCCTCCTCCAATCCACCTGGGCAAGCTCCTCTCTCAAGCCTCTAATTCCCTTTATTCTATTGCGATACTGACACATGTGAGTTATGCTACTCCCTCTCAAATTGCGGTATGAATTCAATTGCACGATGATCACTGTCTCCTTAAGGTTCCTTTATGTTAAGCTCCCTAATAAATTACACAACACCCAATCTAAGATAGCTGTTCCCCACAAGGATATTAGTCCCCCTCAGATTCAAGTTCAACCGTCCCTTTTGTACAGGTCGCACCTGCCCCAGGAAAGGGCCAAATGATTCAGAAGTCTGAACCCCTGCCTCCGTTCCAATTCTTCAGCCACCCATTTATCTGCCACCTCACTCTATTCCTATCCTCCCTGTCGTGTGGCACAGGCAGCAATCCCGAGATTACTACCCCCGAGCTCCTGCTTCTCAGCTTCCTTCCTAACTCCCGGTATTCTTTCATCAGGACCTCCTCGCTTTTCCTACGTATGTCGTTGGTACCAATATGTACCATGACTTCTGGCTGCTCTCCTTCCACTTTCAGGATATTGTGGACGCGTTCAGAAACATTGCGAACCCTGGCACCTGGGAGGCAAACTACCATCTGTGTTTCTTTTTCCCATCAAGAGTATCGCCTACCTGTCCCCCTGACTACTGCTGCCATCCTCTTACGTTCCCTACCCTTCTCAGCCACAGGGCCAGACTCAGTGCTAGAGGCACGGCTGCTGTTGCTTCCCCCAGGTAGCACCCTCACCCCAGATCCCCCCCCCACAACAGTACTCAAAAAGGAGTACTTATTGTTGAGGGGTATGGCCACAGGGGCTCATCGCTGTCTGTTGTTTTCCCTTCCCTCTTCTGACAGTCACCCAGCTATCTGTCTCTTGTAACCTTTGGGTAACTACCTCCTTGTAGCTCCTGTCTATCACCTCCTCGCTTTCCCTAACAAGTCAACGGTCATCGAGCTGCAGCTCCATTTCCCTAGCACAGTCTCTGAAGAGCTGCATCTCGATGCACCTGGTGCAGACGTGGCCAATGGGGAGGCGGGAGGTCTCCTGGAAATCCCACATCCTGCACCCAGAACGGAACAGTGGCCCTTCTGACACACACCCTGTTCTTTCAAGTGTTAAGTAAGAAAAAGAAATAAGAAATAAACTCACATAATTAACTCACTGAAGCCTATTGAACCGAAGCCTTACCAGTCTGATGGTGACCGTTCTGCTAGATGGTACCTCTCTTTTATGGATGTTGGGTTTTTCAAACTCCGCTCCGGACCAGCGCAGGAACACTTCTACTGTTTTTGTACAACTGTCTAATCAAAGACTCCCGCTGAAAACTGACTGCTTTTTCAAGCTCCACCCCTAACCTGCATGGGAACACTTCTACTGCATCTGTGCTGCTGTCTAATTGTGGTGGCATAATGATGAATGCCATTCACATGCTTTTACATATAACCTGTAATGACTTAGATAAACAAACAAAGAAAGCTTAATCAATTTATTTACAATATTACTGAAATATTAAATACATAACACCTACCCCGAGGAAAAGACTGTTTGTGTCCACCTAGGCCTCTCATGATTTTAATCACTTCTGTAAGGTCACCCCTCATTCGCCCATGTTCCAAGCAATAAAGAACCTTGAATCCTGGCAATATTCATGTAAGTCTTTTCTGCACTCTTTCTAGTTTAACCACCTCTCTCCAATAGCAGGGTGACTGAAACCGTACTCAGTTCAAGGAGCAATGAAAGCCAGCATATCAAATGCCCTTTTCACAAACTGGTCTACCAGGACAGCATCCGGCCCTTTATTTAAGAAAAGATGTGCTGGCACTGGAGAGGGTCATGAGAATGATTCTGGGAATGAAGCGGTTAATGTATGAGGAATTTTGATGGCTCTGAGCCTGTACTCACTGGAGTTTAGAAGAATGGGGCGGGGTGAATCTCATTGAAACCTATCGAATGTTGAAAGGCTTGGATAGAGTGGATATGGGGAGGATGTTTTATACTGGGGGGAGTCTAGTACCAGGGGGCACAGCCTCAGAATGGAGGAATGTCCATTTAGAATGAGATGGAATTTCTTTAGCCAGAGGATGGTAAATCTGTGGAATTCATTATCACAGACGGCTGTGGAGGCCAAGTCATTGGGTATATTTAAAGTGGAGGTTGATAAGTTCTTGATTAGTCAGGGTGTCAAAGGTTACAGGGAGAAGGCAGGAGAATGGGGTTAAGAGGGATAATAAATCAGCCATGATGGAATGGTGGAGCAGATTCGATGGGCTGAATGGCCTCATTCTGCTCCTTCGATTCTAGAGGTCTTATGGACAGGGCAACCTGTTCAACAGAGAAACGGGCCCTTTGTCTTTATGTGATCCCTATCCCTTCATTGCTCATAAGTGCTTGTCTAAGATCTTCGTTACTGCCACTGTCAAGTTTGTAACCACCAGCACCCTGGCAGCCCATTCCAGGTGGCCACGATTCTGCTCCACAATCTCCTTCAATCTTTGTCCCTCTCTCTGGAAGTTCATAATATGTCTATCCTGGGACAAAGATTCTGACTGCCTATCTATTTATTTTCATTAGTTTATTTATTTACCTAGAGATACAGCACTGAACAGGCCCTTCCAGCCTTTCAAGCTGCCCCACCGAGCAACCCATCTATTTAACCCTAGCCTATTCACGGGACAATTTACATTGACCGACTAACCTACTAACTGGTATGTCTTTCAACTGTGGGAGGAAACCAGAGCACCTGGAGGAAACCCACACACACAGGAGGGAACGTAGAAACTTTCTACAGCAGGAAGGTGCTGCAATTTAACTCTGAACTCTGAGCTGTAATGGTATCATGCTAACCATTACTCAACCTTGGCGCCGTGCTTCTCAAAATTTTATGACTGCTATTAAGCCTCCACTGAGCTCTGGAGAAAACATCCCAGAGTTTTCCAACTTCTTCCTATAGCACTAATCCTGGTAGCATTCTGTACACAGTACTCCAAGTGTGGCCTTACCAACAACTTTTACACCTGCAAAATAGTGTCCCAACTTCTATACTTAATGCTTATGATATAACTGCTGGTTATTGTGGTTTCTGGAAGATAAGCTTTTCCCAAAATACTAAATATGGTTTGGAATTTTGAAGTTATTGCTCTGCAGGAATCCAGGCTAACTATAATACCCTGAGAAATAGCTTCAGTACAATTAAATATCACCATTCCTCATAACAATCAGCAAAACTGTTACTGGACCAATTTGTTTTTTTAGTTTGATTTTATTAACCAGGCTAAATCTAGTCTTAAAGGTGCCATGGTTTGTACGATGCTATTACAGCTCAGGGCATCTGAGTAGGGGGATCAATTCTAATGTCGTCTGTAAGAAGTTTATATGTCCTTCCCGTGACCATGTGGGCTTCTTCCAGGTGCTCCCACAGTCCAAAGACGTGCAGGTTAGTAGGTTAATTGGTCATCGTAAATCGCCCTTTGATCATGCTCGGGTTGAATTGTTGGGTTGCTGGGTGGTGTTGCTCTTTGGGCCGGAAGAGCCTGTTTGGCTCTGTATCTCTAAATAAAAATAAAAACGAGTGAACGACTGTAATATTATGACTAATTATCAGACAGCTCAAGTAGAGAGCCACTGTTGGCAAGCTCCTGAGTAAGGTACTGTGGTCATCAATCATATCATAAAATGAGCAAGCGTAGATTCTCAAAAAGAAAAAACTTAAGCATAAATGCTTAGGAATTGAATCATATAGTAGCTGTTTGTAATCTTCAAATCTCGCATAAAGTTCAGTTAATGTTAGTAAATGATTGTAGGAATCATTTCCAGGTAAAGTGACTCACTGTGCAAGGTCAACCTTGAAAGCAGAGTTCAGGGTTAATGGTAGCATTCTTAGTAGCGTGGAGGAAAAGAGGGATCTTGACATCCTCATCTATAGATCCCTCAAAGTTGATAGGGTTATTAAGAAGGCATATGGTGTTTTGGCCTTCATTAGTCGGGAAACTAACTTCAAGAGCCGCAAGAAAATGTCACTACTTCCTAAAACTCTGGTTAGACCACTCTTGGAGCATAGTGTTCAGTTCTGGTCACCTCATTATAGGAAGGATGTGGAAGCTTTAGAGAGAATGGAGCGATGATTTGCCAGGACTGGAGAGGTGGGGCTTTTCTCTTTGGTGCGAAGGAGGATGAGAGGTGATTTGATAGAGGTGTACAAGATGATAAAAGGTATAAATAGAGAGGACAGCCAGAGACTTTTCCCCAGGGCAAAAATCAGCTAATATGATGGGGCCTAACTTTCAGGCATTTGGAGCAAACTATAGGGGGAATGTTGGAGGTAAGTTTTTTTTAAACAAAGTGGTGGGTGTGAAGAACATGCATAAAGGGGGTAATGCTGGAGGCAGATACATTAGGGGCATTAAGAAACTCTGAGATAGGCACATGAGTGTAAGAAAATGGAGAGCTCTGTAGGAGGGAATGGTTCAATTCATCGTGGAATAGATTAAAGGGTTAGCAAAACATTGTGGGCTGAAGGGCCTGGATGGTGCTTTTCTATGTTCTATGCTGATGTGTGAGCTTGGGAGGGATGACTAAAAGCTTAGTCGACAAGAAGACACCGAGTGCAAAACCTGGAGAGGTGGGACTACAAAGTAAAAGTGAACTCCAGAGTCACCAGAGGAAATCTCATTTGGAACTGTTTACAGCTCAGACTGCCAACTTCAAAGCCAAAGTCAAATTTATTATCAAAGTACATATACACTTAGCGGCCTCTTTATTAGGTACAGGAGTGGAACCTGGTTTGATCTTCTGCTGCTGTAGCCCATCCACTTCGAGGTTCAACGTGTTGTGCATTCAGAGATGCTCTTCTGCACACCACTGTTGTAACGTGTGGTTATTTGAGTTCCTGTCACCTTCCTGTCAGGTTGAACCAGTCTGGCCATTCTCCTTTGACGTCCCTCATTAACAAAGCTTTTTCACCCACAGAACTGCTGCTCAATCGATTTTTTTTGTTTTTTGTGCCATCTCTGTTAATTCCAGAGACTGTTGAGCATAAAAATCCCAGGAGATCAGAAGTTTCTGAGATACTCAAACCACCCCATCTGGCACCAACAATCATTCACAGTCAAAGTCACTTAGTTCACACTTTGTCCCCATTCTGAACAACAGTTGAACTTCTTGACCATCACTACATGCTTTTATGCATTGAGTTTCTGCCACATGATTGGCTGATTAGATATTTGCATTAATGAGCAGGTATATACGTAAATCGAATAAAGTGGCACTGTGTGAATGTTACCATATACTACCCTAAGATTTATTTTCTTGCAGGCGTTTACAGGAAAATAAAGAAATATAGTAGCATTTATGCAAAACTGTTCATAAACAAAGACTGACAAATAACCAATGTGCTAAAGAGGACAGATTGTGGCAATAAAAAAAATACAGAGAATATGTTGCCAAGGCAACATCGTTCCTGTAGACATGTTTGGTTGGATGACAATTACAAACAATTAAATGTAATTACAGGTATGTCAGTATTTAAAATAACAGGAAATTAACTACCTAGTGTAAGACTGCAGTCTGGGAGAAAACGCTTCCAACTCAAGAACACAAGAATACAGGTGCAGAAGTAAGCCATTCGGCCCAGCAATCCTGTCCCACCATTCAGCATGGCTGATCTGTTCCTGGCTGTATTTCATTCCCAGTGGCCACACATTTTAATTCCACGTTCCATTCCCATTCCGATATGTCAATCCATGGCCTCCTCTACTGTCGAGATGAAGCCACGTGCAGGCTGGAGGAGCAACACCTTATATTCCATCTGGGTAGCCTCCAACCTGATGGCATGAACATTGACCTCAAGCTTCCGTTAATGCCTCTCCTCCCCTTCTTACCCCATCCCTCTTTATTTTTTTTCTTCTTCTCTTCTCTCTTTCCTTCTCACAATAACTCCTTGCCTGTTCTCCATCTTCCTCTGATGCTCCCCTCCCCCTTTCTTTCTTCCAGGGCCGTCCGTCCTATGATACTCCCCATTCTCCAGCCTTGTACCCCTTTTGCCAATCAACTTCCCAGCTCTTAGCTTCATCTTTCCCTCTCCAGTCTTCTCCTATCATTTCAGGTCTCCCCCTCCCACTTTCAAATCTCTTACTATCTCTTTTTTCCGTTAGTCCTGATGAAGGGTCTCAGCCCAAAACATTGACTGTACTTCTTCCTATTGATGCTGCCTGGCCTGCTGCGTTCCACCAGCATTTTGTGTGTTTTTAGAGAACATGGTGTCTCACCAACTATGTGGTCACCTTGCACTCTTATATTTCATACGTGATCGGCCCAGGAGTTCAGCAAATAAAAGCAAAACGGGGCGCCACTTTGGCGTAGCAGTTATCACGATGCTATTACAGTGCAGGGCATTCCAGAGTTCGGAGTTCAATTCTGGCACCGTCTGCAAGGAGTTAATCCATTTTCCACGTGAGTGCGGGGGTTTCCTCCCACAGCCCAACGACTTACCGGTTAGTAGGTTGATTGGTCGTTGTAAATCGTCCTGCGATTAGGCTCGGGTTAAATCGTTGTTGCTGGGCTGCGCAGCTTGATGGGCCAGAAGGGCCTGTTTCACGCTGTGTCTCTAAATAATAACTAAAAAATAAATAACGTTAAATGTGAAAGCCAGCAGATTTATGGCTTTGGGCTCATGTTTAGCAAAGCAAAGACAAAATAATGCAGAAGCCAAACGGCTGGAGGTCCTCAGTGGAGTATTTCCATAGCAACGAACTCACAGGGTGAAGGCAACATTTTTCTGTTGCCTCTGCTTGTTTTGTTAATGTCATCTGTATCCTCCTGCCATTGTCAGTAAGTTCATAAACAATCTTCTACCTCTAGATAAGGTAAATCGTAGGTTGTCTCTATGTTTTCAGCCAAAGTATTCTGATTCCCAAGAAAGCATCCTTCCTGGACGTATCATGGCTTGGTACAGCAACTGTTCTGTCCCATGACCATACAAAACTGGAGAGAGTTGTGGGCACAGCTCGGAACATCATGGAAACCAGCTTCCCCTCTATGGACTCTGCCTACACTTCTCCCTGCCACGGTAAAGCAGCCAGCAGAATCAAAGGCTGCACCCACTTCGACACTCACCCTCCTCCCCGTCCCATTGGGCAGAAGATACAAAAGCTTGTAAGCACGTACCAAGGATAGCTTCTACCCCACTGTTATCAGACCATTGAACAGTCCCCTAGTACGATAATATGGAGTCAACGTCACAGTCTACCTCATTATGATCTTGCACCTTATTGTTTACCTGCACTGCACTTTCTGTAACATTTTATTCTGCATTGTTACTGTTTCACCTTGTTCTACCTCAGTGCACTGAGTAATGATCTGATCTGTATGAACAGTACACAAGACGTTTTTCACTGTACATATCTCAGTACACGTGGCCATAATGAACCAATTCCAGTTCCATTTCCAAGAATGTATCGATCACTGCACTAAATATACTCAGTGATTAAGTGCCCATCTCCTTCTCTCTGTGGAGAGAGAAAACAAGACTTACAATCCTCAGGGCGAAGATGTTTCTCCTTATCTCAGTCCTAAGCTGAGAATGAAGCCAGCAGTGTGTGGCAGTTATATTTCTGGCTCAGTATCTGCTGACCTGGAGTGATTTGCCATGGCGTTTGGGAAATAGGAAATCAATAAATTAAGTAATCTGGAAATAAACAAATCTCGGTAGTGTTAACCGCTTAACTTCTGGATTACCACGAAAATTACTAACTGGTGTGTCTGTGGAGTGTGGGAGGAAACGGGAGCACCTGGACAAAACCCACATGCACGTGGGATGGAACTACAAACTTGCATGCAGATTGCATGAGTTAAACTCCGAACTCCAAGCTGTAATAGTGTGCTAACTGATACATACCATCACGCTTGACCACTTTACTGCTGGTCTTCGACACAGAGCATGGAGTAGAGACCTAAACTCCAGATTGGCCCCTATCTTCCCATAAGAAAAGGTGAAGTATATTAGGACATATTTCCCACAGTCCTGATCGAAAAGCTACAGAACCTGGACCTCTGTACCTCCCTCTGCAACTGGATCTTCAACTTCCTAACCCGAAGACCACAATCTGTGTGGATTGGTGATAATATCTCCTCTTCACTGACGATCAATACTGGTGCACCTCAGGGGTGTGTGCTTAGGCCCACTGCTCTTCCCTCTCTAAACCCGTGACCATGTGGCTGGGCATAGCTCAAAACCATCTATAAATTTGCTGATGATACAACCACTGTTAGTGAATCTCAGCTGGAGATAAGAGGGTGTACAGGAATGAGATATACCAGCTAATTGACTGGAGTCACAGTAACAATCTTGCACTCAATGTCAGTAAGACGAAAGAGCTGATTGTGGACTTCAGGAAGGTTAAGATGAGGGAACACTTACCAATTCTCATAGAGGGATCAGAGGTAGAGAGAGTGAGCAATTACAAGTTCCTGCGTGTCAAGATGTCTAAGGATCTAACCTGGTCCCAACGTATCAATGCAGCAATAAAGAAAGCAAGACAGCAGTTATATTTCATTAGGAGTTTGTCAACTAAAACACTCAAAATCTTCTACAGATGTACCATGGAGATCAGTCTGACAGGCTGCATCACTGTCTGGTACTGGTGTGGGTGCAGGGCTCGCTACTACACAGGATCATAAGAAGCTACAGAAATTTGTAAAATTAGTCAGTACCATCATGGATACTAGTCTCCACGATATCCAAGGCATCTTCAAGGAGCAGTACCTCAGAAAGGTGATATCCATCATTAAAAAGCCCCATCACCTAGGACATGCCCTCTTCTCATTGTTACCATCAGGTAAGAAGTACAGGAGCCTGAAGGCACACACTCAGCGATTCAGGAACAGCTTCTTCCCCTCTGCCATCCAATTCCTAAATGGACATTAAACCTATGAACACTACCTCACTTTTTAAAAAAATATATACTATTTCTGTTTATTGCACTATTTTTAATCCATTCAATATACATATATATACTTACTGTAATCTATTCATTTATTTATTTTTCTATATTATCATGCATTGCATTGAACTGCTGCTGCTAAGTTAACAAATTTCATGTCACGTTGGTGATAATAAACCTGGTTCTGATTCCCTGGAATTTAGGAGAATGAGGGGAGATTCAATAGAGGTTTACAAAATTATGAAGGATATAGATAGGGTAAATGCAAGCAGGCTTTTTCCACTGAGGTTGGATGAGATTAAAACTAGAGGTCATGGGTTAAAGGTGAAAGGTGAAATGCTTAAGGGGAACTTGGGGGGGGACACTTCACTCAGAGGGTGATGAGAGTGTGGAATGGTGGATGCAGGTTCGCTTTCAACATTTAAGAGAAGTTTGGATAAGTACGAGGAGTGATTGATAAGTTCGTGGCCTAAGGTAGAAGGAGTCAATTTCAGAAAACCTAACACATTTATTTTTCAGCATAGTCCCCTCCTACATTTACACACTTAGTCCAGCTGTCGTGGAGCATACGGATCCCTTCTTTGTAGAAGTCGGCGTCTTGGACCTCCAGAAAGTGGTCCACGGCAGGGCTGATTGATAAGTGCGTGGCCTAAGGCAGAAGGACATAAGTTATTCAAACTTTCTGCATAATCACTCAAAGAGTTGAACTGCACGTGCATGTAATGAGAGCTGTATAACTCATCTCCTTCTACCTTAGGCCACAAACTTATCAATCACCCCTCGTACATGGATGGGAGTGGTATAGAGGGCAATGGTCAATGGGACCATTGTCAATGGGCCTTGGCAGATTAATAGTTTAGCATGGACTAGGTGGGCTGAAGGGCCTGTTTCAGTGCTGTTATTGCCTATGACTCTATGACTCTCATCCTGTTCCTAATCACTAACCTGACCCCTACTCCCCTCTCCGTCCCCAAAACCATCCCTACAAACATAAATAATCAACAAAACCGGAGGCACAGCCTCTGGGGAGACCGTGTTCGACACCATCATGACTGGATTAGGGATAGAGAGCATATTTTGACATGGCCACTGACATTTACATTCTGTGAATTAATAAATAAAGCACTAACTGCTCCTTTGTCTTATGGCCTTATGATATGACATGCCTCCTTCTGACTCATAATTTTTATCTGATTCTGTAGAAGTGTGGTAATTAAAGCCTGTAATTATCTTCCTCCAGGTGTGCTTGGGATGCCTCAGCACACTCATTATATCTGCAGCAATGCGTGATGGCTTTTGCTAAGTCAGGCACTGCCTTGAGAGTTGCTGAGCAATTTATGTCAAAGGACCTGTGACCTGCCTCAGATATTACCCTGCAAATCAGCCTCAAGTAGCTGGACGGGCAGACCTTGAAACAAACTGAAAGAACAAACACGACTGTGTTACACAGCCGTTGGCGTAAATGCTTTACAGGTTCAGTTCCCGCTGCAGTCCGTGAGGACTGTGTACGTTCTCCCCTTCACTGTGTGGGTTTGCTCCAGGGGCTTTGGGTTTCCTCTCTCATTCCAAAGATGCAATGGTTAGGGTTAGGTTAGTAAGTTGCAGGCATGCTATCTTGGTGTCAGAAATATGGCTACTCTTGCGGGCTGCACCCAGCACACTCCCAGACAGTACTGGTCATTGATGTAAATGATGCATTTTCCTGTAAGTTTTGATGTACTTGTTGGGAAATTCCGTGAATCTTCAACTCAATCCAAGGTTGGGCATCACCATGCCTTGGGGCACGGGATCTGGATCAGATCAGATCTGTCCCAGTCAGCAGGTCAATGTTCATGGGCGAGGGAAAGCAAGCAAGACCAGGATCTGCTAAAGAAATGCACTGGGACCACAGAGACATCACAAAACACTGGAGGGACTCCAGACAGTGTCTTTAGTCCTTTTTGTCTTTACCATAGGACATAGCAGCAGAATTAGGCCATTTGGCCCATCAGGTCTGCTCTTCCATTCCATCAGATCTGATTTATTATCCCTCTCAATCCCCTTCTCCTCCCTCTCCTTGTAACCTTTGACACCCTGACTGTCAAAAAACCTGTTAGCCTCCGCTTTAAATATATTCAGAGCTGCCTGAGGCAATGAATTCCACAGATTCACTACCCTCTGGCTAAAGAAATCCCTCCTCATCTCTGTCCTATTCTGAGGCTGGGCCCTCTGGTCCTAGACGTCACCACCAAAGAAAACATCCTGTCCAGGTTCACTTTATCTAGGCCTTCCTATGTTCAATAAGTTTCAAAGAGATTCCGCCTTCTTCATTCTTCTGAACTCTAGTACAAGACCAGAGCCATGAAACACGTTAACCATTTCACACATTCTTTCTTAGATAAGAGGCTCTAAACTGCTCACAATGCTGCAGGTGCAGTCTGATCAATGCCTTATAAAGCCCCAGCATCACGTCCTTGATCTTGTATTCCAGTTGTGTTGAACAACACAAAATTACGAAGAACAGCACTAATGAAACATGAACTAATGGTTCCCCACTATGATATCGATTTTTGATCTAAACCGCTGCTCAGCTTCTATTCCCCATCAAGATGCCCTCCAACCATTTCCTCGATTCCCTGTTGCTTCCAGGCTTGTATGTTTATGTACCTCGGAGCATGTCTCTGTAGTTACACACACGGAAGGCTGGTGGAGCTCAGCAGGTCAGGCAGCACTTATGGTGGGGAAATAAAGAGTGGACATTTCGTTCATCAGGACTGGAAAGAAAGGAAGAAAAAGGTGGGGGAGAGGGGATGAAGTACGAAGCTGAGGCGATAGATGGACAAGGCAAAAGAAATGTGACAGGAGAGGGGAGTGGACCAGGGGAGAAAGGGAAGGAGGAGGGGCACTGGGGGAGGAGATAGGCAGGTAAGAGGTCATCTCTCTGTATTGTCGCCCTGAGAGGTGTCTGATCACTCACTGTGTGAGACCACAGCGGCGGATGGTGTGGGGGTATTCTCACTGCGTCCCCCGCCCCAACGGTCTGCCGCACTCCCAGGGCAGCTACTTGTACAGCTTGCCCGTGCTGCTGTGAAGAATGACATCTGCAGGCCGAGGACGGCTTGCGAAGAAAGCCCCGCTGGCCATGATTCTCGACAGAGGTCGTACAGGTTCCAGTTTAGTGCAGATCTCAGGGTGTGAACCACCCTCTGGCTTCTTGGCAATTTACACAGCTTTTTATGGGGAAGCAAATGGCTTTTAGCTCTCAATACGGCAGGTTAGGACGTACGTGGAATGTGCTTTCTTGGCCTCAATCCAGCCAATGTCCCATCAAGTCTCCTCTGTATCCTCTCCAGCACAATCACATCACTCCCGTGATATGATGACCAGAACCTCACATACTTTCATCCCAGGAACCATTTTAATAAAGGTTTTCTTGCACTTCAAAAGGCGATGCCTCAAAAAGGCAGCACCCTTCATTAAAGTCCCCCATCACCCAGGACATGCCCTCTTCACTTTGCTACCATCAAGGAGGAGGTACGCAAGCCTGAAGACAAACAATCAACGGTTCAGGAACAGCTTCTGCTCCTCCGCCACCAGATTTCTGAATGGAAGTTAAACCCATGAACACTACTCTCTTTGTACTACCTATTTATGAAGAGGAACTCTGTTACTTAGAGAACTTCAGCCACTGGAATTTTCTAACCGCAGAGCTGTGGAGGCCATTGAGCATGTTTGAGACTCAGAGGGAATTTTTTGGATTTTGGAAGTATTTTATGAGAATTGTGAAGGAAAGAGCAGGGTAGCAGAAATATACAGGACCATAACTTAGAGGCTGATGGATTGAAACCATCCTCTTGTCTACAGCAGTTCTCCATTTTGACCAATGAGGCTATGCATAGATCCAGCCAACTGACCTAGATGCCAGCTTCTGGTGGGATAAATTTCTGCACAATGTGTCTGTAAGACCATAAGACACTGGAGCAGAATTGGGCCACTCTGCCTATTGGGTCTGCTCTGTCATTCCATCATGGCTGATATATTACCCCTCTCAACCCCATTCTCCTGCCTTCTCCCCCTAATCTTTCACTCCCTTACTATTCAAGAACCTATCAACCTCTGCTTTAAATATACCCAATAGCTTGGCCTCCACAGCTGTCTATAGCAATGAATTCCACAGTTTCACTGCCCTCTGGCTAAAGAATTTCCTCTTCATCGCTGTTCTAAAGGGATGTCCTTCTATCCCAAGGATGTAGACTCCCCCACTATAGGCAACATCCTCCCCACATCCACTCTATTTGGGCCTTTCAATATTCGATAGGTTTCAGTGGGATCCCCCCTCCCCTCACACTTCTAAGCTCAAGTGAGTACAGGGCCAGAGCCACCAATCACTCCCCACGTGTTAACCCTTTCATTCCTGGAATGATTCTCGTGCTCCTCCTCTACAGCCGCTCCAGTGTCAGCACATCCTTCCTCAGGTGAGGGCCCAAAACCTGTCGGTATTTCACTGATCAGTTTATTGTTGCTTTGGCCTGTTCAATGCGAAGAACTCACCTCATTCGTTCAATTGGTTTTCTCTGACTGTGCTGAAAGGAAGTTAATCGGGTCAATAAAAGACTGACATATAAATGGCTGACAATGTCATAAAGCAGCAACACACACACACAAAATGCTGGTGAACACGGCAGGCCAGGCAGCATCTATAGGAAGAGGTACAGGTGACATTTCGGGCCGGGACCTTTCGTCAGGGCCCTGTGTCCTAGGAAGGGTACCTCTTCCTAGAGATGCTGCCTGGCCTGCTGCGTTCACCAGCAACTTTTGTGTGTGTTGCTTGAATTTCCAGCATCTGCAGATTTCCTCGTGTTTGCATAATCAGTGGCAAGAGTGCATTCAAATATTTATTTTAAGATTAAAAACTCACACAAATGCAGCAAGAGATTGTGTTGTTTGCTGTTCCTGAATTGAATCTTAATGCTCTCATTGCATCAATGATATAATGATGCATACAGAGGGAAGGCTGATTGCAATGTGTGATGGAATATAGAACACAGAACAGGCCCTTCAGCCCATTAATGTTGTGACAAGCCAATGAAAGTGGTAAACAAATGGTCCACTAAACCAATCCTTTGCACCTACACAATGTCCACATCCCTCCAGACTCAAATTTCATAGTACATTCAAAGTTCCCTACACATTTGTGAATCTATATACAACACCCTCAAACACCTCCTCCATATCTGAACACAAGGGGTTCTGCAGATGTTGGAGATGTCAGTCCTGAGAGAACACAGAACAGTACGGCATTAGAACAGACCATTCAGCCCACATTGTTAGGCAAACCAAATAAATTAGGAATCAAATGGCCAACTAAACTAATCCCTTCTGCCTACACAATGTCCATATCATTTTCCCCCTCACATTCATGTGCCTATTTAAATATCTTCTGAAAGTCTCTGATGTAGCTTCCTCTAGCACTACCCCAAGCAGTGCATTCCCACCACTCTGTGTAAAAAACCTGACCCTTACACCTCCTTTGAAATTACTCCCTCTCACCTTAAATACATGCCCTCGGGTATTAGGCATTTCAAACCTTGTAAAAAGATACTATGTCTACTCCATCTATGTTTCTCATGATCTTATAAACCTCTATCAGATCTCCCCTCAGTCACTGCCACTTGTCTATATGATAAAACTTGTAGCTACATGACTAGGTCTCACTAGCGAGGAGGTTGCATTAGAGTTATATACCGTACAGCACAGAGACAGGACCTTCGGCCCGTCTCAGCTGTGACAAGCTATTATTGTGCCTCGTTCCATCAACTGGCACCTGGACCAAAATCATCCACGCTCCTCCGGTCCACGTATCTGTCCAAACTTCCTTCAAATGTTGCAATTAAAACCCACGTCCACCACTTCCTCCACAGCTCATTCCACAGTCTCACCACATTTCACCTTTCCCTCTTAACCCATGACCTCTGGTTGTAGTCTCACCCAAGCTCAGCGGGAAAAGCCTGCTTGAATTTACCCTAAATATACCCCTCATAATTTTGTATTCTCTGTCAAATCTCCCCTCGTTCTCCTACACTCTAGGGAATAAATTACTGGACTATTACTCAGAGTTCTGAACTATAGAATTTAGCAGGGAATTTAAATTCTAGTAATTAAATAAATCTAAAATAAAGTCCATCCTCAGTGACAGCAACCATGAGACGTCCAAATTGTTACTAAAACACCATCTGGTTCACGGGTGATACACAATGATTCAGGAACAGCTTCTTCCCCTCCACCACCAGATTTCTAAATGGTTCATTAACCCAGGAACACAACATCACTATTCTTTTTTTATCTCAAAGTCAAAGTAAAATGATAAACACAAGAGCTTCTGCAGCTGCTGCTCATCCAAAAGCAACTCACACAAAATACTGGAGGAACTCAGCAGGTCAGGCAGCATCTGTGGAGAGGAATAAACAGTCGGCGTTTTAGGCCAAGACCCTTCGTCAGGGTTGGAAAGGAAGGGGGAAGACGTCAGAATGAAAAGGAGTGGGGGGGGGAGGGAGAGGAAGGAGGCTAGCTGGAAGGTGATAGGTGAAGCCAAGTGGGTGCAAAGGATAATGGGCTGGAGAAGAAGGAATCTGATATGAGAGGAGAGAGGACGATAGGAGAAAGGGAAGGAGGAGGAAAAGAAGGAAGAGATGATAGGCAGGTGAGGAGAGGTAAGAGGCTTGAATGGAGAATAGAAGAAAGGGAGGGGGAGGGTTTTTTTTACTGAAAGGACAAATCGATATTCGTATCACCAAGTTGGAGGCTACCAAGACAGAACATAAGGTGTTGCTCCTCCATCCTGAGAGTGATCTCTTCACGGCTCAAGAGGAGCCAATGGATCTACAGGTCAGAACAGGAATGGGAACGTGAATGAAAATGTTTGGCCACCAGGAAGTTCTGCTTTTGGTGGATGGAGAAGGTAATGTTATTATCCACATAAGTGCATATCACCATATATGACTTTGAGGTTCATTTTCTTGCAGGCATTCACAGGAAAATAAAGAAATATGACAGAATTTATGAAAAGCTATACATCAACAAAGACTCACAAACAACCATAGGAAGAAAAAGACAGATTGTGCAAATAAAATCAATAATACTGGGAACATGAGATGTTGAGTCCTTGAAAATGTTTATTTATTTTTGTAACTTCTAGTAATTTTATGTCTTTCCATCGTACAGCTGCTACAAAACCAGTTATGTCATATAAATTGGTAATAATAAATCTGATTCATTATTCCTGGGCCCAGCACGTAAGTGCAATTATGAAAAAAGCACGGCAGCACCTTTACTGCTTAGAAGTTTGTGAAGATTTGCATGATACCTAAAATGTTGACAAACTTCTATAGATTTGTGGTGGAGAGTATACTGACTGCTTGCATCACAACCTGGTATGGAGACACTGATCTCCTTGAACAGAAAATCTTACTAAAAGTAGTGGATACGGCCCAGTCCATCACCGGTAAAGCCCTCCCCACTATTGAGCACATCTACACAAGCCATTGTCGCAGGAGAGCAGCATCCACCGTCAGGGACCCCCACCACCCAGGCCATGCTCTCTTCTCACTGCTGCCATCAGGAAGAAATACAGGAGCCTCAGGACCCACACCATCAGGTTCAGGAACAGTTATTATCCCTCAACCATCAAACTCTTGAACCAAAGGGGATAACTTCACTCATCTTCACTTGCCCGATCATTGAAATGTTGCCACAACCATGGACTCACTATTAAGGACTCATGTTCTCGATAGTTATTATTATTATTTATTTCTTTTTGTATTTGCTCAATTTATTGTCTTTTGCACACTGGTTGAATGCCCAAATTGGTGTGGTCTTTCATTGATTCTAATACAGTTATTATTCTATTATGGGTTTACTGAGTATGCCTGCAAGAAAATGAATCTCAGAGTTGTACATGGTAACATATATGTACTTCGATAATAAATTTACATTGTACTTTAAGCGTGATTCTGAGTCTGATCTCCACGTGACTCCAGAATCTCATGGTCAGCCCTTAAGCGGTTTTATTGTGGGGGTAATTAAGCATGTGCCAAATCCCATTGATGTTCACACCTCCTTAGTGTACTTCCCCACTAAAAGCTGTATCACCTTAGAAGGCCATTAACACCCATCTCACAAGTGGCCAGAAGTTCTCTCCTAACATGTGGCAACAGCATTGGGCGTTCTGTCGTTAAAGACAACAGGAGTGAATTTCAGAGAACCGGCCAACACATCGTGTTCCATGTTTGAAGTCACCAGCAGCAGCAGCAATCACTCGTAGTCAGGTATGATTCTTCTCCTGGTGGTTGATCTGGTCACTTGTGGGTCTTGAGATGACTGAAGAGGCCAATCTGTGATCCACAAGTCCTATTGCAGTGTTGGCAAGTGTAGGCCATTGAGGTGGTGGTGGATGTAGCTGGTTGGGCCTTTCCCAGTCTCTCCTTATGTTGAAACCATTTAGTCTCAGCGGCATGCTGGAAGTATTCTTCGAGCTGTGCAGTCCCCTCATAGACAGTCCTTCTCCAGCCTTTCCTACCTGTGCTAATTTCTCCCATCCATTCAAGTTGATGTGGCACTTCCTCAGGTAGGTCTAGAATATTGTCCTTGAACTACTTTTTCTGCCCTCCAGGAGTGTGCTTTACATCCTTGAGTTGGCCGAACAGGAGTTGTTTTGGGAGGCGGGAGTCAGCCATTCGGACGATGTGACTGACCCTTCGCAACTGGTGTTGAGTCACGATTGTGGCAATGGAGTTAACGTTGGTTTCCTTCAGAATGCTGGAGTTAGTACGCCTGTTCTTCTAGCTAACTCTCAGAATCTTTTGGAGGCATCTTTGATGGTAAGTTTCTAGGCATTTTATGTGCCTGCTGTTTGTTGTCCATGACTCTGCTCCATCTAGCAAGGAAGCGAGGACTATAACTTTATAGACCAGAAGCTCTGTGTTGGTTTTGATAAACCCAATCTTCAAAAACCTTCTTTCACAGCCTGGCAAAAGCTCCACTTGCACGGCATATTCTGCAATTTATTTCAAGGTCAATGATGGCTCTTGAAGAAAGAAGGCTGCCAAGATATGGGAAATGATCAGCGTTCTCCAGAGGGATGTTGTCAACTTGGATGGTTGGAGATTTAGGAGTTTTATCTGGAGCAAGTTGTTGCAGGACTTGGATATTCTTGATGTTTACGTTAAGTCCCAGGAGTTTATATGCTCTGCCTAAAGCATCCATTGTGCTCTGCAGATCCTCCTCAGAGTGAGTTATGATGGCGTTGTTGCCTGCATGTTGGAGCTCCTTGATGGAAGTAATTGACACCTTGCTCTTTGCTTTGAACCTGTTAAGGTTAAAGAGACCCCCATCTGTCCTACAGAGCCTTATGGGAGGTCTTGGCCTGTGCGGTGAAGAATGGTTGCAATGAAAATAGTGAACAGAGTTGGGGCAATGATGCATCTCTGTTTGACCTTAGTCTCAACCTTAAAAGGTGCTCTCAAGGTTGACCATTAACCATCACAGTCATGTCATTGTGTAAGAGCTGCAGGATCTTGAGGTATTTCTCTGGGCACCCGACTTTGGACAGTACCAGGACTATTTACAGAGTCAAATGCTATTGTAAGGTCTGTGAAGTTGATATACAGTGGGAGATTTTGTTCCTGTAATTGACGTGCTATAAAAATTATGTCAGATGTTCCCTGAGCTGGACGGAAGCCATACTGAGACTCAGGCAGGAGATATTCTGCCAGAGGTGAAAGCTGGTCACGTAAAATTTGGGTGAGCACTTTTCCTGTTATAGAGAGGAGGGTGATGCCTCCATAGTTTCCACAGTTAGCTTTGTCAACCTTTTTGAAGTGTATGACACTCAGAGAATCCCTGAGTTCAGCTGAGATCTTCTCCTGGTCCCAGATCTAGACAAGCAGATCTTGAATATGATTTAAAATTCCGTGCCACCTTCCTTGAGGATTCCTGCTGGAATTCCATCAGGCCCAGAGGCCTTGCTGTTCCTCAGTTTCTTGCAAGCTGTCTGCACCTCTTTGATACGAGGAGGCTTACTCATGTCCTCATTCATGGTTCGTTATAGAAGCTGGTAAATGACTTCAATGTCAACAGTGGTGTTATGATTAAGTAGCTCCTGAAAGTGTTCCTTTCGTTGAGAATTGATGGCATCATGGTCCTTTAGCAACCTTTGTCTACCTTTGGAGTGAATTGGATTTAGGCCACAATGGTTTAGGACATACACTGCCTTGGTGGCTATAAAAAAAAACCCTGATATCACCAGAGTCAGCAAGTTGCTGTATTTCTAGGGTCCTCTCAGTCCAATACTGATTCGTTATTTCTCTTACTCTATACCGGGCTACGACCTTAGCTTTGGAGTCTGCTTCAAAGTGCCGTGTTGTTCTGTCGAGCACTGAGGGAACACTACGTTGGCACCGGAATGTGTAGCTTCCCCTAGCACATCCTTAGGTGAATTGGTTGTTTATGCAAATGATGTATTCACTGTATGTACCAATGTACATGTGATATGTAGACCTGAATCTGAATCTGACTTAGTTCAAAATAAATTTATCATCAAAGTACATATATGTCACCATATACAACCCTGGATACATTTTCTTGTGTACCTACTCAATAAATCCATAATAGAACAATAGCCATAACAGAATCAATGAAAGACCGCGCCAACTTGGGTGTTCAAACAATGTGCAAAAGACAGCAAACTGTGCAAATACAAACTAAAAGAAATAATAATAATAAATAAATAAACAATAATTATCAAGAACATGAGATGAAGAGTCCTTGAAAGCAAGTCCATAGGATGTGGGAACATTTCAGTGATGGGGCAAGTGAAGTTGAGTGAAGTTATCCCCTCTGGTTCAAGAGCCTGATGGTTGAGGGGTAGTAACTGTTCCTGAACCGGTGATGTGGGTCCTGAGGCTCCTGTACCTCCTTCCTGATGGGAGCAGTGAGAAGAGAGCATGGCCTGGTTGGTCGGAGTCCCTGATGACGGATGCTATTATTACCACTCTTGTACACGGTGTCAGTGTGTCTGAGCAGGGGTGCATAACAAGATACAGATGATTTGGCACCCTTTTTTTTAGATTATGAGGACACCCAGTCCTCGTTTATTGTCATTTAGAAATGCATGCATGCATTAAGAAATGATACAATATTCCTCCAGAGTGATATCAGAAAAAAAGGACAAACCAAAGACTAACACTGACAAGACCACATAATTATAACATATAGTTACAGCAGTGCAAAGCAATACCATAATTTGATAAAGAGCAGACCATGGGAATGGTAAAAGAAAGTCTCAAAGTCCCGATCGACTCCTGATAGTCACCGATAGCAGGTGGCAGAAGGGAGAAACTCTCTCTGCCATAAACCTCCAGGCACCGACAACTGTCGATGCATTGGAAGCACCCGACCACAGCTGAATCTAAGTCCGTCCGAAAACTTCGAGCCTCCGACCAGCCCTCCGACACCGAGCACCGAGCACCATCACTGCCGAGCGCTTCGACCCCATCCCGGCCGCCAAGCAACAAGCAAAGCCAAGGATTTGGGGCCTTCCCCTCCGGAGATTCTGGACCACACAGTAACAGTGGCAGTGAAAAAAGGCATTTCAGAAGTTTCTCCAGATGTTCCTCTGTTCTCTCATGTCTGTCTCCATCAAATCAGGATTGTGCACGGCACCCTACTTGACAGATTACAGATATCATTCACCGGAGTGGCCACGCAAGCTGTGTCGCGCCGCCATCTTCTCCTCCTCACTTGGACAGATACATAAACGGCAAAGGTTTAGAGCAGGGGTTACCAAACCTGGGGTTCACAGACCCTTGCTTAGTGGTATGGGTCCATGGCATAAAAAAGTTTGGGAACCTTTGGTTTGGGGGAATACGGGCCAAACACGGGCAAATAGAATTAATTTAGATGGGCACTGTGGTGAGCATGGTTCAGACAGACAGAAAGGACTTTCTCTGTGCTATGTTTCCCTACAACCATCAGGCTTCACTCACCTCGCCACAGAACTGATTCCACACCCTCAGGATTTTTTGTTTGTCTATTTGTATTTGCACAGCTTTGTCTTCTTTTGCACGTTGGTGGGTCATCAATCTTTGTGCATGTTTTTTCAATGATTCTATTGTCTTTCCTTGTTTTCCTGTGGATGCCCGCAAGAAAATGAATCTCAAGGTAGTCATGATGACATATAACTACTTTCATAATACACTTTGAACTTTGAACTTTGATGACTCAATAATTATATTGCAGACCAAATGGCTAAACTTGTTAGGGGTGAGTTTTACACAGGCAAGTGGTCATGTGTCCAGCAAAGATTTCCTACCTTGGTCTTTTATCTCTCCTCACTTCTCCATCACTTCCCCCTGGGTCCCCCTCCTCCTTCCCTTTCTCCTATTGTCCACTCTCCTCTCCTATCAGATTCCTTTTCTCCAGCCCTTTACCTTCCCCACCCACCTGGCTTCATCTTCTAGCTATCCTTCTTCCCATCCCTCACATTTTTATTCTGGAGTTTTTCCCTTCCTTTCCAGTCCTGAAGAAGGGTCTCGGCCATAAATGTCGACTGTTTATTCATCTCCATAGGTGCTGCCTGACCGACTGATTTCCTCCAGCATTTTGTGTGTGCTGCTTTGGATTTAGCATTCTGTTTGTTCCTGGACATCTGCCCACATAGATGGTGGTGGGCTGGAAGTAGTGGGTCACTGAGGAAACCCTCTAATTAGCCACAGAAATGACCTAGCAAGCCATCAGCTCTCTGCATCACCAGGAGTTAGGACAACAAAATTTGGCCTTAAATATTCTTCATGAAGTGGGTTGGGCTAAATCCAATCTGCTTAGCTTTGATTTTCATGGACAAGTTTATAGCCTGGGCTATTTTAGTGACGTGTTGTAGGTAAATGCAAGGAGCTTTAAGCTTTCTTGATAACATGAGTGGAAGCTCGTGATGCGATTACAAACATAATTTACAAAAATCTTTCTAAGTATTTAAAGCTGCAGAGAGATTAAGGCCAAAAATCTGATAGTGCGGATTTTTTATCATCAAGAAATTGAGGGGCTAATGTGGACACCAGCATAGGTAAAAAAGAAGGGAAGATAAATCATAAAGAGATCATTGTTTATTTATTTATTTACTTATTTGGGGATACAGCATAGTAACAGACACTTACAGCCTAATGAGCCCACACTGCCCATTGCACCCAGGTGACCAATTCAACTACTACCCTGTTTGTCTTTGGGATGCTGGAGGAAACCAGAGGACCCAGAGGAAACCCACTCGATCACGGGCAGAACATACAAACATCTTACAGATAGCAACGGGATTTGTTTGCAAGTGTCGGACTTCATATATCTTAAGGATGTTGCTGTGAATAACGTTAAAGGCTCCAGTAATGGATCTGGTGGTGGAAGCTTGAGAGGGGATTGAATGCAGCTGAACAACTCAGGAATAAAGTTAAAACCCAATCCAACAGAATTTCAGGATGTATATTGTATACGTTTCTCTGACATTAAATGCACCTGTTATAACCTACTGAACAATCCAAACCCAACCAGAACCTAAGCACTTGATGGTTCTTCCTCACTGCTGTCAGTTTTCTGAATGGTCCAGGAACCCACGAACACTGCCTCACTATCGTGCATTCTTTTTGAACTATTATTCATTTTCTTATATATTCTTTCTAACAACTTATAGTAATTTTTATGGCAAACAACAGGAATTCTGCAGATGCTGGAAATTCAAGCAACACACATCAAAAGTTGCTGGTGAACGCAGCAGGCCAGGCAGCATCTCTAGGAAGAGGTGCAGTCGATGTTTCAGGCCGAGACCCTTCGTCAGGACTAACTGAAGGAAGAGTGGGTAAGAGATTTGAAAGTTGGAGGGGGAGGGGGAGATCCAAAATGATAGGAGAGGACAGGAGGGGGAGGAATAGAGCCAAGAGCTGGACAGGTGATTGGCAAAAGGGATACGAGAGGATCATGGGACAGGAGGTCCGGGAAGAAAGACAGGGGGGACACCCAGAGGATGGGCAAGGGGTATATTCAGAGGGACAGAGGGAGAAAAAGGAGAGTGAGAGAAAGAATGTGTGCATAAAAATGAGCAACAGATAGGGTACGAGGGGGAGGTGGGGCCTTAGCGGAAGTTAGAGAAGTCGATGTTCATGCCATCAGGTTGGAGGCTACCCAGACGGAATATAAGGTGTTGTTCCTCCAACCTGAGTGTGGCTTCATCTTTACAGTAGAGGAGGTGGTGGATAGACATGTCAGAATGGGAATGGGATGTGGAATTAAAATGTGTGGCCACTGGGAGATCCTGCTTTCTCTGGCGGACAGAGCGTAGATGTTCAGCAAAGCGGTCTCCCGGTCTGTGTCGGGTCTCGCCAATATATAAAAGGCCACATCGGGAGCACCGGATGCAGTATATCACCCCAGTCGACTCACAGGTGAAGTGTTGCCTCACCTGGAAGGACTGTTTGGGGCCCTGAATGGTGGTAAGGGAGGAAGTGTAAGGGCATGTGTAGCACTTGTTCCGCTTACACGGATAAGTGCCAGGAGGGAGATCAGTGGGGAGGGATGAGGGGGACGAATGGACAAGGGAGTTGTGTAGGGAGCAATCCCTGCGGAATGCAGAGAGAGGTGGGGAGGGAAAGATGTGCTTAGTGGTGGGATCCCGTTGGAGGTGGCGGAAGTTACGGAGAATAATATGTTGGACCCGGAGGCTGATGGGGTGGTAGGTGAGGACCAGGGGAACCCTATTCCTAGTGGGGTGGCGAGAGGATGGAGTGAGAGCAGATGTACGTGAGGCAACACTTCACCTGTGAGTCGACTGGGGTGATATACTGCGTCCGGTGCTCCCGATGTGGCCTTTTATATATTGGCGAGACCCGACGCAGACTGCCTGGCCTGCTGCGTTCACCAGCAACTTTGATGTAATTTTTATGGTTTTCACTGTACTACTGCTGTAAAACAACAGATTTCACAACATACACTCAGAGGCCACGTTATTAGGTACACTAATGGAAATATCCAATCAGCCAATCAGGTGGCAGCAACTCAATGCATAAGAGCATGCAGACATGGTCAGGAGGTTCAACTGTTGTTCAGACCAAATATCAGAATGGGGAAGAAATGTGATCTCAGTGAATTTGACCATGGAGTGATTGTTGGTGTCTGACAGGGTGGTTTGAGTATCTCACACACAATAGTCTCTAGAGTTTACAGAGAATGGTATGAAAAACGTTAAAAAAAAACACCCAGTGAGTGGCAGTTCTGTGAGTGAGAATGCCTTGTTAATGAGAGGGATCAGAGGAGAATGGCCAGACTGGTTCAAGCTGACAGGAAGGCGACAGTAACTCAAATAAACACCAGTTACAACAGTGGTGTGCAGAAAAGCATCTCTGAATGCACAACACATCAAACCTTGAAATGGATGGGCTACAGCTCCAGAAGACCACAAACATACTCTCAGTGGCCACTTAATTAGGTAGAGGAGATAGGGGACATACGTAACAAGGAGGCACTGAGTATATGACCGTGATAATAAATCTGATTCTCCCAAATCAAGCTTAGGTCACTTCAGCTATCTGACCTCACCTCATCAACCGCATCCACCCAGACATTCCTGTCCCATCTAATATGACCCCATCCTAGTCTGACCTCACCAACATCAGCCAATCCAAATTATCCTGCCCCACCTCAGCTGACCCCAGGTGACCTCACCCAACCCAGGCTCATTCTACCTGAAGGCACTGCATTAGACTGACTGTGCTGTTTATACGTATGAGGAATTATGCAGTAATATGGTGGATGTGTAATCGCCCCTAGTTGAAACTCTGGTCTTGTCTCATCACCAGCTGGTCTGTCACTGATTATTGTCACTCATTGATCTGTCACTGATTATTGTCACTCCTTGATCTGTCACTGATTATTGTCACTCGTTGGTCGGTCACTGATTATTGTCACTCGTTGGTCTGTCACTGATTATTGTCACTGGTTGATCTGTCACTGATTATTATCACTCTTTGATCTGTCACTGATTATTGTCACTCGTTGGTCTGTCACTGATTATTGTCACCGGTTGATCTGTCACTGATTATTGTCACCCGTTGGTCTGTCACTGATTATTGTCACTCGTTGGTCTGTCACTGATTATTGTCACTCGTTGATCTGTCACTGATTATTGTCACTCGTTGGTCTGTCACTGATTATTGTCACCGGTTGATCTGTCACTGATTATTGTCACTCATTGATCTGTCACTGATTATTGTCACCCATTGGTCTGTCACTGATTATTGTCACTCGTTGATCTGTCACTGATTATTGTCACTCGTTGATCTGTCACTGATTATTGTCACTCGTTGGTCGGTCACTGATTATTGTCACTCTCTGGTCTGTCACTGATTATTGTCACTTGTTGATCTGTCACTGATTGTTGTCACTTGGTCTGTCACTGATTATTGTCACTCATTGATCTGTCACTGATTATTGGCACTCTCTGGTCTGTCACTGATTATTGTCACTCGTTGGTCGGTCACTGATTATTGTCACTTGTTGGTCTGTCACTGATTGTTGTCACTTGTTGGTCTGTCACTGATTATTGTCACCCGTTGGTCAGTCACTGATTATTGTCACTCATTGATCTGTTATTGACGTTGGACCCCGTGTTTAGCTGACTCTTTATTGCAGCTCAGGAGTGTTCAGGGACAGATGATAAACAATGGTCTTGTTACTGGTGTCCATGTCAGAGTCTTTAATGTTAACATTTATTTCAAAAGGAAACAGAAAGGAAGGTGTAATGGTGTGGTTTTATCAGGCATCATTCATAGTGCACTTGGAGTTTTGTGAGCAATTTTGGGTCCCCGATCTAAGAAACAATGTGCCAGTATCGGAAATGGTCCAAAGGAGGTTTTGGAGAATGTTCCCAGGAGTGAAAGGGTTAATGTATGAGGAGCAGTTGATGGCTCTGGGCCTGTACGCACTGGAGTTCAAGAGATTGAAGGCATAGGTCATCGAAACCTATCAAATATTGAAAGTGCTAAACAGGATGGACGTGGAGAGGATGTTTTCAGTAGTAAAGGAGTCTAAGACCAGAAAGCACAGCCTGAGGATAGAGGGACTTCCATTTAGGACAAAGATGAGGAGGAATTTCTGTAGCCAGAGTCTGTGGAATTCGTTGCCACAGATGGTGGGGAAGGCCAAGTCATTGGGTACATTTAAAGCAGAGGATGATAGGTTCTTGATTAGTATTGGTGTCAAAGATTACGGGGAGAAGGCAGGAGAATGGGGTTGAGAGGGATAATAATTCAGCCATGATAGGCTGAATGGCCTAATTCTGCTCCTTCACCTTATGGTCTTATTGTCGCTCTGTGGGACCACTTGTTGTCTGTACAATGATGAAGTTTCAGTGACCTTCCCAGTTGGTTATCTCCACTGGTCCATTCACAGACCCAGTGATTCACAGCACATTCAGCTCACCGAGTTACTTCTGGCTGAGATTCTGCCAAAACCTTATCAGAGCCAATGTAGGACCAAGGAATGAACTAATCATTTAAACATTTGACTCGGGGAATTAATTTTTCAGAAGCTGGCTTTGAAAATATGTACTTTAAAGGATTATTGCACTTTAATGGTCTTAATCAGCTACGGTTTGGAAGTGGATTTTAGAAAAGCCAGTTAACATTTACAACAGATCAGAAAAGTCCTTAAGGCCACTCTTTTCGAGAGGTTGAAAACACAAGAGCAAGGATGTGTTGCTGAGGCTTTATAAAGCATTGGTCAGACTGCACTTATGAGCAGTTTGGGGCCCAATTATCCAAGAAAAATGCTAGTCAGTGGTAGCTGACCAGAATAGACCCCTTTTATTCCCATTCTTTGTCTCCTGCCAGTCAGCCAAGCTGGTACCTTTTCTGTAATGCTATGGTCTATTATTATGAGGACACTCAGTCCTCGTTTATTGTCATTTAGAAATGCAGGCATTAAAAAATGATACAATGTTTAGTCCAATGTACATCACAGCCATGTTTATAAAAAGTGTGAACAAAATATTGTGGCGCTCTGGGTGGAGGTGGGATCGTGGTCGACAGCCACACCACCCACCCCCCGCATTTCTAATGAGCAGCACTGTTTATTGTTCTTGTGTTAAAATGCTTCTGTTGGATTGTGGTGGGAAGTTCCGGTTCATTTATTGTGACATGTTAGCTTGAGTTATACAGTTGTTCGCTTGTGTATTTGTGTGTCACCCTAAGTGTAACCAGGGTGTGTGATGGTCATTTTCCTGGTCTGTATGAGACTGGTTGGGTTCACAATAAAGTGGTTGTTGAGTTCAACGACCTTCCTCGTCTGTCATTTTGGACCAAATGCTCGCCACAGTATTCTGGTTTTGTCCGTTGTTAAGCTTCATTGAATGTGAGCAAAGTTAACGTGGAACTGCGTCAGGCAAGCAAGTGTTTTCTATATGGCCTCCTCCAGCTCAAAGTGTTGAATGGCCTACTCCTGATCTTCTCCAAGGGCTGACCTAGGTACTCCCCTGGAATCATAAACATCATCCCCATTAGTGCCTAGGGGTGTGGCTGCACTCAAAGCCTGAATTTACAAGGACAGCAGCACCACAGGCCTCATCTTGGACTTCCTTGCCACTGAAAAAAATAGAGTCATTTTATTAGTCACATCTGATCGAAACATACAGTGAAATCTTTGTGTCAACACAGGCCAGGGATGTGTGAGGGGCAGCCTGTGAATGTCACTGTGCTTCTGGCACGAACACAGCATGTCCACAACTTACTAACCCTAACTCGTACGTGTTTTAGAATGTGGGAGGAAACCAGAGCACCCGGAGGAAACCCACACAGTCTCAAGGTGAGCATACAAACTCCTTACAGACAGTGACGGGAATCTGAGCCCCGATCCTACATATGGCACTGTAAAGTGTTACACTAATCAGTACACTATCGTGCTGCTACTGGGCCGACCCAACAACCATTTTAATGTGAACCCAACCAGTCTTACACAGACCAGGGAAATGCCCAGGGGAAGATGGTGGTTATCAGCCATCTTCAGGGTGAGTGGAGTCAGACACTGGGGAGCATGTCAGGGTGGATGGGGAAGGGAGTTCCAGGGTTTAGACACAACAGCAGAGAAAGACAATAGACATGATTAGCTGAATTATGTTCCAATCGCTCGAGCCATAGTCATTTTGTTTTATATTTTTATTTAGAGATGTAGAATGGGATAGGCCCATCCAGCTCACTGAGCTGCACGACCCAACCACCCACCGATTTAACCCTACCCTAATCACAGGACAATTTACGATGACCACTAACCAGAACGTCTTTGTACTGTGGGAGGAAAGCACAGCACCCTGAGGAACTCCACACACTCACGGGAAGGAATGACGCTGGAATTGAACTCCAAACTCCGATGCCTCGAGCTGTAATGACATTGTGCTAACCACTGCACTACTGTGGCAACTCATGGACCACCAGAACACAGAGACATGTCCTGCAGACTAGCTAATCCATGCCAAACTATGTTATTCTGCTGAGTTAGCCAGGAAAAGTACAGGCATCTGTCCTGACAGGCAAGACCCAGGGATGTGGAGGCAGGACACTCTGCCATAATCCTAAGCAACAGGAATTCTGCAGATGCTGGAAATTCAAGCAACACACATCAAAGTTGCTGGTGAACGCAGCAGGCCAGGCAGCATCTCTAGGAAGAGGTGCAGTCGACGTTTCAGGCCGAGACCCTTCGTCAGGACTAACTGAAGGAAGAGTGAGTAAGGGATTTGAAAGTTGGAGGGGGAGGGGGAGATCCAAAATGATAGGAGAAGACAGGAGGGGGAGGGATGGAGCCAAGAGCTGGACAGGTGATTCCATCTGGGTAGCCTCCAACCTGATGGCATGAATATCCACGGCCTCCTCTACTGTAAAGATGAAGCCACACTCAGGTTGGAGGAACAACACCTTATATTCCGTCTGGGTAGCCTCCAACCCGATGGCATGAACATCGACTTCTCTAACTTCCACTAGGCCCCACCTCCCCCTCGTACCCCATCTGTTACTTATTTTTATGCACACATTCTTTCTCTTACTCTCCTTTTCCCCCCTCTGTCCCTCTGAATATACCTCTTGCCCATCCTCTGGGTCCCCCCCCCTTGTCTTTCTTCCCGGAACTCCTGTCCCATGATCCTCTCGTATCCCCTTTTGCCAATCACCTGTCCAGTTCTTGGCTCTATCCCTCCCCCTCCTGTCTTCTCCTATCATTTTGGATCTCCTCCTCCCCCTCCAACTTTCAAATCCCTTACTCACCCTTCCTTCAGTTAGTCCTGACGAAGGGTCTCGGCCTGAAACGTCGACTGCACCTCTTCCTAGAGATGCTGCCTGGCCTGCTGCGTTCACCAGCAACTTTGATGTGTGCTGCCATAATCCTGTCATGTCACATTGTGTTCGCTGTTGATATAATGATGTTGTGTACGGGTGGTATGAAGTTCTCACTGTACATTGGTACACACGACAAACATAAACCAATTTACTATATACTCTGAGGTACAGGTGCAATGAAAAACCTGCTTGCAGTGAAATCCCAGGCATGTAGGTACAGTGAACACACAGATTCTGTTTATACCATAAGACATAGGAGCAGAATTTGACCATTCAGGCCATCGAGTGTGCTCTACCATTCCATCATGGCTGATTTATTATCCCTCTCAACTCCATTCTCCTGCCTTCTCCCCATAATCTTTGATACCTTGATTAATCAAGAACCTATTAACCTCTGCTTAAACATACCCAATGACTTGGCCTCCACAGCCGACCGTGGCAATGAATTTCACAGGTTCACTATCCCCTGGCTAAAGAAATTCCTCCTCGTCTCTGTTTTAAAGGGGTGTCCTATTCTACGGGTTTTGTTCTTAGACTCCCCCCACTATAGAAACATTCTCTCCACGTCCACTCTATCTAGGCTTGTCAATATTCAAAAGATTTCAGTGAGAATCCCCCTCATTCTCCTTAGCTCTTGTTAGTACAACATGCTCATAGTAAATTAACCCTTTCAATCCCAGAATCATTCTCGTTAACCTCTGGATTATCTTCAGTGCCTGCACATCTTTTCACAGATATAAGGCCCAAAACTGCTCTCAATGCTCCAAGTGTGATCTGATCAATGCCTCAGCATTGTCCCATTGCCTGTCATTGTTATCAATGAAATCTTCTTGCTGCCCATCCATTGGCATTTGTAACACAGAGCAGAGATGAAATTCTCTGCTGGCCAAGGCACAATTTGGTCAACCACTAACTTGATTATGTTTCGGGATGCATCCTGATTTGTGGAAAGTCTTCTCAAGAAAGGGAAACTAAGAGTAATGTAGAATTCCAGCTACTGTACTCTCAGCGAAAACACAATAGATTCTACAGATGCTGGAAATCCAGAGCACACAAAATGCTGGAGGAACTCAGCAGGTCAGGCAGCGTCTATAGAGAGGAATAAACAATCAATGTTTTGGTCAAGGATAGTAAAGAATAAGAAAGTGGGGGAGGAGAATGAGTACAAGCTGGCAGGAGATAGGTGAAGCCAGGTGGGTTGGGGGCTGGGGGTGACGAAATAAGAATCTGGGTTGTGATTGGTGTAAAGGGTAAGTGGCCAGAGAAGAAGGGATCTGATAGGAGAGGAGAGTGGACCATGGGAGAGAGGGAAGCAGGAGGAGCACTAGGGGGAGTGACAAGGTGAGTGGGTTGGGGAGAGATTTGAAGTGAAAAGCTGGGAGGTGATAGATGGAAGAGGTAAAGGTCTGAAGAAGAAGGGTTCTGATAAAGAAGAGTTGACCATAGGAGAAATGGAAAAAGGAGGGGAACAAGAGGTACATGATAGCAGGTGAGGAGAAGAGAAAGGGTAAGAGTGGGAAGCCAGAATGGGGAATGAAAAAAGAGAAGGGGAGGGGGAGAAACTACTGGAAGTTAGAGAAATTGAAGTTCATGCCATCAGGTTGGGCACTACCCAGACAAAATATGAGGGATTGCTGCCACAACCTGAGAGTGCCGTCACTGAGACAGTAGAGGAGAACATGGACCAATATGTCGGAATGGGAATAGTGAAACCCGGCTTGTTGCGGACAGAAAAAGGTGTATGTGTTATCCCCATGAAAGATGCGAGCAAGACAGAGATATGACTGTCTCCCAATTAAAAGCACTTTCAGAGCTGTCGCAGCTGGTCTCCCCGTCTGCATCCAGTTAGAGTTCCTTTGAGGCACAAAATGATCATAATCTGATGTGAATACAGGTTTCTCCTTCTGGTAAAAAAAACTTCCCTCTCGCTCCCCTCTTCTTCTATTCCCCACTCTGGCCTCCTACATCTTTTCAGCTGCCTAACACCTCCCCCTGGTGCCCTTCCTTCTTCCCTTTCTCCTGCAGTCCATTCTCCTCTCCTATCAGATTCCTTCTTCTCCTGCCCTTTACCTTTCCCACCCACCTGGCTTCACCTATCACCTTCAAACTTGTCCTCCTTCCCCCTCCCCTTACCCTCTTATTCTGGCACCTTCTCCCATTCCTTACAGTCCTGAAGAATGACCTCGGCCTGAAATGTTAACTGTTTATTCCCCTCTATAGAAGCCAGAAGTGAAAAGGATCTCAGCTCAAGACATCATCTGTTTATTGCCTCCATGGATGCTGCCTGACCTGCTGAGTTCCTCCAGCATTCTGTGTGTGTTGCTTTGGATTTCCAGCATCTGTAGAATCTCGTGTTTTTGTGATTATAGTGAAAAGTCATTCTCATTAAAACTGAGCAGTTAGAACAGATTGTACTGAATGCAGAGATGTTTGGACACATATAACTGATGTGACCTGCTCAGGGAGAACGGAATTTAATCTGAATTTCAGAAATGTAGAACATAATGGTTTATTGTGGGACCTGAGAAGGCATCCAGTGTCTCTCTGCAATACGCCATGTTATATGAGACCATATGACCATGAGACATCTGAGCAGAATTAAGGCTTGGCACCCTGACTAATCAAAAACCTATCAACCTCTGCTTTAAATACTGTATATCCAATGACTTGGCCTCTATAGCTGTCTGTGGCAATGAATTCCACAGATTCACCACTTTCTAGCTAAAGAAATTCTTCCTTACCTCTGTTCTAAATGGACATCCCTCTGTTCTGAGGTTGTGCCCTCTGGTTGTAGACCACAGCTGAGATCATTTGAGTTGCTTTTCAGAGTGAGTAAGAAATGGGATGGGGTATGAAGTTTCTCAATGATACACACAAAAGATTCTGCAGTTCCTGGATACTTTGAGCAACTGACACAAAGTGCTGGAGGAACTGAGCATCAATGGAGGGGAATAATACGATACGTGGCCTGTTTATTGCCTCCATAGACGCTCCCTCACCTGCTGAGTTCCTCCAGCATTTTCTGTGTATTTTGCTCTGGATTTCGAGCATCTGCAGAATCTCTTGTGTGACCAGCAGCCAGATGACATATCATTCATTCCACAATGTGTGGCAAGAGACCTTGACGAGGATGGTTTGGACTCAAGAGCTGGAGTACCTGAGGCTGGAATTGAGAAACTCTATCAAGCTGAAACGAGAACTGAGTAAAAACAGATGCCAGGAAATATCTCTAGTTAGGCTTATGATTGACCAGCAAACCTCAGTTCAGTTGCTCCTTAAATACTCAACTCTTGGCACCCAAAACGTAGTCATAGTCATAGTCATACTTTATTGATCCTTAGGGAAATTGGTTTTCGTTACAGTTGCACCATAAATAATAAATAGTAATAGAACCATAAATAGTTAAATAGTAATATGTAAATTATGCCAGGAAATAAGTCCAGAACCAGCCTATTGGCTCAGGGTGTCTGACCCTCAAAGGGAGGAATTGTAAAGTTTAATGGCCACAGGCAGGAATGACTTCCTACGACGCTCTGTGTTGCATCTCGGTGGAATGAGTCTCTGGCTGAATGTACTCCTGTGCCCACCCAGTACATTATATAGTAGATGGGAGACATTGACCAAGATGGCATGCAACTTAGACATCCTCTTTTCAGACACCACCGTGAGAGAGTCCAGTTCCATCCCCACAACATCACTGGCCTTACGAATGACTTTGTTGATTCTGTTGGTGTCTGCTACCCTCAGCCTGCTGCCCCAGCACACAACAGCAAACATGATAGCACTTGCCACCACAGACTCGTAGAACATCCTCAGCATCGTCCGGCAGATGTTAAAGGACCTCAGTCTCCTCAGGAAATAGAGACGGCTCTGACCCTTCTTGTAGACAGTCTCAGTGTTCTTTGACCAGTCCAGTTTATTGTCAATTCGTATCCCCAGGTATTTGTAATCCTCCATGTTCACACTGACCCCCTGGATGGAAACAGGGGTCACCGGTACCTTAGCTCTCCTCAGGTCTACCACCAGCTCCTTAGTCTTTTTCACATTAAGCTGCAGATAATTCTGCTCACACCATGTGACAAAGTTTCCTGCAGTAGCCCTGTACTCAGCCTCATCTCCCTTGCTGATGCATCCAACTATGGCAGAGTCATCCGAAAACATGACTGCCAATTAGCCGAACCATCCTGAACCCTTAAGGGGCTGCACCAGCTATCCATACTCCGGAGAGTTTGAGCATCTAAATCCCAAAAGCGGGCACGGTTAGGAAGGTCTCATAAAAGGACCCCCTCCCCTACGGCCAACTCCTGACAACTTTGGCTGCTTGGAGAGGCAGTGATGGTAATCGTGGATGAGACCAAACCCAAGATGTCTCTTTTAAGCACCAGCACCTCTCGTTGGGTTCAAATTCTTACCAGTCCACGAGGAATTGCCAAACACCCCAAACAGTACGTGAGTCCAAAAGTCTTCTCACCATGAAGTCCTGTTTCCAATCGGTAAACCTGGGTGACAGTGTGGGGCCGAGGGTGGTGGGGCAAAAGGGCTGGTGCAGACAGGTTTTAATTTCGAGATGTGGAAGGAGGAATTGATCTTTAGGGTCTCGGTTTACTTTCCTCAGGACTTTGAAAGGTCCAATGAACTTGGGCACCAACTTTTTAGATTGCACCCAGAGAGGCAAACCATGAGTGGACACCCAGGCTGTAAAGCAGGTCCCTGTCTTCTTTGGTTCACCTTGGTCTCCGCCCTGTGGGTAGAGGCCAGGAAAATCTCTCTTACCCCAATTGATTTTTGCTTGCGGCGTTTAATGATATCTTTGGCCGCAGTGACCCTAACCTCAGCCTCCTGTTCCAGAAAGAGAGGCAAAGGATAACCAAACTGGCACTCGAATGGTGACATCCCATGCGCAACTGCTGTAAGGTGCTGGGGGCGACCTCTGCCACATCAGAAGGTCACACCATTCATCAGGTCTTTCCGAGGCTAGACATCTTGGGGTACAATCTAAATCTTGGTTGGTCTGCTCCGTCTGGTAATTGGACTGCGGGTGAAAGCCAGAGGAAAGACTTGCTGTTGCCTCTAGCAGCTTACAGAATGTCCTCCAGAAATGTGACGTGAATTGTGGACCATGATCCGAGACAAAGTCCACCAGGAAACCATGGATTCTGAAGACCTGCTCCAGGACAACTTTTGCCTTGTCTGCCCAGATGGGAACTTGTTCAAGGCAATGAATCTGAAGCTTTTGAAAATCGATTGACAACTATCATGATGACAGTCTTCCCCCTGGAAGGTGGTAGACCTATGACAAAGTCCATGGAGATGTGTACCCATGGTCTGTCCAGAACAGGTAGAGGATGGAGGAGCCCTTGAGTTTGGTACAAGGCTCCATGTTTCAGGCTCACACCTCGCATGCCTGCATGTATTGTCAAACCTCTGTTGCCATTCCAGGCCGCCAACACCTTCTATTGAGGAACTTGGGGGTCCTGGCAATCCCTGGTCATTCTCCTTGAATGTCCCCACTGTGACCTGAGGGAGCTTGGGACAGTCGACCTGGAGAACCGTCCTTAGGCGTCTCCCCTTGGCCTTGCAAACAAGCTCGCCGATTCCCCAACAGATTAGTGTTATCACCTTCATTTGGGGCACAATGGTGGCAAGTTGTTCCTCTCCTCTGGGTTTGTCGAACTGACGAGACAAGACATCTGGTTTTTGATTCTTTGATCACGATAGGTCAGGACAAAGTTAAAATGGTTGAAGAAAAGAGACCACCTGGCCTGCCTGGAATTCAGTTTCTTGGCCTCCTGATTATAAGCCAGGTCCTTGTGGTCGGTCCAGACAAAAAAAGGGTACTTTTCCCCCTCAAGCCAGTGACGCCATTCCTCCAAAGCTAACTTAACTGCTAATATCTCCCAGCTCCCAATGTCATAGTTTCTCACTGCCGAGGATAGATGCACATGGGTGCTGTTTACTGTCCAAAGGTGATCGCTGAGACAACACTGCACCCACTCTGATGTCTGAGACATCAACCTCCACAACAAAGGAGAAATCCTGGTTAGGTGAAATCAAGGTGGGAGCTGTTGTGAACTGCTGATTAAGCTCTCCAAAAGCAGCCTCTGCTTCGGTAGTCCAGACAAAAGGCCCCGTGGATCCCTCAGTGGAACTGTCACCAAGCTGAAGTTCCTGATGAACTTCTGGTAGGTTTGCAAACCCCTGGAATCGCTGGACTTGTTTGATACTGAATGGTTGTGGCCAGTCTCTGACTGCCTGGGTCTTGGTAGGGTCTGTCTTGAGATTGCCATTGGAGAGGAAACCCAAAAATGAAATAGTCGTCACATGAAATTCAGACTTCGCCAACTTAACATACAGTCCATGCTCTAGAAGCCTCTTTAAAATGTCCCTGACATGAACGATGTGCTCCTCCATGGACTTCAAGAAGATTAGAATATCATCCAAGAAGACGAAGGCTTATTTATGGAGAGTATTTCGGAGCATTCATTTGTAAGGGCCTGAAAAACTGCTGGAGCATTCACAAGGCCAAAGGGCATAACCAAGTACTCGTAATGCCCCATCGCTGTATTGAGTGCAGCCTTCCACTCATTGCCTTCGTTTATACAGACCAGATTGTACACACTCCATAGGTCTAGATTAGTGAATACATTGTCCTCTTGGGGGATCTCAAAGGCAGTGTTCATGAGTGGAAGGGGAGGTAGCGATTCTTGACTGTTAAGCGGTTTAATCCTCTATAATCAATACATGGCCACAAGGTTCTATCTTTCTTTTGTACGAAGAAGCCTGCACCAGCTGGTGAGGTGGAGGGCTGAATGAATCCCAAAACAAGAGCTTCCTTTATATATTCTTCCATTGTGCTTCTCTCTGGACCTGAGAGCACATCTAACCGACCATGCAGAGGACAAGTACCCTGTAAAATGTTTATAGCACAGTCATAGAGCCGGTGTGAAGGAAGACTCGAGGCCTTTCCCTTGCTGAAGACCTCTTCCAAGTCCTCGTACACATAAGGCATTCGACCGGTCTGGGTGTCGCAAGTTCTTCTGAATCCTCCTTCAAGGATGACTCCTGAGGCTTCTTGGGTGGCAGGGATGGTTCGACTGACCTCTGAGTCTTCTTCCTAGGCTCACTAGCCTCTGTTGTAACTTCAGGCGATGGCAACGAGGTCTTACAGATTGCCCTTGCACTCTGGGAACAGGCTCCAAGGGTCTGCATTTGGAATTCTTCCCTTTAGTTGGGACCTGGCGGCGGGATCCCTTTGGCTTCTGGTTACTCACATTGAAGTCTGTCTGCTTGCTGGTCGTTTGTCTCAGGAGAGTCTGGGTGTTGGAACACCACACCACAAAGAAACCCCTTTACAATGACTGGACCAGGCAATGATTCTCCCCTCCCTCCAGTCCATGGATGGGTTATGCTGGGACAGTCCAGAGTACCTGAGGATCAGTGGTATGAGAGGTGAATCAATGATGTAGAAACTAATGTCTTCCACATGATCCTCATCTGCAAGGCCACAGAGTGTTGCTGGATCTGCCCGGAACCTGGTGGGTGGCTGTCCTAAACAGTTGTGGGCATGGAGCGGCTCAACCCTCTCAGCAGTATGTCAAGCTGATGGGCAGTTCCTGGCTCTACAAGTTAACCCCTGCCCCAGAATCCACAAGAGCCTTCACCTGCCTCAGGTTCTTACCCCAGGTGAGCTCTGCCTTCAGCACGAAACCAGAATCTATGGGATTGGGAGTAGTGGTTCCTACCGTCACAGTCCTCCCAAAACTGGACGGTTTTAGCAGTTCTTCAGGAGACTGGAGCTCCTGACGTTTGGCCCACAGGTGACCGGATTCCTGTTTCCCTGCAGTAACAGCAGCAGCCTTGATTCTGACGTCAGGACCTCTCATCGGTGGAGAGCCTCGTATAACCGATCTGCCTGGGCTTGACAGCATCCTGAGCAGGAGAAGGACTGCATCCTAAATGAAAACTATCAACTCCAAAGATAATAGTGCAGCTTGCATTTCCTCCTTTCAACCTTCTATGTTTCACACTGTAATAGAATGTGTTCATAATGTTGACAAAACCTACACACCACAGAGTGATGTTTTACCACAAAATATAAAGAATAATTAAGCATAGTATGCCCAATTCTAAGTTGAGTCAATGTAATTCCTTTCCTTCTTGTTTTACCCCCTTTTCCCATCAACCCAACCGTTTTATGTGTTCTATAAAGGTGTCTCCCCTTGTGCCCATTATGAGCATCGAGCGTCTTGATATCCAAATCACGAATGCCAATTAGCAGAAGCGCCCTGAACCATGAGGGGGGCTGTGCCAACGATCCATACTCCAGAGTGTTAGAGCATCTAAATCCCAGAAGCTGGTGCACTTGGGAACGTCTCATAACACAATGGTCACAGACTTTGCTTTATTTTTTTGATTTGAGGAGATATTCTATGCCAACAAAGACTCCTGCAAATTTCTACAAGTGTACCACGGGGAGCATTATGAATGGTTGCATCACTGTCTGGTGTGGAGGGGCCGCTGCGAAGGGTCTGTAAAAGCTGCAGGAAGTTGTAAACTTAGCCAGTTCCACCACGGGCATCATTGACCTCTTCAAAAGGCAATGTCTCAAAAATTCAGCATTCATCATTAAGACCCCCATCACCCAGGACTACCACAAGGGAGGAGGCACAGGAGGCTGTTTCAGGAACAGCTTCTTCCCCTCTGCTCTCAGATTTCTGAATGGACAATGAGCTCATGAACACCACCCCAGTATTTCACTCTCTCTTTGCACTACTTACTATTCTAGTCACACTCCTTATTGTCACTGTAGTAAATTCTTCTGTATTGAACTACACCACTGCCATTAAAGAACACATTTTGTAACATGCAGTACCGTTCAAAAGTCTTAGGCATACAGTATATACAGAATATAGCTAGGCTGCCCAAGACTTTTGCACAGCACTCTATAGAAACATAGAAAATAGGTGCAGGAGTAGGCCATTCGGCCCTTCGAGCCTGCACCGCCATTTATTATGATCATGGCTGATCATCCAACTCAGAACACCGCCCCAGCCTTCCCTCCATACCCCCTGACCCCCTTTAGCCACAAGGGCCATATCTAACTCCCTCTTAAATATAGCCAATGAACTGGCCTCAACTGTTTCTTGTGGCAGAGAATTCCACAGATTCACCACCCTCTGCGTGAAGAAGTTTTTCCTAATCTCAGTCCTAAAAGGCTTCCCCTCTATCCTCAAACTGTGACCCCTCGTTCTGGACTTCCCCAACATCGGGAACAATCTTCCTGCATCTAGCCTGTCCAATCCCTTTAGGATCTTATACGTTTCAATCAGATCCCCCCTCAATCTTCTAAATTCCAACGAGTACAAACCCAGTTCATCCAGTCTTTCTTCATATGAAAGTCCTGCCATCCCAGGAATCAATCTGGTGAACCTTCTCTGTACTCCCTCTATGGCAAGGATGTCTTTCCTCAGATTAGGGGACCAAAACTGCACACAATACTCCAGGTGTGGTCTCACCAAGGCCTTGTACAACTGCAGTAGTACCTCCCTGCTCCTGTACTCAAATCCTCTCGCTATAAATGCCAGCATACCATTCGCCTTTTTCACCGCCTGCTGTACCTGCATGCCCACTTTCAATGACTGGTGTATCATGACACCCAGGTCTCGTTGCACCTCCCCTTTTCCTAATCGGCCACCATTCAGATAATAATCTGTTTTCCTATTTTTGCTACCAAAGTGGATAACTTCACATTTATCCACATTAAATTGCATCTGCCATGAATTTGCCCACTCACCCAACCTATCCAAGTCACCCTGCATCCTCTTAGCATCCTCCTCACGGCTAACACTGCCACCCAGCTTCGTGTCATCCGCAAACTTGGAGATGCTGCATTTAATTCCCTCATCCAAGTCATTAATATATATTGTAAACAACTGGGGTCCCAGCACTGAGCCTTGCGGTACCCCACTAGTCACCGCCTGCCATTCTGAAAAGGTCCCGTTTATTCCCTCTCTTTGCTTCCTGTCTGCTAACCAACTCTCCACCCACACCAATACCTTACCCCCAATACCGTGTGCTTTAAGTTTGCACACTAATCTCCTGTGTGGGACCTTGTCAACAGCCTTCTGAAAATCCAAATATACCACATCCACTGGTTCTCCCCTATCCACTCTACTAGTTACATCCTCAAAAGATTCTATGAGATTCGTCAGACATGATTTTCCTTTCACAAATCCATGCTGACTTTGTCCAATCATTTCACCGCTTTCCAAATGTCCTGTTATCACATCCTTGATAACTGACTCCAGCAGTTTCCCCACCACCGACGTTAGGCTAACCGGTCTATAATTCCCCGGTTTCTCTCTCCCTCCTTTTTTAAAAAGTGGAGTTACATTAGCCACCCTCCAATCCTCAGGAACTAGTCCAGAATCTAACGAGTTTTGAAAAATTATCACTAATGCATCCACTATTTCTTGGGCTACTTCCTTAAGCACCCTGCGATGCAGACCATCTGGCCCTGGGGATTTATCTGCCTTCAATCCCTTCAATTTACCTAACACCACTTCCCTACTAACATGTATTTCGCTCAGTTCCTCCATCTCACTGGACCCTCTGTCCCCTACTATTTCTGGAAGATTATTTATGTCCTCCCTAGTGAAGACAGAACCAAAGTAATTATTCAATTGGTCTGCCATGTCCTTGCTCCCCATAATCAATTCACCTGTTTCTGTCTGCAGGGGACCTACATTTGTCTTTACCAGTCTTTTCCTTTTTACATATCTATAAAAGCTTTTACAGTCCGTTTTTATGTTGCCTGCCAGTTTTCTCTCATAATCTTTTTTCCCCTTCCTAATTAAGCCCTTTGTCCTCCTCTGCTGAACTCTGAATTTCTCCCAGTCCTCAGGTGAGCCACTTTCTCTGGCTAATTTGTATGCTTCTTCTTTGGAATTGATACTATCCCTAATTTCTCTTGTCAGCCACGGGTGCACTACCTTCCTTGATTTATTCTTTTGCCAAACTGGGATGAACATTTGTTGCAGTTCATCCAAGCAACCTTTAAATACTTGCCATTGCATATCCACCGTCAATCCTTTAAGTGTCATTTGCCAGTCTATCTTAGCTAATTCACGTCTCATACTTTCAAAGTTACCCCTCTTTAAGTTCAGAACCTTTGTTTCTGAATTAACTATTTGTCAATGTGGGGCAGAGAGCGAGCGTGTAAATCTGATGGGGGCAAAGGATGTTGGGAATGGTGAGGGTGGAGTGCCACGGGAGGGGTGTGAGACAGGTGGCAGAGAAGGAGTGCCAGGAATGGTGGCAGGGTGGAGGGGGCGGGTGGTGTGGGTGCAGACACACCCAGCCCTGATACACCAGCCAAGGTCATTTGATTCCAAACAACTGGTTTATTGATCATTACAAAATGTCTCTCTGGTCCTTTCCTCTCTCACCCCTCTCCCTTCCCCTTTCCCCACCCATGATTCCCCTCTCCCTGCCCCCTTCCCACTCTCAGTCCGCAGTAGAGACCCATATCAGAATCAGATTTATCATCACTCACGTACTGTATGTCATGAAATTTGTTTTTTTCTGCAGCAGCAGTACAGTGCAATGCACAAAATTACTACAGCACTGTGCAAAATCTTAGGCAGCCTGGTTATATATATATGTAACAACGATTTTTGCACACTACTGTATGCCAGTGATATTAAACCTGATTCTGCTTTTTTAAAACGATGTTCAGTCTGTTTCCAGACAGCATGCTTTGCCATTTGCCCAACAAGCGCACTGCTACACAGAACAGCCGGCCTCATTTGCAGACCTGTGTGTTTTTTGTGCCAATGATATTACTTGCCAATAGACAGTTTTCTGTGTACTTTTGAAGGTCACATTCTCTGAAAGCAGTCTCTGAATGCAGTCCTTAGTAATTCTGCACGTAAACCTGCCCCTTACCACCACAGAGAATGCATTTCCATAATTACTCCAGTGGTAACTTACCCAATTTCTATTCTGCTATGCTTTGCCTGTTTAAGTGTCTGTCTAAATACCTCTTAAACATGCAAATTTCTCCTGAATCCACCACCTTACCCAATTAAAACGGGAGGAGAAGATGGCAGCGCGCCACGTGTGCGCAGCTCTCCAGTGAAAATGATATCGTATCCGTTAAGTAGGGGCCGTGGACAATTCTGATTTGATGGAGACAGACGTGAAAGCACAGAGGAACATCTGGAGAAATTTCTGAAACACTGGTTCGCTGCTGTTGTTACTGCGCGGTCGGGAATCTTCCGGAGGGAAGGCCTCAAAATCCCCAGCTTTGCCTGCTGCTGGCGATCGAGATTGGGGTTGAATTGTTCGGATAGAGATTGAGGGCAGATTTGATGGAGCTATACAAAATTTTCAGGGGTTTAGATAGGGTAAACGCAAACAGACATTCCCCCCCCCCGAGGTAGTGTGGGACTAGAACTACAGGTCATAGGTTAAGGGTGAAAGGTGAAAAGTTTAAGGGAACCTTGAGGAAACTTCTACTCTCAGAGGATGGTGAGTGTGTGGAACGAGCTGCCAGCGCAAAAGGTCCATGAGAGCTTGATTTCAATGTTTAAGAGAAGTTTGGATAGGACATGGATAATAGTGATATGGAGGGCAATGATCCCAGTGCAGGTTGATGGGAGTAGGAAGTTTAACTGGTTTGGCACAGACAATGCCTGCTTCTGTGCTGTAATTTTCTACGACTCCGTGACTCTAACAGTTCAGCACCCACTAGATGAGCCGACGGGGGGAGCTGTTTCTATGCTGTAGTGCTCTATGTTTCAATGACCCTATTCTGCTATGCTTTGCCTGTTTAAGTGTCTGTCTAAATACCTCTTAAACATGCAAATTTCTCCTGAATCCACCACCTTCTCCAGACTGTTCCAAATATCAACAACTCTCCATGTAAAAATTTTACACTAAGATGCCCTTTAAACCCGTTAACCTCTCACCGTAAACTATACCATCTGGTTTTGATAAACTCCCATGGGAAAAAATTCTCCAACCTAGCAATGCCTCTCAACTTTATATACTTCAGTCAGTCAGGTTTATTGAACATGAATCAAGCTTAATCTTTACATGGGAGATGACTTGATAGAGGAGTACAAGATGATGAGGCAAAGATTGAGTAGACAGCCAGAGACTTTACTCACGCAGAAATAGCCAATACAAGGGGACATAATTTTAAGATGATTAACCGCTATGTTACTCTGGTGCCTCTATCAAAGAAGAGAATGTTTCCTATACTGAGATTGTCTAGGGCCAGAGGGCACAGCCTCAGAATAGTGGGAGGTCCATTTAGAACAGAGATGAGGAAGAATTTCTTTTCAAAGGACAGTGAATCTGTGGAATTCATTGCCACAGTCGGCTGCGGAGGTCGAGTCATTGGGGATATTTAAAGCAGAGGTTGGTAGGTTTCTGATTAGTAGGGGTGTCAGAGGTTACAGGGAGAAGGCAGGAGAATAGGGTTAAGAGGGATAATAAATCAGCCATGTTGGGATGGCAGAGCAGACTCGATGTGCCGAATAGACTAATTCTGCTCCTATGTCTTATGGTCTTACGTTCTTATCAGAGATAGAGGTGTACAAGATGATTAGAGGCACAGATCGAGTGGACAGCCAGGGACTTTTCCCCAGGGCAGAAATGGCTCATAAGAAGGCATATTATTTTAAAAAGACTAAAGGAAAGTGTAGGTGGGAAGTTCTTTCACCCAGAGAGTTGTGGGTGGTAGAGGCAGTTACTTTAGGGGTGTTTAAGAAACTCTTAGATAGGCACATAGATAACAGAAAAATGGAGGACTATGTGGGATGAAAGGGTTAGATTGACCTTAGGGTAGGTTAAAAGGTTGGCACAACATCAGGGGCCAAAGGGCCTGGACTGTGTGGTAAAGTTCTATGTGCTATGATCTCACCTGGCTTCAGGCGTAGTGATCCTTCAACAAATCCACAAGTTCCATAAATATTTGATGACCAGGTCTCCCCAGGCTCAGTGGGTTGCACGTAGGTCTCACCACACAAATCAGTACGGACATGTGTGTATTTTCAACACTGATCTTGTCTGCAGCCAAAACCATTGCTACAGGATATTGGAGGAAATAGTGCCTATAAAAAGTATTCACACTCCTTGGAAGTTTTCATGTTTTCTTGTTTTACAACAGTGAATCACAGTGGGTTTAATTTGGCTTTTTTGACAATGTTCAACAGAGAAAGACTCATCTGTGTCAAATTGAAAACAGATTTCGACAAAATAATCTAAATTAATTACAAATATAAAACACAAAATAATTGATTGCATAAGTATTCACCCCTCTTTAATTGGTTTTGGAAGTCATATTAGTTAATGGAGATCACCTGTGTGCAGTCACGATGTTTCAATTGACCAGTCAAAATACATTGAGTGACCGTGCAAAAGTGAGGGAGGCCACCCAGAGACCAGTGACAACTCTGGAGGAGTTACAAGCTTCAGTGGCTGAGATGAGAGAGACTGCGCATACTACAACTATTGCCCAGGTGTTTCACCAGTCTCAACTTTATGAAAGAGTGGCAAAGAGAACACCACTGTTGAAAGAAACTCGCATGAAATCACAACTGGAGTTTGCCAGGATGCATATGGGAAATTCTGAAGTCAGCTGGACAAAGGGTCTATGGTCTGATGAAACCAAAATTGAGCTTTTTGATCATCAGACTAAACGCTATGTTTGACATAAGCCAAACACTGCACATCATCAAAAACACACCATCCCTACTGTGATGCATGGTGGTAGCTGCATCATGCTGTGGGGATGCTTCACTGTAGCAGGCCCTGGAAGGCTTGTGAAGGCAAAGGGAAAAATGAATGCAGCAAAATACAGGGAAATCTTTGAGGAAAACCTGATGCAGTCTGCAAGAGAACTGTGACTTAGGAGAAGATTTGTTTTCTAGCAAGACAATGACCTCCAAGCATAAAACCAAAGCTACACAGGAATAACTTTAAAACAACAAAGTTAATGTCCTGGAGTGGCCAAGACAGAGTCCAGACCTCAATTCAGTTGAGAATTTATAGCTGGACTTGAAAAGGGCTGTTCACTCACGATCCCATGCAATCTGACAGAGCTTGAGCAGTTTTGTAATGAAGAATGGGGGAAAATGCAGTGTCCGGATGTGCAAAGCTGACAGAGACCTAGCCAGACAGATCCAAGGCTGTAATTGGTGCCAAAGGTGCATCTACTAAATACTGGCTTGATGGGGGTGAATACTTATGCAATTAATTATTTTGTGTTCTATATTTGTAATTAATTTAGATCGCTTTGCAGAGATCTGTTTTCACTTTGACATGAAAGGTTCTTTTTCTGTTGATCAGTGTCAAAAAAGCCAAATTAAATCCACTGTGATTCAATGTTGTAAAACAATAAAACATGAAAACTTCGAAGGGGGGGGCTGCATATTTTTTATAGGCATTGTATATTAGTATGGATTGACCAACTAGCAGGTAAGCAGAGAGCAAAGATAATGAAGTCAGTTTCAAGTGTCAGCCTGTAACCAGTGAGGTTTTGAAAAGACAAGTTTGTCACAGGTACATTGAAACATGCAGAGAAATGTGTTGTTTGCCTCAATGGCCAAAACAGTATGAGGCTGAGCTGGAGGCAGCCCGCAAGTATCGCTATGCACTCAGCGCCAACATAGCATGCCCACATCTTACTAACCCTAACCCACAAGTCTTTAGAATGTATTAGAGTCAGGGTTAGGATGCTCCAGTTCTCCACACATCCCCCTCCACATTCCAAAGATGTACGGGTTAGTAAGTTTATTAGTCACACGTGTGTAATTGGGCAGGGTGGGCTTGTTACTGTGCTGCATCTCTAAATAAAAAATGATAATGACATGTTAGCAAATTGCAGAAGAAAGTTCAATTATATAGGATAAGTGTTCTGTTTTCTAAAATCACATCTCGATGCTACCTCACACTCAGGAATAACTGTACTGAACTCTGACAATAACACCAAGTTCTGTCTGGCCTGTCGTTCATTGTTTTTATTGAGGACAGACTGTCTACTGACATCAGAAAACCAATTTCTTCTCCTGCAGTCCTCCCATGGGATTGAAGATGTCAGGTTGTGAAAATGCACGGAACCGTCGATGAAGAGCCCAGACGGGGAGTGAGAAATAAAAGAACAAAGGCCAACCCTGACAGGAAACTAGGGAGCAAAAGGAAATGGATAAACCTCTGTAGGCTTTGGTGGTTAAGCTGAGGTTGTAGCCTTAAAGTAAGAGACAGTGCAGAGACCTGACTGAAGTGTATTTTTTAATGAAGGTAAACTTTATTCATAATTTTAAAATTATTTACAAGAATAAACCATGCAATGCCTTTTCATTGTTACAATGCTGTTAGAGCTCGGGTGTCAGAGTACCGAGTTCAATTCTGGCTCCGTCTGTAAGAAAGTTTGCGCGTTCTTCCTATGAGTGTGTGGGATTCCTCCGGGTGCTCCTGTTTCCTCCTTCATTCCAAAGACGTACCGGTTAGTAGGTTAATTAGTCAATGTAAACTGCCCTGTGATTGGGCTATCTTTAAATAGGTGAGTTGCTGGGCAGCACGGCTCACTGGGCTGGAGGAGGCCTGTTACGTGTGGTATCTCTAAATAAATCAGTAAATAAAATTGAAAGAGTGCAGAGAAAATTTACAAGGATGTTGCCAGGGGTGGAGGACATGAGTTATAGGATAAGGTTGAATAGGTTAGCACTTTATTCACTAAAGCCCAGGAGAATGAGGGGAGATTTGATGGAGGTATACAAAATTATGAGGGATATAGATAGGGTAAATGCAAGCTGGCTTTTTCCACTGAGGTTCAGTGAGTCTAAAACCAGAGGTCATGGGTTAAGAGTGAAAGGTGAAATGTTTAAGGTGAATATGAGGAGGAACTTCTTCACTCAGAGGGTGGTGAGAGTATGGAATGAGCTGCCAGTGGAAATGGTAGATGTGGGTTCAATTTCAACACCTAAGAGCAGTTTGGGTAAGTACATGGTTGGGAGGGGTGTGAAGGACTAAGGTCTGGGTGCAAGTCGATGAAACTGGGCAGATTAATAGTTTGGTACGCTACTACAGCAATTACACGACTTTCTCACCCAACCCAGCCCCTTCCTGTCCTGTAGTGAAAGAACCCTACATCGTGGTCCTGCCCCACTGAGACTTTGTCAGGGAAGTGTATAAAGATACGAGAGGCATAGACTGGGGAGAAGGCAGGAGAATGAGTTTGAGAGGGATAGTAAGTCAGCCATGATGGAATGGCCATGCAAATTCAATGGGCCAAATGGCCTAATTCTGCTCCTATGTCTTCTGGTCTTAGGGTAAGTAGTCAGAATCTGTTCCCCAGGATGGAAATGTGAATACTGGAGAGCAGAGATTTAAAGGGAGACAGGGTATGTTTAAAGAAATGAAATTGGTTGGGGGAAGTACAATAACAACTTTTAAAAGACAGCTCAAAATTCAATGTAAATTTATTATCAAAGTGTGTAAACAATCTTGATATTCATTTCCTTGTAGGCATCCACAGGAAAATAAGGAAATACAACAGAATCCATGAAAAAGGCAACAAAGGCAGAGTCCCTGAAGGTGAGTCGACAGGTTGTGGGGTCAGTTCAGCATTCAGGAGGGTGAAGGTATCCACGTCGGTCCGGGAGCCTGATGGTTGAAAGGTAAAGTCTGCTTCTGCACCTGGCGACATGGGACCCAAGACCCCTGCACCTTCCCCCGATAATAACAGCAAGAAGACAAGGACACAGACAGGCAGGACAGGCTCAGGCGGGTAATCTTGGCTGTCACGGGAAAGTGGGGCTGAACACTGCGTTGTTTTCCGCTCTTGGGCTTCAATGCTTTAATCTGGTTTGAAGTTCATGCAAACAATAGCCAACCTTTATCCACTTCAAGGTGATGTACCTGCGTTTCTGATAGTCAAGATCGCCTAATCCTTCAGTAGGTGGTAAAATCGCTGGATTGTTTAGACAGTTTGAAAGTTTGCTTCTTAAAAGGAAATTACAGGTCGTGGATCACAGCCATCATAGTTCAGAAGAAGTATATCTAGTAGAGTGTCCAGCAGTTTTGTGAGCTGCCTACGATATGTTGCCAACAGCAACTTGATCAGGTTGGACAGGTACATGGGCTGGAAACATTTAGGAGGTTCGAGGCAAACACTGACAAGTGGAGTTAGCTGGGTAACACACACAAAATACTGGAGGAACTCAACAGGTCAGCCAGCGTCAACAGACAGAAATAAACATTTGATGTTTTGGGCCAAGACGCTTCATCCGGACTGAAAAGGAAGGGGGAAGAACACGGAATGAGAATGTAGTGGGAGTGAAAGGGGTGATAGGGAAAGCCAAGTGAGGGGGGATGTTGGTAGGTGGGGGAGGGTTTGAAGTGAGAAGCTGGGGATAGGTGGAAGAGGTAAGGAGCTGAGGAAGAAGGAATCTGAGAGAAGAGAGTGGAATATGGGAGAAAGGGAAGAAGTGAAACCAGAGGGAAGCAAAAGGTAGGTGAGGAAAAGAGAAGGGATAGAAGGGGATTTACATTGGTCTTTGGGCCGAAGGGCCTGTTTTCATACTCTATGACTTCACAAAGGTGTGCAGGAAAGTTTTTATTTACACAGGGAGGGATGGGTGCCTGGACCGTGTTGCCAGGGGTGATGGTGGAGCAGATACAATAGGGGTAGGTGTTTAAAGGGTTTTTAGATGGACACATGAATATTCAGGGCTGGAGGGATTCAGATTCAGATTCAGGTTTATTTATTTATCACATATACATGGAAGCACACAGGGAAATGTGTCACTTCTGTTAACAACCAACACAACCAAAGGATGTGCTGGGTCGGCACACATTCTGGCGTTAACATAGGATGTCCACAATGCTCACCAAAACAACACACAACACAATAAGCAACAAAACACCAACAGCAAAACAAGCCCCGTTCCTCCCTCCCACTCACATACACAGAACTCCAACCCAGGACAGGCCATCTTCAGTCTCCAGCAGACCCTTGGATTCACAGACTTTGGACTTTGGCATCTCTAGCAGATCCACAGAAACTCACAGATCCAGGCTGCCTCAGGTTTCCAGAATTCAGAATCAGAATCAGGTTTACTATCACTGGCTAATGTCGTGAAATATGTCCCTCTGTTCAGTGCCCTTCGATACGCTGTGTAAGATCTACCCTGGTTGGTCATATCAAAGTGAAACACCTCACTCTTGTCGGCATTGAATTCCATCTGCCATTTTTCCAGCTGGTACAGACCCTACTGCTAGCTTTGATAGCCTTCCTCGCTGTCCACTACACCCAAAATCTTGGTGGAATCACAAATTTGCTGATCCAGTTCACTACATTATCATCCAGATCATTGATACACAGCAGATGGTGAACATCAGGCCCAGCACTGAACGCTGTGGCACACCACTGGTCACAGGCCTCCAGCTGGAGACACAACCCTCTACTACCCCTCTCTGGCAACGGAACCTTCTTCACCAATCTGCCTTGCAGGACATTAAACGCCTTGCTAAAATCCATGAAGACAACATCCTCTGCCTTGTCTTCATTAACTTTCCTGGTAACTTTCTCAAAAAACTCTGATTGGTTAGACACGTCCTAGCATGCATAAAGCCATGCTGACTATCCCTAATCAGTCCCTGTCTATCCAAACACTTATATATCCCATCCCTTAGAATACCTTCCAATAACTGTCACACTACTGATGTCAGGCTCACTGGTCTGTAGTTTCCTGGCTAAGTCTTACAGCCTTTCATAAACAGCTGAACAACATTCACTATCCTCCAATTCTCCCACATTTCACACGTGGCTAAGGATAATATAAATACCTTTGCTAGGCCCCCTGCAATTTCTGCACTAGCCTCCACAGGGTCCGAGAGAACACATTGTCAGGCCCCGGGGACTTATCCACCCTAATTTGCCCCAAGACAGCAAATACCTCCTCCTCTGTAATCTGTATAGGAGCCACGACTTTGCTGCTGATTTGCCTCACTTCTATAGACTCTGTGTCCGTCTCCCAAGTAAATACAAATGCAAAAAAATAGGTCTCCCCTTGAGGACGATTAACTTGGGGGGAATTAATTTGTAATGCTATAGAAGAGAGATGGGCAAGGGACAGAATGGAGGGGTCCACATGAGCTGGCATAGACTAGATGGAGTGAAAGGCCTTCATCTGTATTGGCACTGTTCTATGGATCCATTTCATAGGTTCGGGTGATCCCACAAAAACGCAATGATCAACGTTCTCGGTCTGATTTGTTCCTCTCCATTGATGCTGCCTGACCTTTTGGGTCCCTCCAGTATTTCGTACGTGTGCTCAAGATAGAATTATAAGACATAAGAGCAGAATTATGCCATTGAGCAAATCAAGTCTGCTCTGCCATTTCGTCATTGCTGATTTATTATTCCGCTCAAACCCATTCTCCAGCCTTCTCCCAATAACCTTTGACAGCCTGACTAATCAAAAACCTATCAACCTCTGTTTTAAATACAGCCAATGACTTGGCCTCTGCAGCTGCCTGTGGCAATGAAATTCACTGATTCACCACTCTCTTGCAAAAGAACTACCTCCTCATCTCTATTCTAAATGGACATCCCTCTTTTGGGAGACTGTGCCATCAGGCCTCGACTCCCCAACCATATGAAACGTCCTCTGTTCCTCTCCACATCCACTCTATCTATGCTTTTCAATACCCGAGAGGATTCAGTGAGATCCAACCACCACCCACACCCCCAATCTTCTAAACCGGTGAGTTCAAGCCCAGAGCACCAAATGCTCCTCATAAGTTAACACTTTCATTCCTGGAATCATTCTCATGAACCTCCTCCTGACCTTCTCCAAATCCAACACATCCTTCCTTAGATAAAAGGCCCAAAGCTTCTCACAATACTGCTGTCTGACCAATTCCTTATAAAGCCTTTGCATTATATCCTTGCTCCAGTGAGTGCAGGCTCAGGCCTCGATTTCCAGCATCTGCAGAATCCCTTGTGTTTATGACATGAAAGGTCTGCGAATCTGCTTTATACAGCATTTCTGAGACAGGAACACTTTCGAGCAAATGAGAGAATTGTCAGGGAATCTTTAATATCCAGCAAGGAGAGTCTTGCAGCTTTATAGCCTTAAAGCATATAATTCATCCCACGTACGACTCTGATCACAGTTCTGCAGTTAGTTCATGACGAATTTTTAATAAATACATTATTGATATGTTGAAATATTCATGAAAGATGTGGTGCTGACTGGATCAAAGCACACACAGTGAGAACAAGAGAAAAACAGAGTTCAGAGTCATTTTCCTCGAATGACAGATCTGTCCCATGAGAATTAAACAGCTTGCATGTAATAGAGCTCAGGAGATAGATGGCAGTGAAGTAGATAAAATTCCTGTGGGGTTTGACAGTGTACAGGATCTGAAACAGCTGAAGGAAGTTATAAGCTCTGCCAGCTCCATCATTGGCAGCACTAGCCTCCCCAGCATCCCATGGACCATTCTAACTGGTTTCCATCAGTGTCCGGTATGGACGGGCCCCTGCACTGCAGAAGGTATTCTCCATTGGTTGGGTCGACCACGAACGCTGTGTCCCAGCTATCTACGTGATGTGCAAATCAGTACGCAAGCTAGGACAGTACAATATGGAGAACAATCTGTTGACCGTGTATCAGGTTCCCCCTCTCCACAGCTGATGAATCTAAAGGAATAGGAGTGAATGATAGGGCTTGGCACCAGTGGCATCACAGGAGTTGCCAGTCAGTGTTGAACTCAACATAGGGCTGCCTTAGAGACTCCTGATCCAGACTTTTTCTCTCAGGATTCACTCCAAAGCCTTCCACATGTGTGGGTATAGCTGCAAGCCAGTGGAAGTTTGAGATCAGAGTTTTCCTTCTCCTAGAGGAGATGCCAACCACAGCTAATGAGTCCCATCAGTTCAAAACAGCTGGTTTTAAGGTGCCGGTAACCCACCTTTGCCCCTTCTCCTGTCAGTAGAAACAGTTCCACCGGGCTTAGTAGCTAAGCCACGTATGAAGACTAGGTGCTGGACTTGGTTGCCAGAGGCTATTTGAGACATATGCCATTGGGAGCATTTAATAGATGGTGGCCTCTCCATACCAGACAGTGATGCAACCAGTTAGAATGCTCTCCATGGTACATTTGTAGAAATTTGTGAGAGTCTTTTGGTAAAATGCCAAATCTCTTCAAACAGCGAATGAACCATAACCACCATTGTGCCTTCTTTTTTTAACTGCACTAATATGTTGGGCCCAGGGTAGATCCTCAGAGATGTTGACATCCAGCAACTTGAAACTGCTCACCCTTTCCACTGCAGATCCTTCGATGAAGACTAGTGTGCTCCTTCCACCTCTCCTTCCTGAAGCCCATAATCAATTCCTTTGTCCTTACTAACACTGAGAGCAAGTCTGTTGCTGTGACATCACTCAACCAGCTGATCTATCTTGCTCCAGTATGCCTTCTCATCACCATCTGAAATTGTGCCAGAGATAGTTCTATCATCGGCAATTGATAGATGGCATTTGAGCTGTGCCCCAGCCACACAGTCATGGGTGTAGAGAGAGTAGAGTGTGCGCCAGCATTGATTGTCGGCAAGGAGGAGGTGTTATTTCCATTCCGTACAGGCTGTGGTTTCCCAGTGAGAAAGTCAAGGATCCAGTTGCAGAGGGAGGTACAAATAACCAGGTTTTTGAGCTTTTTGATTAGAACCGAGGGTATGATTGTGTTGAATACTGAGCTGTAATCAATAAACAGCAGCCTGATCTAAGTATTACTGTTGTCCAGGTGATCCAAGGCTGAGTGGAGAGCCAATAAAATTTCGTCTATTGTGACAGTAGACAAATTGCGATGGGTCCAGGGTCCGGTCAATTCCAGTTGCTGGCTGTAAGAAATTTGCATGTTCTCCCCGTGACTGCATCGATTTCCTCCACGTTCCAAAGACACACAGGTTAGGGTTAGTAAATTGTGGACTTACTACGTTGACACTGGAAGCTTACAGGCTGCTCCAGCACATCCTCGGACTGTGTTGGTCATTGACACAAATGATGCATTTCACGATGTACGTGTGACAAATAAAGTGAATCTTATCTTAAAAATCTTAAATTGTATGTAACACACTGTAAGGTTTCACTGCTAATGTGATGGCTTCTCTGTGATGTTCCACTGCTGAGGAAATGGTTTCTCTGTAGCAGCAATGTTTGGGTTATGACTAGAGATAATGGGGTATGCTAGCCACTGAGCGGGATGTTGTTCTTTCTTGTGTGTCTGGGAGCGGGAATCTGCAGGTCTTTTGCCAGGGAGGGACGAGGAGAGAAGACACAAAAGGAGAGAGCTGGTAGACCGCAGGACGGAGTGAACTTGGAGCGAGGATCCGAAGGTCAGAGACGATCAGATGAGGTTGATGATGAACGGCCTTATCGGTGAACTCCAACCCTGCGCAATAGACTGTTTCATGAGAATGGGCCCTTTTTCTTTTTGTTTTCTTCACTAACCGTATAGTCAAATTAAGAATTTTAAAGCTCAATCGTTTAATCGCATATTGTGCACCTTTTGTTATTTTGTGGTACTGATTTGTAACAGGGGACACATCGCACAGCATCCACCCAAACGAGATTTCTTAAGTTTGGCTGGACTGGGGGCTATCATCCCCTATATTAAGCTGCTAGTCGGAACGAGAGTTACAGGTACAGCCTCTATGAAAGTGATGGAGAAGATTATCACAATCCAATTAGTCAGCGAAGTCTGAGTGATTATTACCTGGTAGGAAATCATAGTCTTTAACAGGCACAAAACATAATAACCAGAACAGACTCCAAACCAATAAGGAGTAATGACACCAGTGGGATTGGCCTGGATTAATCCATTTCCATTGAAATGTGCCGATATTATTTTTAAGTTTGATGTCAGAGAAACTCCGGATGTGACGTACTTTTCCTTTCCTTTATCACTATCACTTTCTGTTGCTTCATCCATAATAGCTAAGTTTATTAGGGTCCTAAGGTCCATCTGGTGCCCTGGAACAAACAGGAAGATATATAAGACAAGATCAGAAAATTTGTGGATGACACTCACATCATCTTGGGGATGTAATTGATGGTGAGGTAGACTATCAAAGCTTGCAGCAGGATCTGAACCGGCTGGAAAAATGGGCTGAAACTGTAGATGGAATTTAATGCAGACAAGTGTGAGGTGTTACACTTTAGGAGGACAAGCCAGTGAACAGTTGGACTCTGAGGAGTACGATTGAATGGAGGCACCCGGGAACATAAAACCATCATTCCTTGAAGGTGGTGTCACAGGTAGCTTGGGTTTAAAAGAAAGTTTTTGGCACATTGGCCTTCATAAGCCAGAGTACTGAGTGCAAGAGTTGGGATGTATTGTGTGCTGTTCAGCTCCAGCAAACTCTAATTCTAACCTCTGTTCTCCATTGGATTTCCCATCACCTATCTCTGCTCTGTGTGTGGATTTCCCATCACCTATCTCTGCTCTCCATGTGGATTTCCCATCACCTATCTCTGCTCTCCATGTGGATTTCCCAACACCTATCTCTGCTCTCCATGTGGATTTCCCATCACCTATCTCTACTCTCCATGTGGATTTCCCATCACCTATCTCTGCTCTCCATGTGGATTTCCCATCACCTATCTCTGCTCTCCATGTGGATTTCCCATCACCTATCTCTGCTCTCCATGTGGATTTCCCATCACCTATCTCTGCTCTCCATGTGGATTTCCCAACACCTATCTCTGCTCTCCATGTGGATTTCCCAACACCTATCTCTGCTCTCCATGTGGATTTCCCATCACCTATCTCTGCTCTCCATGTGGATTTCCCATCACCTATCTCTGCTCTCCATGTGGATTTCCCATCACCTGTCTCTGCTCTCCATGTGGATTTCCCATCACCTATCTCTGCTCTCCATGTGGATTTCCCATCACCTATCTCTGCTCTCCATGTGGATTTCCCATCACCTATCTCTGCTCTCCATGTGGATTTCCCATCACCTATCTCTGCTCTCCATGTGGATTTCCCATCACCTATCTCTGCTCTCCATGTGGATTTCCCAACACCTATCTCTGCTCTCCATGTGGATTTCCCATCACCTATCTCTGCTCTCCATGTGGATTTCCCATCACCTATCTCTGCTCTGTGTGTGGATTTCCCATCACATATCTCTGCTCTCCATGTGGATTTCCCATCACCTATCTCTGCTCTCCATGTGGATTTCCCATCACCTATCTCTGCTCTCCATGTGGATTTCCCATCACCTATCTCTGCTCTGTGTGTGGATTTCCCATCACATATCTCTGCTCTCCATGTGGATTTCCCATCACCGATCTCTGCTCTCCATGTGGATTTCCCATCACCTATCTCTGTTCTCCATGTGGATTTCCCATCACCTATCTCTGTTCTCCATGTGGATTTCCCATCACCTATCTCTGTTCTCCATGTGGATTTCCCATCACCTATCTCTGCTGTGTGTGTGGATTTCCCATCACCTACGTACAGGAAAAGATCTCAATCAGAGTGAAAGGGTGCAGAGAAAATGTCGAAGGATGTTGCCAGGACATGAGGTTGTTAGTCACAGGGGAGGTTCGAATAGGTTAGGATTTTACTCCCTGGAATGTAGGATAAGGAGGGGAGATTTGATAGAGGTATACAAAATTAGTGAGAGGTATGGATAAACTAAATGCAAGCAGGCATTTTGCCCTCAGGTTGGGTGAGTCTAGAACTAGAGGTCACGGGTTAGGATGAAATGTTTAAGAGAAGCCTGTGGAGGAACCTCTTCATTCAGAGGGTGGTGAGCTGCTAGAGTAAGTGGTGGCTGGGAGTTCTTTTGAGACATAGAAATATAGAAACATAGAAAATAGGTGCAGGAGTAGGCCATTCGGCCCTTCGAGCCTGCACCGCCATTCAGTATGATCATGGCTGATCATGCAACTCAGAACCCTGTACCTGCCTTCTCTCCATACCCTCTGATTCCTTTAGCCACAAGGGCCATATCTAACTCCCTCAATTTAAGATAAGTTTATATAACTACATGGATGGGAGGGGTATGGACCAGGTGCAGGTCAATGGGACCTGGCAGAATAACAGTTCAGCATAGACTCGATGGGCCAAAGGGCCTGTTTTTGTGCTGGCGTGCTCTATGACTAAAACACAATACAAGATGATGGTCTTTTACACCTAAAGATTTCTCACGGTGGAGTGTGGTGATACTGAGCTTTGATCATTGGAAGTTTCCAAAGAGAAAGTTCAAAGAACATTTTATTATCAAAATACATATATGTCACCATATGCAACCCTGAGAATCATTTTCTTGTAGGCATACTCTGTAAAATAATATCCAGATCAGAATCAATGAAAGACCACACCAACTAGAGTGCAGAAGACAGCAAACTGAGCAAATACAAAAAGAAATAATAATAATAATAATAAGTGAGCAATAAATATCGAGAACATGAGATGAAGAGTCCTTGAAGGTGAGCCCATTGGTTATGAGAACAGTTCAGTGATGGGGCAAGTGAAGTTGTCCCCTTTGGTTCAGGAGCCTGATGGTTGAGGGGTAACAACTATTCCTGAACCTGCTGGTGTGGGTCCTGAGGCTCCTGTACCACCGTCCTGATGGCAGCAGTGAGAGGAGAGCATGTCCTGGGTGGTGGGGGTCCCTGATGATGGATGCTGCTTTCCTACGACAACACTCCATGGAGTTGTGCTCAGTGGTTGAGAGGATTTTACTTGCAATGGGCTGGGATGCAGCCGCTAATTTTTGTAAGATTTCTGTCTGAGGGCATTGGTGTTTCCATACTGGGCTTTGATGCAACCAGTGTGATATTGCAGTTCATGAAATATCGCAATGCAGATCCACTCACAGGCTCATAAAAAAAAATCAGAATCACTGACACATGACATGAAATTTGTTGCTTTGCGTCAGCAGTACAGCACAGACATAAAATTACTATAATCTCTCAAAAAATAAATAAATACCGCAGCACAAAGAATACGGAATAATGAGGTAGTGTTGATGGATTGTATCTGAATGCAATGCAGACAGCAATCACCACTAACTTGCAACGAGCTCAGAGGAGAGAGACAGGGGAGTACATCAGTCACTGTAGGGCGTGAGTTTAAATCAACCATCTGCATTAAAGACGACATGCAAAAGCAGGAATATTCCACCCACAGCAACACACACAAAATACTGGAGGAACTCAGCAGATCAGGCAGCATCTGTGGAAATGAATAAACAGTCGACATTTCAGGCTGAGATCCTTCATCAGGACTGGAAAGGAAGGGGGAAGAAGCCCGAATAAGGAGGTGAGGGAAGGGGAGGAAGGACATGCTAGAAGGTGATTGGTGAAGCCAGGTGGGTGTGAGGAGAGGGGATGAAGTAAGAAGCTGGGAAGTGAAAGCTGGAAAAGGCAACGGGCTGAAGAAGAAGGCATCTGATAGGAGAGGAGAGTGGACCATGGGAGAAAGGGAAAGTTGAGGGTGGTGATAGGCAGGTGAGGAGAAGAGAAGGGATGAGAGGGGAGCCAGAAGGCGGAATGGAAACCGAGAGAAGGGGAGAAGTTGGAGAAATAGATGTCCATGCTGTCAGGTTGGAGGCCACTCAAATAGGACACTTTACACTGTAAACACTCTGCATTTTTCTTAATTTTATTTTGTTTAGACATACAGCACAGGCAGGCCTTCCAGCCCAACGAACCACCCCACCAGCAACCCAACCACTTAACCCCGATCCAATCACAAAAAGTCAGTGTTTCAGGTCAAGACCCTTCATCAGGACTAGAAAAGAAGAGGACGGTAAGAGAAAGGGAAGGAAGATGGACACCAGAGGGAGATGAAAAGCAGGCGAGGAGAAGAGAAGGTGTAAGAGGAGAGCCAGAATGGGAAATGGAAAAAGAGGGAAGGGGAGGGAGATCAAAATATTGAAGTTGGAGAAATTAATATTCATGCTGTCAGGTTGGAGGCTACCCAGACGAAGTATGAAGTGTTCCTCCTCCATCTGGTGTTCTATTCCACGGAGCGAACAGTCAGCCCTAGAACTCACTACATGAAGGAGCGAGGCTTGTTTTTGCTTGTTGTGTCTGTGTTGTTCTGCCGAGCATTGTGGGCATAGTACGTTGGTGCCGGAATGTGTGGCAACACTTGTAGGCTGCCCCAGCACATCCTTAGTTTGTGTTGGTTCTTAACCCAAACAATGCACTTCACTGGAGATTTCGATGGAAATAAACTTGAATCTTGAGTGGGAGGAGCTAAAGATGGTGCCTGAGTTTTTTGCAGACATGGACGACTTCTTCCAGTTCAGCTGCAAAGCAGTTTAATTTCCTCTCTTCTAATGTCTTTTCTTTCCTTTTCAAGGCGGCCGGGGTTCTGTCGGAGTCCGTGATCTACAGCTGCACACAAACTGCGGTTTTTCACGGGGGGGGGCTTTGCTAATGCTTGCATGGTGGGTTGGGGTGTTTGATGCTTTTGCTGGAGAAAGCAGGGGGAGGGGGAGGATTGAAGCCTTTGCAGCTGTTTGTGTGTGAGGGGAAGGGGAGACATTGGGGTTCTAATGGTTTCCGTCATTCATTCTTTGGGGTTTTTGCTTCTGTCTTGCAGTTGTCTGTGAAGAGTAAGGATTTCAGGTTGTATACTGTATACATTCTGAGATATTAAATCGAACCAGCTAAGCTGAATGGCTCACAAGCTCACTTTAGTAGGTATAGAAGAGTCTATCTGATTAGTGGACCCAGCATGGACCAAGGAAGGCAAGGACAGCAGATGTCCCTTTAACGGACTCAATGGTTTCCATGCCCATCATTACTTTGTACTGTATTGGAATGGATTTATTATTAGTACATGGATAACTTCACTCACCTCAACACGGATCCCACAACCTATGGGCTCACTTTCAAAGACTTTTCATTTCATGTTCTTGATATTTATTGTTCGTTTATTTATTATTTTGTATTCACATGATTTGTTGCCTTTTGTACACTGATTGTTTGTCCGTCCTGTGGGGTGTGGTCTTTCTTCGATTCTATTGTGTTTCTTGGACTTAGTGCGAATGCCGCAAGAAAACAAATTCCAAGGTGCATATGGAGATATACACAGTGGTGCTAGAAAGTTTGAGAACCCTGTAGAATTTTCTCTAATTCTGCATAAGTATGACCTAAAATGTGATCAGATCTTTAGGTAAGTCCTAAAACTAGATAAAGAGAACCCAATTAAATAAATAACACAGATAAAACATTATACTTGTTTATTTAAAAACACAAACATTGAGGAAATCTGCAGATGCTGGCCTCCCCCTCCTGTCTTCTCCTATCATTTCGGATCTCCCCCTCCCCCTCCCACTTTCAAATCTCTTACAATCTCTTCTTTCAGTTAGTCCTGACGAAGGGTCTCGGCCCGAAATGTTGACTGTACCTCTTCCTAGAGATGCTGCCTGGCCTGCTGCCTTCACCAGCAACTTTTCTGTGTTACTTGTTTATTTATTTATTAAGAAAAATTATCCTATATTTCATATATTTATGGGAAAAATTATGTGAATCTTTGCTTTCAGGAACAGGTGAGACTCCCTTGGACAGCAATAGCTTCAACCAAACACTTCCAGTAACTGTTGATCAGTCCTGCACATTGGCTTGGAGGAATTTTAGGACATTCCTCCTTACAAAACTGCTTCAACTCTGGGATGTTGGTGGGCTTCCTTGCATGAACTGCTTGCTTCACAACATCTCTGTAGGATTAAGGTCAGGAATTTGACTCGGACCTTCCAAAACACAATTTTTTTTTAACCAATTCTGTTGTTGATTTACTCTTGTTTTTTGGATCATTGTCTTGTTCCATTATCCAACTTCTATTAAGCTCCAGGTGACAGACATTCTCCTGTACAATGTCTCGATACAATTTAGAATTCATTGCTCCCTCAACAATTGCAAGCTGTCTAAGCTCTGAGGCAACAAAGCAGCCCCAAACCACGATGCTCCTTCCACCATGCTTCACAGCTGGGATGAGGTTTTGGTGTTGGTGTGCAGTGCCTTTTTCCCTCCAAACTTAGCAATGTGCATTTCTGCCAAAAAGTTCAACTTCTGTCTCATCTGCCCACAGAACATTGTCCCAGAAGCATTGTAGAACATCCAAATGGTCTTTTGTAAACTTGAGATGTGCAGCAATGTTTTGTTGGAGAGCAGTAGGGGAGGTGCAACAAGACCTGGGTGTCATTATACACCAGTCATTGAAAGTGGGCATGCAGGTACAGCAGACGGTGAAAAAGGCGAATGGTATGCTGGCATTCATAGCAAGAGGATTCGAGTACAGGGGCAGGGAGGTACTACTGCAGTTGTACAAGGCCTTGGTGAGACCACACCTGGAGTATTGTGTGCAGTTTTGGTCCCCTAATCTGAGGAAAGACATCCTTGCCATAGAGGGAGTACAAAGAAGGTTCACCAGATTGATTCCTGGGATGGCAAGACTTTCATATGATGAAAGACTGGATCGACTAGGCTTATACTCGTTGGAGTAAGATTGAGGGGGGATCTTATTGAAACATATAAAATCCTAAAGGGATTGGACAGGCTAGATGCAGGAAGATTGTTCCTGATGTTGGGGAAGTCCAGAACGAGGGGTCACAGTTTGAGGATAAAGGGGAAGCCTTTTAGGACCAAGATTAAGAAAAACTTCTTCACACAGAGAGTGGTGAATCTGTGGAATTCTCTGCCACAGGAAACAGTTGAGGCCAGTTCATTGCCTATATTTAAGAGGGAGTTAGATACTTGAACCAGAGGGGATAACTTCACTCAACTTTCACTGACCCCAGCACCGAACTGATCCCATAATCTACGGACTCCCTTTCAAGGACTCTTCATCTCATGTTCTCCATATTTACTGTATGCATGTATTTTTATTCTTATTTCTTTTTTCTTTTGAATTTGCATGATTCGTTCTCTTTTGTATATTGGTTGTGTGTGGTTTTTCATTGATTCTATTGCGTTTCTGTGAATGCCCACAAGAAAATGAATCTCGAGGTTGTATCTGACGACATATACTGTATGTACTTTGATAATAAATTTACTTTGAACTTTGCTGCCAGTTTCTTCAATGTGCTTTAACTGTTGTCGTCAGCTTCTAGTGAGGAATTGTGTCACAACCGTTGTCCAGACCCGAAATGTCCATCTCAGAATGTCCTATTTTCTCCATTGTTTCTTCCAAAGCCTTGTGTCCTTCGATCCATTCTACTCAAACCCTTTCCCTTGTCCCAGAAACTAATCTTCATCTCGCCATCTCCAATTATTGATGCAGAAACTAATCATGTGCACAGAGCTCCAAAACGATGTACCCACAGACAGTGTGGTAATAATACTGTGATCAAAGTTCAGAGTTCAAAGTTCATTTTAGTATCGAAGTATGTACGAATTATACAACCTTGAGATTTGTCTGCTCACAGGCAGCCACAGAACAAGAAACCTGAAAGAACCCAATAAAATAAAGAACAACACCCAATACGCAGAGAGAAAAAAAAACAGATCAGATCAAATCAGCATTCAGAACAAAATTGAGTCCATAAACCCGAAGCCAGGAGCAGCTGTAGTGGGCCCATAATCTCAGTCTCAGTCCATCACACAGAAGCAAATCACTGTGAAGCTCTCAGACACAAAATCCAGAGCACCTCGGGCACGACACAGCCTCAGTGCCTAGAGGAGCAGAGTAAAATGTCACAGATCAGAACCAGCACAACCCCTGCCTCCAGTCCAGACACCTTACTTTTTCAGTCCATCTGGCCCAGCATTTGAATTGTCCAAGCATCGGTTCGTCCCTCGAACTCAGGCCTGAGCCCAGGCCCCACCTCATCGATATGCTCTGGGTCACTTCCTGACCTTTCCAAATCGGCACAGCACTTAGACAGATCAAACTCGCTCCTGGCTTAGGGCTTTGAAACCGCTCCACTTCAGCATTTCTCCACTCTGCTTGCTTCAACAATGTCTCCAATTCCGACTACATCTTCTCCTGCAACACACCTTGATCTCACTCCAGCTCTGCCTCGCATCTGCACACCTTGGCCCTCAGATCAGCCTCGCCTTCACTTGCCTCTTCATTGTTTGCGGTGATCATTTACCAAAATTTTCCAAATAAAAGGTGTTGTCAATAGAGTATTTAGTCAAATTTCTTGCTTTGAGATCCACCAGTAAGCTGTCGCCCAAATTCAGTAGCGTCACCTTAAACTGGAGGTCCCACTCAAGTCAAGTATGATGTTGTCTGTAGGGGTTGTCTATTGATGGGTCCTCAGGTCACTGTAGGGGCCGATATGCGATCCACACTTTCTGGTGCAGTGTGGGCAAGAGTAGGTGGTACTGTGGTTAATGGTTGGGTCTTTTAGTTGTCAGTCTCTCAGCTGCCATTTGCTCTCTGTGACACAGTGGAGATTGTTCTCATGTGACACAGCTCCCTCTTGAGCAGATTTCCCCCAGGTGTATCTATTGACTGCAATCTCTTGCCAGTTTTCAGAAGTGATGTAGCATTTCTTCAGGCTGATTTTGATGTTATCTTTGAAGTGTTTCTTTTGCCCCACCAGGGGCTCACTGACCGTCCTTCAACATGGAGTAAAGGATCTGTTTGGGAAAATGTGAGTTAGAGATCCCGATGCCATGACTTTATCATGGTGGGTGGAGATACTGTTTTCGTTGACCTCCTCCAGTACGCTGGTGTTAATGTGTCTGTCCTTCCAGCTGATCCTCAAGACCTTCAACCAGTTCAAGGTCAAAAACAGTTCAGCTCCACCACCATCATGGAGCTTCAGTCTGCGGATGGCAACACCATCACAGCACACTCTAAAGAAAACCTCTCATGTATCCTTAATGCCTTTGCCAAGACATATAGAGCCCTGGGTCCTGTTTTGAACATTAAAAAAAGACACAGATCCCATAACAGCCACCGCCCAACCAGCCATTTATCCAGCCCTCCATAAAAGTTAACAATATCACCCTTGAAAATGTAGACCAATTTCCATACCACGGAGGCATTCTCTCTTCAAAAGCAAACATTGACTCAGAGATCAACACCGCCTGAGTTGTGCTAGTGGAACGTATGCAAGGACTGTAAGGAAAAGAGTGTTTGAAGACCACAACCTACAAGTCTAAATAAAACTTTTGGTCTATAGAGCAATCGTCCTTTCCCCATTACTGTATGGAGCATCTATAGTCCACACCTGAAAACCCAGGAGCGATATCACCTAAGCTTCTTACTTGGCAGTGGGACTAGTTTGCACTTTGTAGTATTGGCATACATGAGCTGCGGAGATTTCTCCTTAAGGGCAATGCAGTAACTAGCATTTAGCAAAAACTGTACAGAGTCAGTATCTGTGGAAAAAATCTGAATTACAGTAAATATATAAATAATATCTAAATTAAACAAGTAGTGCAAAAATAGAAATAAAAAGTAGTGAGGTAATGTTCTTGGGTTAAATGTCCATGCAGAAATCTGATAGCAGAGGGGAAAAAGCTTTTTGTGAATTGTTGAGTGTGTGCCTTCAGGTCTCTGTACCTCCTCCCTGATGGTAGCAATGAGAAGAGGGCATGTCCTGGTGTTTCAGGAATGTCTTCTTCCCCTCTGCCATCAGATTTCTGAATGGACAATGAATCCTTGAACACTACCTCCTTTGCACTATTTATTTACTTGTTTGTCTATCTATATCTGTCTATCTACATCTGTCCATTAATATCTGTCTGTCTATTAATAACTGTTTGTTTATATTTCTCTGATTGTCTGTCTGTCTATCATATCCTGTCTGTGTCTATCTATATCTGTCTGTCTATCTATCTATCTATCTGTCTGACTGTCTTCGTACTTATTAGTTTATCGACATAGCTATATAAATATTTGCTTACTTACCTATGTACTTAATTATCATTTTAATTTATAGTGAGTTTTATGCATGGCACTGTACTGCTGCCACAAAACAACAAATTTCACGGCATGCCAGTGATAATGAACCCGATTCTGATCCTGAGAGTGGGTGGTGCGAGACAACCTGCTGGCAAACAGCTCGGTACGATGACCAGTGTATGCCCCAACACACAGCGACCTCCCTTCCTTCAGCTTTCTCAGCTACCAGCTGCTGCTGAGTGAATCGTGTGAGACAGCACCCTCTGCTGGATCGTGTGAGACAGCAACCTGCATCCCTTTGCCGACGCATTCAGGCAGACAGGCCAGTCCTGAGAAACACACACAACGCTGCAGGAACTCAGCAGGTCAGGCAGCACCGGGCCGAGACCCTCAGCAGTACTGGAACGGAAGGGGGCAGAAGTGAGAATGTGGATACGTGGAAGGAGGACAAGCTGATAGGTGAGACCAGGTGAGGGGGAAGGTAGGATGGTGGGGAAGGGAGGTGAAGTGAGAAGCTGTCAGGTGATCGGTGAGACTACGTGAGGGAGGAAGGTGGGTGGGTGGGGGAGGGGGGTTGAAGTGAGAAGTTGTCAGGTGAGACCAGGTGAGGGGGAAGGTAGGACAGTGGGGGAGCAGGGGTGAAGTGAGAAGCTGGCAGCCAGGTGAGAAGAGGTAAAGGGCTGAAGAAGAAATCTGATTGGAGCGGAAAGTGGACAATGGCAGAAAGGGGAGGAGGAGAGGAACCAGAGGGAGGTGATGGACAGGTGAGGAGAGCAGAGGTGAGAAGGGAAATAGAATGGGGAACGAAAGGAGGAATGGAAAGTGGGAGAAATTACTGGAAGTTAGAGACACGGATGTTCATGTCATCAGTTTGCAGGCTAGTAATTTGTGAGGAAGCTATGCTAGTGCAGTGACACTTGTGGGCATCCTCAGACTGTGTTGGTTATTGAAGCGAATGGCACATCTCACTGCATGCTTCAAAGCATGTGACAAATAAAACTAATCTGACCTTTTTATGCACTGACGGCTGGCAAAACAGAGTTTTTCACTGGACCTCAATACATTAATAATAAACACGATTATCAATTGTCTATGCCTACGTGTTTGTGGTACTTCTCCAAGAAAGTATTTTGTTGTACCTGTACCTCACCGTACTTGTGTAAATGACAATAACCTCCAGTTGACTTGCTCGTCCCAATTACCAATACTAGTTTCTTAAAACTAATATTACTATAACTTGGGTGTCAGGGTGGAGTTACGTCTCTGCCAAAGGAGGTGCAAGGTGCTCCTTCCCTCTGCTAGCCTGCAGGTCACCCTTGGGCCCCTGCTTAGCCCCTCCGGCCAGGGTCACGTGAAGCCATGGGGGCAAGTGGTGGATGGTCGTATGAGCAGCTGGTGCACATCACACATTCCGGTTATGCGACCACTGACGCCAGGCAGACAATCTCTGAAGAGTATTGATAATGACTGGAGTCACCCGTCTTGTAAAGACACTGCTGTAGAAACATTTGCCAAAGACAATCAAGATCACGAAAAGGCCATGATCGCCTCCATCCTACAACATGGCACATAATGAATGAATTAATAACCATCTCATGGGTATATGTGATGTTCAACACGGGGTAACACCTCTGCTAAAGGGGCTTATCGTGTCCATTCCGGGGAAGCTCACTCACCTTTGGTCCCCACCGGATACTCAGCTCTCACCTGTGGCTCCAAGCACTGTTTGCATGCAACAGCAGCCACACAGGTACACCGCTTCAACAGGTGGGCTAAACCGGACAGCCTCATACTCCAGTGAAATAGGGACATGCCTGTCCTACCATGCAGTCAGCTCTGATGGACCGAGCAGATGACCTCAACAGGGAGCAATAATGGCCTGAAGGCGGCTCTGCAACACTCTGTGGAGAGTGAACAGTATGACAGGGCACAGGAGTCATGGTCATCCACCGCAACCAAGGAAGACCCCAGCTGTGATGGCTACTCACACCACTGGACCCACACGTCCGAGGTCGGGAGAGCAGAACTGCCCCAGAGCAACAGCTTTTCCATTTTAAAAACTCTCATCGTTAAGACAACTAGCACTACTACAGTCACGCTGTCTTCTTGCTGCTGCCATCAGGGAGGAGGTACAGGAGCCTCAGGTTCTACACAGCCAGTTATTACCCCTCAACCATCTGGCTCCTGAACTGGAGTGGATAACTTCACTCACCCCAACGCAGAACTGATTCACTTTCAAGGACTCTACCACTCATGTTCTCAATATCATTTATTACTTAATCATTATCGTTATTTGCTTTTTTTCCTTTTTGAATTTGGACAATTTGTCGTCTTTTGCACATTGGCTGTTTGTATGTCTTTGTGTGTAGTTTTACATTGATTCTAGTGTGTTTCTTTTTATTTACTGTAAACAACCACAAGAAAATAAATCTCAGGGTTGCATATGGTGACGTACATGAACTTTGATAATAAATTTACTTTGGCCTTGAACTCCAGACACAGACCACATTGCCACCACAATCTCTTCATCTGGAGATAGCACGGAACAGAACCTTCTGGCCCACTGAGCTATGCCACCCAGAAACCCACCGATTTAAACCTAGCCTAATCACAGGACAATTTATAATGATCAACGAACCTACAAATCAGTACGCCTTTGGACCGCGGGAGGAAACCAGAGCACCCAGAGGAAACCCACGCAGTCACGGGGAGAACGTACAAACTCCTTGAATAGGACGTTGGAATTCAACTCCAACTTAGGATGCCCGAGCTGTAATAGCGTTACACTAACTTCTACGCCGCAATGGCACTCTTTAAATCCGGTCTTAGAAATAACACAAAGTATGTTTGTTCAGTTTTTTTTTAATTTTCAGCTTAGTTGTCACTAAGGTGAGTTCTCAGAGAAATAAGTAAAAAATCTGTGTACAAACGCTATTTTAAACAAGTGTGCTAGATTAATTTTTACACATCGAGGTTTACATCGTTTCCAGTAGACACAATCATTGCTACTGAGGAACAATTACAGATAAGATACAACAGTATTATAAAAACAACCAAAGAAGATGTGTTACTTACTCAGCCAGAGAGATATTTTGTGTCTGAATATGTTCTTTAAAAAATAATTTGGAGTTCAAACAGTGCAAACCCCAGAATCTGACCTAGAGAATGTGTCCCGGAACTGAGAGGGAGACATCCACTTCACCATCTCAGTCTCTTCGCCCTTCTCCTAATGGCTGCAGAACTTGTTCTGAACAAGATTTCGTTTTACCTGTTCTTACAGTACAAAACTGCCATCAAGGTATCAATCCATCTGCAGTAATTATCCAGTTTACTGGTTTTCCTTCTTTACACTGAAAATAACTATAAAAACTGCTGAACTTTAAAAGTCGTTCTTTGTTTAATCTAGCCCCAAGTGTTTTTTGAGCTCCCGGCCTGTTACAGAGAGTCCGAGCAAGTAAATGGGGAAGCTGTATGCTGCCTGCAACCTTAGCTCTCGCAGAGATCCACATTGGTCTCAGGCATGCTTTTGAGGTCTGTTCTGGGCAAACTGATGCAGGGTACAGTGCAGAGGACAGGGCATGACGCTTTTTATATTTTATTTAGAGATACAGTGTGAAACAGGCCCCTTCAGCCTTTCGACCTGTGCCACCCAACAACCCCTAGTTTAACCCTAGCCTAATCATGGGACAATTTACAATGATCAATTAAGTTACCAACTGGTACATCTTTGGATAGTGGGAGAAAACCAGAGGACCCGGAGCAAACCCACACAGTCCACAGAGAGGCCATACAAACTCCTTATAAAGGACGCCAGGATTCAACTCTGAACTTTGACACCCTGACCTGTAACAGCGCTGCACTAACCACTGCGCTACCTTGCTGATCAAGGGTGGGACACTGAGTGAGGGAGTGTCCTCGAGACACCAGTCTGACGGATGTGTGCCCCTGATAGGGCAGAGGAGTCCAGCCCAGATATTAGGTCAAAACATTTGAACAGCAGAAATCATGCATTGAGTAGGACTGTTACTTCTGAAAGAAATCGGATCAAAACCATGGGAATCAGATGACCTATAAAACTCATATTTAAGTAGCCAATATGAGTGGCTGATCCCAGACAGGAGGGATGTCAGTCGCACCAACTGCACCACATATTCCTCAAATGTGATTAATACTTTGGATTGACAATGGAACGGTGTTTAAATTAAACTGAAAAGAGACACAGACACACTTGTTTTGCCACCATTGGCATTGGAGTGTTCTTCGCTTAAAAATATCATGGTCCTTTCAGAAAGTGTGAAATATTAACAGACTTTCACAAATCTCACACACATACACAGTGTCGCTGAGGTCTCTGCAAGACATAACTTGATACACATTGGGATTTACACCACCCACAGCGCACCCTTTCCCAGGTGCACAAGATGGCTTAAACCGTTTCCAGGGAATAAGGGGGAAAAATGCATTCACCACTTGGGAAAGGACTATCAGCCACCCTCGTCTTGGCCACCGCTGTCTGAACTCGCAGACAAGTATTCATCCTGCTCACAATCATGTTCCTCTGCTAATTTAGCATAAATTGTCATATTGGAAGTCAGAGAAACATGGTTAAGAATCAGGGATATTGCTTGAAAATGCATTTAAGATTCAAGATTGTTTAATGTCATTTCCAATACACAAATGTACTGGAAATTTATGACAATTTTTAAAAATATATTCTGGGCTTCCAGTGAATCTGCAGTAGTTTTCTAAATGTGTGCTGTACAGTAAGAAAGTCTATTCATATACAATCGAAGTCTACAGCTAGAGGAACTTCAAAATTGTTTGTACATTTACACTGGGCCACTGCCTCATTATATTTACATTAGCACTATAACTTATTGTTCTATTAACACTATAAACATACCCCACATATAAATACTTAATTCTATACATGGAAAGCTTTGAAACATTAATCGATAACTTCGTCAGTCAAAACTGCAAGATATTCAAAAAGTTAGTTCTGCTGTCCAACAGAAGATTTTATGAAAATTGGAGATGTGAACTGCCAGAAAAATTGGAACTCGCTTCCTACACATAAACAGGAGCCTCCTGACAGGACCAGCAACCTCCCCACTACCCTTACATTTTTCTCAGTAGTGTTGGCTACACATCCCCGCATCTTCCAGTCTCCCTCAGTGGTTCAGTGCCTCATTAAACCTGAGAATCAGCCCCCAGGGTGTTGAGTTCCTCCAGGGTGCCCTTCTCTTGAGAGTCAACAACATCATCGACCTCGACCTCGACCCCGCCCCTCTGGCGGAATCCGGAGGAAATCTCGTCAAATGTCCGCCCCTTGGTCTCGGGGACCTTGAAGTAGGTGAACACGATGAAGAAGACCAGTAACACAGTGAAGATGATGAAAACATAAGGGCCGCAGAGTTGCTGTTAGGAAGGAAGAAAAATACTTTTAGTGGTTTACTTAGAAACATAAGAGTTTCTCAGGTGGCGGAAATCTAAAGTAACACACACACACACACACACACACACAAAACACTGGAGGAACTCAGCAGATCAGGCAGCAACTATGGAGATGAATAGAGTCGATGTTTCAGGCCGAGACTGTTCATCAGGATGAATGAATGAATTGGAATGAATCAGTCCAGAGGAAGGATCTTAGCCTGAAACATCAACTTACAAAGGAGCCTGGAGCTCATACCTACCAAACCTCCAGGCGCAAAATCCAGTCAAAGTTTTCTAGTGATCTTGAATTCCTCCTTTCTTCTCCCCAGTTTACTGAGAGGTTTCTCAATCACACCCCAACAAAGAAAGCTTTGATTTACTGCTTTTACCAGCCACTGCTCAAGGAGGTATGAACACAAAACAGTATAGCACAAGTATATCTTGTCAAAAGTCCACCCCCTAGTCTCAGGAAGTAGAGCTCTGGCCAAGCAAGCTTAAAGATTGTCCTTAGAGTCATAGGTAACTACATCACAGAAAAACCCCCTTTGGCCCACCCAGCCCATGCTGAACTACGAATCTACCTAATCCCATCGACCTGCGCCTGGACTATAGCCCTCCCATCCATGTACCTTCCAAATTTCTCTTAAAAGCTGAAATCGAACCTGCATCCACCATTTCTGCTGGCAGCGCGTTCCACACCCTCACTACCCTCTGAGTGAAGAAGATCCCCCTCATGTCCCCCTTCAGTTAGCCTTTCACCCTTAACCCATGAGCTCTAGTTCAAGTCTCTCCTAACCTCCGTGGAAAAGCCTGCTTGCATTTACCCTATCTAATACCTCTCATAGGTTTGTATACCTGTATCAAATCTCCCCTCATTCTTCAATGCTCAAGTGCAGGAGTTCTCAGCCTGGGGTTCACAGACCCCTCGGTCAGTGGGAGTGGTCCATGGCATAAATAAAGTTTGGGAACCTCTACTCTAGGGAATAAGGTGCTAACCTATTGAACCATCCGTTATAACACAGGTTAACTCAGTAAATACTCTCTGCATGTTCAGCCGAGGTCCACACCAACCATCCTGCACCCACTTACACAGATCCCATTTAATTCTCCTCATTCCCCCACCTAAAGAAGTCCAGCCTCTTCCTGGCAAACCTGCCGCAGTCTTCCCCTCCTGAGGTCAAAAATGAGACAGGCCACGTGATGTACCTACCTCCACGTACTGGAAGGACATGCCAACGAGGAAGTTTGCAGTCCAGTTGGACAGACCAGACACAGCGATGGCAGCCGGCCTTGGGCCTTGGCTGAAGAGCTCAGCGACAATGAACCAGGGGATGGGCCCCGGCCCGATCTCGAAGAAGGCCACGAAGCCAAAGATGGCGATGATGCTGATGTAACTCATCCACGGCAGTTGTTTCTGGGTCAGAACCATTATTGCATTAGAATGCCATCATTATAAACATCAAACTTACCCACCGTGGAATCCAACAACAACCCCAGCTCTCTCCTATTCAGAAGGAACCTTAAACTGTTTACCCAAGGTGTGTCTCAGTGCAACAGGGAAAAACCAGGGAGTAAGTTGCAGGAAGTTGCATTCCAAACAATGAAGTTTGTAAGGCGATAAATATTAGGTTTATCTGTGACATGTACATAGAAACATACAGTGAAATGTGCGGTTTGTGTCAAATCAAATCAGCAAGGATTGAAAAGTGTTCCCACACATCTGGCACCAATATAGCATGCCCACAACTTACTAACCCTAATATTTATGACTCTGGACTGTGGAGGAAACTGGAGCACCCGGACAAAACCCACACGGTCACAGGGAGAACTCACAGGCTGCTGTAAGAACTGATCCCCGACTGGGATGACTGGCTGGCATTGCAAGGCAATCCACTAAATGCTAGACTGCTGTGTTTAGGATTGCCCCTGCAAATAATTCTCCTATATTCGGCTGAAATCCACACCGACCCACTTACAGCGTAATTCTACATTTTATTCCTCCCCTCCACGCACACTCTCCCCTCACCAACAATCTTGGGGGCAATTTTGGCCAATTAACTCCCTGACGCAAAGCAACACTCACAAAATGCTGGAGGAACTCAGCAGGTCAGGCAGCATCTGTGGAGAGGAATAAACAGTTGGCGTTTCAAGCCAAGACCCTTCATCAGGACTCTCTAGACGTTACCTGAGTTCCTCCAGTACTTTGTGTGTGTTGCTCTGGATTTCCAGCATCTGCAGAATCTCTGTGATTATAACTCACTGATTCCCATGTCTTTGGGGGTGCAGTGGGGAACTGGAGGTTTGGGAGTAAACCACAGTCAGTCACTGACGTCCTCTGCCCTCTTACCTGAGCCTGGCAGTTCAGGTCACGCACTCATTGACAGAGGCCCTTCGGCACTTTGGGTTCAAGCTGACCAGCAAACAACCGTGTAGACTAAAACCACATTCGTGTCGCTCTTTCTAATGGGCATGGACGTGCCTGAGCCATTTCTGCCCCCAGTGGACCTGGTGTTTATGGTTTGGTTGCTCCTTGCTATGTGCCAATATCAGACTACATGACAACAGGCTGCCGACACACAATATAGAAACAGGTCTTTCAACCCTTACATTCACCAAACAGCCATTCAATAACCTATTCTCATCCAATACCCCTCAGCCACACACTGGGGGCAACTTACAATCCCGATGAACCCATATATTTGTGGGAGGAACCAGAAGCACCCGGAGGAAATGCATGTGGTCACAGCAAGAACACACACAGAACCAGAAGTCAGGAGCTTGCATAGAGCTCTGAGACCGCGGTTAAGCTGCTGGTGTTCAGGCCACCCCACTCACCAGGAGGACAAGGGCGATGGTCATCACGATGGCACTGACAGCCATGCCTCCCAGGCCGAGCAAATGTAGAGTCCGACGCCCCGCACGCTCCACTACGAACAGCTGAAGAGACAAGCACATTTGGTTAGAAACTCCTGACAAGTATCTTGCTCCTGACCGTGTACAGATGCAGACGGCCGGGGACCTGTTGGAATTTACATATGTTGCGGGGCCCGGCTCAGGTGTCTGAGACCAGGGGCCCGAGTTTGCTATTTGGAACAGAGATAAGGAAACATTTCCTCACTTGGGTGGTGAACCTTTAGAAACTTTCCCCCGGAGGGTCATGAACGGCTCCACAAGAAGTAGAATACGATGGATTTTGATACAAAGGGAGTAACAACCAACACAACCCAAGGACGTGCTGGGGCAGCCCACAAGCCCACACGTTCCAGAACCAACATAGCAACCTCACAATGTTCAACAGTAACACAAGCAACAAGAACAAAGCAAGCCCCTTTCCCACCCAGCCACTCACACACACTGGCAAGTCTCTATCCCTCTGGGCCCCCAACCCAGCCCAGACTGGTAGACAGGGCCTCCGTCTTTTGGACAGGCCAACATCGACCGTCAACTATTGGGCCTCAAAGCGTTGCTGACTTTGGTCTTCAACCCTCGTACTTTGATGTCTGGTACAGGCCCCAGGACTCACTGATCATGGGACTTGACACCTTGATACCCGTTACTACCCTGATCCCTTCTCTGGCCTAGTGTCACCTCCCCACCGAGTCCGTCACCCAGCCAGGCACAGCTCTTCGAGTTGTCACCCCATAACCTGATGAGAACTTCTGCAGGATGGTACTGCACTTGCAGCATTGTGAGCAGTTTTGGGCCCCTTATCCAAGACAGGACGCAGAGAAGGTTCACAAGAAAGATTCCAAATGAAAGCTTAGAAGAATGAGGGAGGATCCCATTGAAACTGATGAATATTGAAAAGCCAAGATAGAGTGGATGTGCAGAGGATGTTATCCTATAGCAGGGGAATCTAGAACTAAAGTGCACAGCCTCAGAATAGAGGAATATCCATTTTAGAACACAGCTGAGGAGAAACTTCTTTATCCAGAAGGTGATGAATCTGTGGAATTCATTGCTACAGATGGCTCTGGTAGCCAACTTATTGGTTGTATTTAACGTGGAGGTTGATTGGTTTTAAGATTACTGAGTGTGTCAAAGGTTACTGGGAGAAGCAGAACAGGGCCGAGGGGGATATTAAAGCAGGCATGAGGGAATGGTGGAGCAGACTCGATGGGCTGACTGGCTTCCATGTCTCATGGTCGAACCTCCTGCCACGACCAGGCAGTCAGTTCCAAAACCCCAAAACTTCACGGGTGGGCAAGTTCCCCACCAAATGTTATTGACTGTAAACTTATGCAACAGTTCACTGACCTCACTGGGATGGAAATCAAAGCCCTCCTTTTGTTTAATATCCCCCTCAACCCCATTCTCCTGTCTCCTCCTCACAATCATTGATGCCCTCCCTGACTGATCAAAACCTGTCAACCTCCGCCTTCTCTGTTAAACCTTTCCCCTGGGAAGGTCTTAACGCCAGATTCTCCCAAAGGTGAGGAAGGAATCTCAGTTGAAATGAACACTTACCGACACTAATGTGAAGGCGAAGTTAACCACACCACAGCCAATGGTGGCATAAACTGGCTGTGCCACCCCCGCGTTCTCAAAAATACTGGTGGAATAATAAAATACCTGTGGGTAAAAGAACAGTCAGGTTGAGAAAACACCAGCAGAAATACCTGTGCAGTAAGTTTAAAGGCAGGATTTACAGCACTGAGGTGGTGAGTATTTGGAGTAAGTTGACAGGAGAGGTTGTGCAGGCAGAACATAAAACGTTACAACACAATACAATCACTGACCCAGGGGATGAAGGCTGACGGTCAGTGATGGGACTGACCCAGGGGATGAGGGCTGACGGTCAGCGATGGGACTGACCCAGGGGATGAGGGCTGACAGTCAGCGATGGGACTGACCCAGGGGATGAGGGCCAACAGTCAGCGATGGGACTGACCCAGGGGATGTGGGCTGATGGTCAGGGCTGGGACTGACCCAGCAGATGAGGGCTGATGGTCAGCGATGGGACTGACCCAGGGGATGTGGGCTGACCGTCAGCGATGGGACTGACCCAGGGGATGTGGGCTGACAGTCAGCGATGGGACTGACCCAGGGGATGTGGGCTGACAGTCAGGGCTGGGACTGACCCAGGGGGGTGCTGGGCAGTCTGTGATGTAAGTGCGATACGTTGTGATTTAGAACACAGAACGCTCAGTGACAGTACAGGCCCTTCGGCCCACATTGTTGTGTTGGCCTTTTAACCTACTCAAAGGTCAATCCAACTCTTCCCTTCCACGTAGCCCCCCATTTTTCTATCTAAGAGTTTCTTACATCTGCCTGATACATCTTCCTCTACCCCCACCCCTGGCAGCACATTCCATGCTCCTACCACTCTCCCACAACCTGCCTCAGACATCCCCCTCTATACTTTCCTCCAACCACATTAAAATTATGTCCCTGGTTTAGCCCTTTCCACTCTGCGAGAAACACTTGCTCAGTGCCTCCCTTAGTGATGATTAACTGCTAATGTTTAAGATTGCCAATGCTTAAGTATGTTCGAATGCGCTTAGACCCTTTATTTTGTTATATCGCTAGTTCTAGTTTCATTAGTTTGTTCATTACAAGACAGTTCATTTTTGCTGGTTTCTCAGTGAAGGACTGGATGTACTTTCTTCAACTTAGAAGATTTTGTACACCTCTATTGAGTCACCACTCACTTTCCTTCGCATTAGCTCACTCGACCTATCCTCATTCTCACGTAGAACTCATTTCCTCAGTTTGATATAGACTGTAGGTATACACACACACACACACATTCACAAGTACATACGTGTTGTGTCTGTGTGGACTATATGCACTATGTACACACCATAGATTTTCATTTTAACATTTTATACCTGCAATTTATAAATACTTATTTTTTCATAAATTCTAATGTATTTCTTTATTTTCTTGTGAATGCCTGCAGGAAAATGAATATCTATGGTGACATATTCAGACCTTGATAATAAATTTACTTTGACAAACACTGCAATCCTGCAGCACTCTGGTAATCTAAGATGGCAAGATGAATTTCACGACACTGTGCCAGCAGCACTTGTGCTGTGGAGGAGACACTGATACTCACGGCATTGATTCCTGAGAGTTGCTGTGACAGTTGGAGGACGATGGCGATGATGATCGGCTGACGGTACATCGGTGAGATGAAGAGTTCGCGGATTGTCACTTTCTTCTCCCTCATCATCTGCCTGCTCTCCTCTTTCATCTCCTGCAGGTCCGCGGTGACGTCTGACACTCCGCGAAGCTTCTTCAGGACTGGAGGGGAAAGGTGACGGGTGAGACCACTAGCACACTCTCACACGCGGTGCCGAGCATGTCACGCTCTACTGCCGCCACTGAACAAACACAGACTGGACGGACTAAGTCATCTCAAAGTAAAGATATACGTATGAAATTGTGAGTCGGTACCTCATACCTGATGTATAGATGCAGAGTACCAGGACCCCAAGGGATCACCCTTATAGCTCAGAGCGTCTGAATTCGGAGTTCAAACCTGACGCCCTTTGTAAGGAATTTGTATGTCCTCCCCATGACTGTGTGGGTTTCCTCCGGGTGCTCCGGTTTCCTCCCACAGTCCAAAGACCTACCAGTTAGTAGGTTAATTGGCCATTGTAAATTCTCCTGTGATTAGGCTCAGGTTAAATCGGTGGGTTGCTGGGGGGGTGCAGCTCATTGGGTCGGAAGGGCCTGTTCTGTGCTGTATCTCTAAATAAATAATTACTCCCCAGTTCCTCTCCCGCTGCAGTCCCACATTCTCGGTTTACGCTTAGAGGCAGAGAGGAGGCTGTTCAGCCATTGGTAGACATTTCGACAGGTAGATGGATAGGAAGGGGTTAAGATGGATCTAGGTCAATAGTGGGCAAATGGGAACACCTTAGGTGGCCATCTTCTGTAACATGCACGAATTGGGCCGAAGGGCCTATGTTCGTGTGGCTCTATCGGGCCCATAGCAACTCCCTGGGAGAAGTTCCATCAACCCCATTCAACAGGGACAAATCCCCATCCCATCACCAATGGGAAACTCAACCAGTCCCAGGGAGTGCATGCAAACTCCACGGAAGCAATGTCCAAGGTCAGGTGGACAGAAGGTGGACTCTGTAAGCTTCTCTGACTCAATGGACCAAATGGCCTCACTGTAAAGAGACCATTTAAAAGTAAGTTAAACGTGACACTTTGCTGAGCTGTCAAGAGCAAGTTTAACCTTAACACAACAAATAAGACAAAGAAACAGAATTAAGCCATTCAGCTCATCTAGTCTGTTCCATCATTCCATCGTGGCTGATTAATTTTCCTTTTCAAACCCGTTTTCCTGCCTTCTCCCCATAACCTTTGACACCCTGACTAATCAAGAACCTATCAACCTCCATTTTAAATATATCCAATGACTTGGCCTCCACATCCATCTGTCCCAATGAATTCCACAGATTCACCACCCTCTGGCTAAAGAAATCCCTCCTCATCCCCACTCTAAAGAGATGTCCCTGAATTCTGAGGCTTTGGTCTGTGGACCTAGACTCCCCATGGCAGGAAACATCCTCACCTCTTTCAATATGAAAGGTGCGAGGGGTGGGGGTTAGACACATTGCGCCTCCCCGGATAAGCTTACCATTCCTTGCCTTTTCCTCTTCGTTCTTGTTGATGAGGAGGTAACGTGGACTTTTAGGACACAAAGGCAAAATGATGCACTGAATCAGGGCAGGAATAAAGAGCAATCCCAACAAGAATGGCCAGCCCGAATTGTTCCCCAGCAAGGCGTCTATGCCAACCACCTGTAGAGACAGAGACACAGAGAAAGAGAAAGAAAGAAAGAAAAACACATCAGGGAGATGCACAAATTCCAAAAGTCTCATTCCCCGGGGCGAAACCCAATCGTACCCATGCACTCACAACTAGAGCGATGACAGGTATACCATGAGATTTGGGTGTCAAGGTAGTGCAGAAGTTAGCGGATGCTGTCACATTTCGGGGCTTTCGGGGTCAAATTCCTGTGCAGTCTGTAATGAGTATAAACATCCTCCCTGTGAATATGTGGGTTTGCTCCCACAGTCCAAAGATGTCCCAGTTAATAGGTTAATTGGTCATTGTAAATTGTTCTGTTAGGTTAGGGTTAAATAGGTGGGTTGTTGGGTGGCGTGGCTCATTGGGCGGGAAAGCGCGGTATCTCTAAATAAATCCTGCCTCATTCAGGTCCCACCCAAGGACCTTGCAAACGTGTGTGTGGAGATGGGTAAATATGTGGAAAATTGAGGAACTACAAGTGATGGGAAACTGACGTGGAAGGGGCCAGCTCTGAGCAGTCAGGGTCACGTTGAATGGCAGGGTGGACTTGACAGCCAAGTGGCCTGTTCTTGCTCCTCTTTGCTTATGAAGAGGTTTGAGGAGAACGAGCGGAGAGTGGTCAGTCAGCCAGGGCAATGATCAGACCAATCGCTCTGGCTCGGCAAACTGGCAGGTGTTGTTGGGTTTTCCAGTCATTGAAATTGACTTATTATCACCCCTCGTACTGAGACACAGTGAGGAGCTTGTCTTGCATACTGCTCATTCAGATCAGATCATTACACAGTGTATTGAGGTAGAACAAGGTAAAACAATAACAGAATGCAGAATAAAGTGTAAAAGTGCAGTCTCCGTGACCATTAGAAACTGCAGAGCTGTGGACACAGCTCAGCACATCACAGAAACCAGCCTCCCCTCCATGGACATTGCCTACACTTCTCACTGCCTCAGTAATGCAGCCAGCAGCTGTATAAAACTTGGGTGAGGCCGCACCTAGAATACCCTGTGCCGTTCCCATCATTCCTTCACAGGGAGGAGGGTGAAGGATTTAGTGCAGGAGGTTTACCAGCATGCTGACAGAGGGGATGAGCTACGAGCAGGGATTGGACAAACTTTTCCTAAAGGCTGAGGAGTGGACTTGCAGAAACTAATAAAGTTATGAGAGGCACAGATAAAGTGCACAGCCAGAATCTTCCTCCCACGGTGAAAATGTCAAACACAAAAGAACATAAGATAAGAAAGTAAAAGGTTAACAAAAATGTGTGGGATGCTTCCTTCTACACAGAGTGGTGGGTGCCAGGGGTGCTGGTGGAAGTAGATAAGATAGAGAGAGGTGTTTAAGAGACCATGGGATAGGTACACCACTATGCAGGGAATGGAGGGACGTTGATCACGTGCACACAGAAAAGATTTAGGTTAACTTGGAACTGTGTTTGCCTAGAGGGCCTGATCTGTTCTGTTCCAATTTTTCTAAATCTACAATTGTTTAATGAATCGGCTGAGCTGAAAGTGTGGAAGCTGATTCACTTAGACAGATCTGAGGTGATAGTGCCCCCCCCCGCACCCCAGCCAGCCCGTTCCAGGCACGCACCACTCTCTGTGTAAACCCCCTTTAAACTTGCCCCCTCTGAATGCATGCCTGGTATTTTGCTTTGGGGCACAACACTGCTGTTTAAAGTGTACAGCTTCGGTAGTGACTCTCACCTGGGCAACGAGGATTCCAAACACAACACCCAGCTGGTGTAAGGTACCCAGGGCTCCCCGCAGGGCGGTGGGTGAAATCTCGCCCACGTACATCGGCACAAAGCCTGTGCTCAAGCCGGAGTAGATCCCAATGATGAACCGGCCCAATACCAGCATCTCGTACGATTTGGCCGCCTTCGAGAATCCCATCAGCACGGCCGCAAGGAATGCCAGAATGTTTACCAACAACATGGAGTTGCGCCTGGGGAGAGAGCAGCCACATTGCACTTACAGCACAGGGCATTCAATTCCTGCTGCGTCTGTAAACAGTTTGTACCATGTAGGTTTCCTCCCTGTGCTCTGGTTTCCTCCCACATTCCAAAGACGTACAGGTTAGTGGGTTAATTGCTCACATGAGTGTAATTGGGTGGTGTGGGCTCATTGGGCTGGAAAGGCCTGTTATCACCTGTATCACCGATTTTTAAAAATCAAATTAATTAAGATATCAAGGGGAACAAGTACTGCTTCAGCTTCGCCATCCGATTTCTGTATGGACAATGAACACTATCTCACTAACTCCTTTTCACTCTCTTTCTACACTCCTTTTAATTTTTTTTATATACAATTAATTGGGCCATCGGTTAATCGGGGCAGTTGCTTTTACAGGATAACTGTTAAAGAACAAATTCCAATCGAGAAAACAGTCAGGTATTCCTTTGTTTATTCGGGACACTACAACTCTGATTGGGACAGGAGACTGTTGCCAAACAGTTTTCAACTAGCATCGGTGGTGTGCAGTTGGAGTGGCCACTGGACACTACACTGTGCTCAGAGTGAACAGCTGTGTCAGTTGCTCCTATTGTGTAATGTTATTCATTTGGGCTGACCGACGCCGAATTAAAAAGCAGTGAATTCTGACTCTACTTCACGCAGGAAGGCAATGAAAGCAGTCCATTATCTGTACTAGCTTCCTGTGCTGATTTTGGTCATTTACAGTCAGAGGAACATGGCAGTGTACACTGGATAAATTCCCCCGTCAATAACTATTAGGAAATAATACACAGTTTTATGGTACTGTTATAGTATAATAGTGTTCTAATTTGTTCTGTATTTCAGTTAAATACAAAATTTGTTACTCAGTTAAATGGTAGTTTGTCTTTTCTTATACCTTCTCAACTATTCAGCTAATTCTGGCAGCTGCTTAATTGGGCCAAAGTGTACTGGTCCTGATGTCTCCCAATTAACGGGAATCCATATGCACTATGTCTATATGTCATAGTTTTGTTATACTACTGTAACACCCCGGAAAGACTTCACTGTTGACGTAGTGGTCTTTCTGTAGAAGCTGTGTTTGGGTTATGGTTAGAGATAACGGGAGCTTTGGAGTGTGAGCCATCCAATGAAGGGAGTGTGTTTTTCGTCTTGTGTTCCTGACACCAGTGTGAGCTGGGTCTTTTGTTTGGCAGAGGATGAAGGGAGAAGACGCCGGAGAGAAGAGGTCATAGGACTCAACCCGTAGGGGGGCCATGGTTCGATGAAGCCCGGGGTGATCGAAGGAGGATCGGCAAAGGGGAAAATGTGAGCTTCAACTTGTGCACATTAGGCTGTTTCATTAAAATGGACCCTTTTCTTTTGCTTTTTTTAGAAACACACTATTATGTATTATAATGTACTGCTGCTGCAAAACAACAAATTTCACGACATATGCCAGTGATATTAAACCTGATTCTGATTCGGAACGTATTTCCAGGGTGTGAGATTTGTCTGACACTGAGCCCCATATTCTGTGATATTTTACAAAGCGAATCAGTAAGCGATGACTATGTTTGTATTAACAATGTCAAGTATTACCTTCCAAACCGATTCACGAACAATCCCACGGAGAATGATCCAATCATGCCTCCCACGGAGAATATAGCTACAGCCAATGACCAAATAGAGGTGAGCGATGACTTACTGATCGGCTCATTGTAACGGTACAACCAAGTGTCATTAATGAAGTTCTCAATAACCTGAAATTAATAATAAAAATAAAATCATCTGTACCTACTAACACATGTCAACAACCTTCTTAAAAATCCTGAAAATAGTTTGAATCTCTTACCTAAAGAAGAAATCACAAATCACACATCAAAATATCATCCTAATACTTACATACAAACTATAAATAAAACTGTAACATCATGCATCTCGGGACCAATCACCACTTACTTAGATAACCACAGCATACTTAAGGAGCGGAAAGGATGCTACAAGGGCATGAAAAGATGTAAAAAGCAACTGATGAGAGATTCTGTAATTCCAAATCAAGCCCAGCAGAAAAGCAGAAATCTTTCATGTCGTTATATTAACTACCAAAAAGCATTTAATTCTGTCATAATTAACTCATAACTCATTGTTAAGAGTTTTCAAATGTGTGTATCTGTGTGTGTGTATATTATACATACATACACACATACACACACACACACTGCACCCAATTCTTGTGAAATTTCCACAACATCTGATGAAGCATTGGTGTACTATATCTATTAACAACCAAAAAAGAGCAACTGCCATATTCAAAATACATCAAGGCATTTTTCAGGGTGACTAAGCCCACCATGGTTTTCTCCAGCTTTAAACCTGCTCGCTAATTTACAAATCAAATTGAGTATCAAATCAGAAGCACCGAATTAATTGTACCTTCACACACCTTCTCCACATGGATGATCTGAAATTATACGTCCCTTTATCAGTTAAGCTAAAGCAATTAAATACTAAAACTATTTTCAAAAAATATAAACATGAACTTTGGACTGGATAACTGCAGAACACTAAACATAAAGAAAGGTGCAATAGAGCTAATACAATAAAAACAGAGCAGCAGGATACAATATAACTGAAGGATGAATAAGTAACTGGGATATCAACAAGCAAAGAAAATAGATCATAGTGCAATAAAGGAATAAACCTTTGACAGAATTTACTTAGTCTTAAGAAAATTTGTCAGAGTTCAACAGTAAAAATGTAACAAAGGCAATAAATACTTTCACTACACCTATATTAAAGTATTCTTTTGGCATTATATATCTGAAACTGATCTGGAAAACTAATAAAGAAAAATAAGAACTGAAAGGACGAATTTTAGAAAACACTACCTACACTCAAACGCTCTTATATTAACACTACCCTAGGACAGCAGGCGGAAGAGGAATAACAGACATTAAAAATCTATGCAACACTTATTACTTGCAGATGAAAATGTTAACTAATGTAAGAGCGTGCCCCTCCATGGAAGACATCCCCATGAACTGAGCAGACTAGATGTGTCGAATGCCTGGTTCAGGATTGGAAACCTCTTCCCGGAAATGAGGTGGCATAGTAACACAGTGCCTTACAGTACCAGCAACCTGGGTTCAATGCTCATTGCTGTCTGAGAGGAGGTTGTATGTTCTCCCCTTAATGTGTAGGTTTTCCCCAAGTGCCCTGGTTTCCTCCCACAGTCCAAAGACATACTGGTTAGGGTTAGTGAGTTGTGGGCATGCTATGTTGGTGCCCAGCTGCCCCTAGCACACCCTCGTTGATTTGATGCAAACACCATATTTCACTATATGGTTCAACGTTTTGATGTACTTGTGAGCTAACCTTACATTGGTGCTGGAAACGAGGTGACGCCTGCCAGCTGCCCCCAACACACACATCCTCAGACTGTGTTGGTCCCTGACCCAATTAAAACATTTCACTGTATGTTTCAATATACATGTAATGCTAATCTTTGACCTTCACACCATGACCTTTCACAGCATTGTCTCACGATCAGTGACCTGAACACAATTATGTTAACTTGAGATTAACATTAGATCTTCCTCTCGTGCGCAAAAAGAAAAACACAGGGAGCTGGGTGGGGATTATGAAGCCTTCATTTAGTTGGTAAAGTGCCATCTTCAACAGGTGATGCTTCAAGAAGGTGACATGCATCATTGAGGACCCCCATCACTCAGGACAGGCCCTCTCCTCATTGCTATGATCAGAGGGGAGGTACAGGAGCCTGAAGACACACACTCAGGAACAGCTTCTTCCCCTCTGCCATCAGAGTTCTGAATGGACAATGATTCCATGAACACTAACGCACTATATTTTTGCCCTCTTTTTGCACTACTTAAGTAATACGTCACACATATGGGAATGCAATTTATTTATGTGTGTGTGCATATATTCCTTTCTTCATTGTTTTATTTTATTTAGAGGTACAAGACAAAACAGGCCCTTAGGGCCGATTTAACCCTGGCCTTATCACAGGACAATTTACAATAACTAATTAACCTAATAACTGGTACCTCTTTGAAGCTCATGTGGTTCACAGGGAGGACGTATAAACTCCTTACAGACAGCACCAGAATTGAACTCTGAACTCAGGGACACCGAGCTGTAATAATGTTGAACTAACTGTCGTGCTCTTGTATGTTACGTGATATTATATACATGTAGAACACTGTAAGTATATTACAGTACATATACAGTATTATGTATTTTATAATATACAATACTGTTTGCTCTAATTTTGCACTACCTATTTTTAACAAATTTCTTATTGTAACTGATAGCATTTTTCATTAAGCACTACACACAAAAAGCTGGAGGAACTCGGAAGGTTGGGCAGCATCTATAGAAATGAATAAACAGTCAACAGTTTTGGCCAAGATCCTTCACCAATGCTAAACATCAACTGATTATTCATCTCCATAGATGCAGTCTGACCTGCTGAGTTCCTCCAGCATTTTGTGTGTGTTGTCTACAGAAGCTCTTGCGTTTAGTATTTTTTAATACGTATTGCGTTGTACTGCTGCCGCAAAACAACAAATTTCATGGTGTAGCAATCCTGTTTCTGATTCTGAACACAAGAAATTCTGGAGATGCTGGACGTCCAAAGCAACACACACACACACACACACACACAAAATGCTGGAGGATCTCAGCAAGTCAGGCAATGCCCAAGGAAATTAATAAACAGTCAATGTTTCGCACCAAGATCCTTCTTCAGGACTGGAAAGGAGGGTGGAAGATGGCAGCATAAGAAGGTGGGAAAGGGGAAGGAAGATGGCTATAAATGATAGGCGAAGCCAGGTGGGTGGGAAAGATAAAAGGCTGGAGAGGAAGGAATCGGATAGAGAGGAGAGTGGACCAATTGGGAGTCCTGGATGGACAGTGTAATATTATTAACAGTAGGTGGCAGCAGAGAGCCATCCTTTGTGAACAAGCTCCCCACAGTGATGACAGCTCCTGCAGCTTACTTTAAGGTCAGCGACTGGTATAGCTCGAATTTGACTTAGAATTCGATGAGAGGTCACAGCACAAGGACACCTCGCTGGTTCCATGCTCCTCACCACTCAACTGTCACCTCGGAAGTTAAAGAGTTCAAAGCCACTCATCCCTCATCAGAGTTCTGGTGACCACTCAGAGTCCGGGCTAGTCACTTGGCGATTTTAGTAGCAGCAGCAAGGTGGTTTGTTCACCTTCACTCGCTGGAGGTTAATAGGTTCTTGATTAGTCAAGGTGTCAAAACTTATGGGGAAGAGGCAGGAGAATGGGGTTGAGAGAGATAATAAATCAGCCACGATTGAATGAACAGCCTCAATGGGCCGAATGGCCCGATTCTGCTCCCAAGTCTTATGGTTAACGAGTTTCATCTGAGGTTAACATACCCTGCCCTAAAGAGAGTTTGATCTGCTTTCTGAAACACCATTCAAGCACGTTATCACTCCTGCAACACACATCAAAGTTGCTGGTGAACGCAGCAGGCCAGGCAGCATCTCTAGGAAGAGGTACAGTCGACGTTTCGGGCCGAGACCCTTCGTCAGGAGGGTCACTCCTGCCAGGGTTGAATTACGCGAGAGATCACCTCCAAACTAAATCACCTCAGGGCACTTCAGCCCTGCTCTGAAACAGATGGCTTCCCTTTGCTCAGCCTTAACGCACATGGTAAAACCTTTTTCTTAGAAACTTGAAACCAAAAGGAGAAATCTATGACTTCCGTAGAAGGCAGTGATATCGGATGCAGAGCAGTATAGGTCAGGCCAACATGCCCCACCTTAAGCTATTCCTATTCTGCCATGCCATGGTCTTTTATTCTTTCAGTCTCCTCCAGTTCATGTACTCACTGACTGCCTCTACCACCATCCACCACTGTGTAAAAACATATTTATATATTCAACATATTGAACATATATTAATACAACCAACATATCAATACAGTTACAAAGAAGGCACGACAGCAGCTATATTTCATTAGGAGTTTGAGGAGATTTGGTATGTCACCCCAGACATTCGCAAATCTCTACAGATGTACAATGGAGAGCATCCTAACCGGTTACATCACCATCTGGTATGGAGGGGCCACTGCACAGGATTGAAAAAGCTGCAGAAAGTTGTAAACTCAGCCAGCTCCATCATGGGCACTAGCCTCCCCAGCATCCAGGACATCTTCAAAAGGCGATGCCTCAAAAAGGCGGGACCATCACTAAGGACCTCCATCACCCAGGACCTGCCCTCTTTTCATTGCTACCATCAGGGAGGAGTACAGGAGCCTGAAGACACACACTCAATGTTTCAGGAACAGCTTCTTCCCCTCCGCCATCAGATTTCTGACCGGATAATAAACCCAGTGAATACGACCTCACCAGCTTCCTTTGCTTTCTTTCACTACTCATTTAATTTATACAATCTCTTATCAAATTTATAGTTCTATTACAATGTACTGCTGCCACAAAACAACAAATTTAAAGACTTAAATTAGTGATACGAAACCTGATTCTGCTAACTTGCTTTGTACAGGTTTAAAAATACCTCCCTGAAACTTAAAGCTGAGCACTCTTGTACTTCAGAAACACAAGAAATTCTGCAGAAGCTGGAAGTCCAGAGGAACACACACAAAACGCAGGAAGGACTTAGGCGGAGCTTAGGAGGGTCAATGGCGCCTAGCGGCGACTTCTTTGTTTGCATCTTCGGAAACAGCTCTACTTCCATCTTTAATATCTCTATTTTTCCCTTTCAGGGTTCTTTTGAAGACCCTGACCTGGAGTTACACGCTGACTTTGGTTCTTTCTGGGAATGGGACCCACTCTCAGGGTTTCATAACTGGCTGTTGTTCGGCACGCCAAGGGCTCAGCCTCAGAGTCCGGCCCAGATTCGGAAGCCTAGCATCTCAGGGCTCTGGAGACGGGCGGATCGAGGGTCGGTGTCATGACAAGAGACCCATGTGTTGTCGGGGGAGTGGGTTATCTTCAACTGTCTGCCTGGAGTTCCGGGACCTTTGCGATCTTCAGGCACAGAGCTCGAAAAAAGCAATGTAACGGACTTTTAACATTGTAAACCAGCAGCGAGTTGTCTGTTATGTCTCCCCACTTGCTGGGAAAATGGAGACACCTCTTTCTCCCTCATTACGGAGAGAGAGAACCTGCGGTATGTCAAATACCTGGTCCAACGCAAAGTCTTTGAGGTAACTACAAGTTTCTGCCTTTGCTCATGCTTCAGTGCTCATGATGGTGCCAATGCTATTTTTTTGCCGTGGGGGAGGGGGGGATTGCTGCTCACTGTCGCTTACGTGCGGGAGGGAGAGGAGCTGGGGGAGACTTTGGGGTTCTAACGTTTACCTATCATTCATTCTCTGGGGCACTCCTCTGTTTTCATGGACGGTTGCGAAGAAAAAGCATTTCAGGATGTCAATTGTACACATTTCTCTGACATTAAGTTGTACCTTTGAACCTTTGAACTCAGCAGGTCAGGCAGCATCCATGCAGTCAGTGTTTCGGGCCAACCCCCTCCAGTATCTGACAGCTGGGTTGTGGGAAAAAGTCTCTGACTGTCCACCCCATGGATGCCATTCTTCACTGAATGAACTTTATCAAGTCTCCCCTCACTCAGGACTTAAAGAGACACGATTCACCGGGCAACATCGGAACTACCCACAAGCTACCCAAACACTTCCCAATCTCTTTCTAACATCCGTTTTGTCCAGGATAATACAAAAAGGTGCTGGAAAAGAGCCAGTAATATCATGAAGGATCCCACCCACCCTGCTCATGGACTGTTTGTCCCATACCCATCAGGGAGGAGGCTACGTAACATCCACGCCAGGACCCCCAGACTCAAAAACAGTTAGTTTTCTTCACCCACTAACCCACCCCTCCACACCCCCAACCACCACTACTCTATAATTTCCTGTCAGAGTCACCTCATGTACAGACAGTCGTGTGCCTAGTGTCACTTTGTGGACATAAAATCAATCTATGTGTATAAACTCTCTTATGTATTAATAAATATTATGTTTATTATTAGTATTATTCTGCTTTTAATCTTATTGCATTTTTAAAAAATCTAATTGCATTTTTTGTGCTGCATCAAATCCAGAGTAACAGTTATTTTGTTCTCACTTACACTTGTGAACTGGAAATGACATTAAACAATCTTGAATCTTGTCAATGTGATCTACCCTGGGAATGGGATTTTTGGAAAGGTGGTTGTGACACATGCTCTGGAAGAAAATCACTCGCCTCACCTTCAGCAGTTTGTGAAAAGCCAAAAGGACAAATTTACTCAGCTTGCCTGTCCAAGTTAAACATGGATGACTGACGATCTGAGAGACTGTTGTTGAAGCTGTTCCACTTCACACACACACACACGGCTCCACTAATCAGCTGTTGCACAGCATCATGTTACACTGCATTTGAACGCACACTGCTTCACACCATGCTCTACTCTTTATACGTCAGACCACACTGTACTATATTTATGTCAAAACACATTATACCCTATATATAGTCCTATGCAAAAGTCTTTGGCATGTACATATATATATGTGTGTGTGTGTGTATGTATGTATATATATATATATATATATATATATGTGTGTGTGTGTGTATATGTATATGTATATATATAGAGCCAGAGTGCCTAAGACTTTTGAACAGTAATGTACTGATTATATGTATTGCACTGTACTGCTACTGCGAAAAAAAAAACTTCATGACGTGTGAGAGGTTCTGATTCAGATACGGATCTCTATTGTAGACTGAGAGTGGGAAGCGGGGAGGGAGAGGGGAGGAAGCAGAGAGCACCAGAGAGACATTCTGTAATGATCAATAAACCAATTGTTTGGAATCAAATGACCTTGTCTGGTGTCTCAGGGCTGGATGTGTCTGCACCCTGCCTCCTGGCACTGCTTCTCTCCCACCTATCCCACAACACTCCACCCTCGCCATTCCCAACATCCTTTGCTCCTGCCAGATTTACAAGGATGTACCAAGCTGTACCCCGCACACATCAACCAAACCCGTCCCCTGTCCACGTCACACCAAGCTGTACCCCGTACACATCAACCAAACCCGTCCCCTGTCGTCACACCAAGCTGTACCCCGTACACATCAACCAAACCCGTCCCCTGTCGTCACACCAAGCTGTACCCCGTACACATCAACCAAACCCGTCCCCTGTCCACGTCACACCAAGCTGTACCCCACACACATCAACCAAACCCGTCCCCTGTCCACGTCACACCAAGCTGTACCCCGTACACATCAACCAAACCCGTCCCCTGTCCACGTCACACCAAGCTGTACCCCGTACACATCAATCAAACCCGTCCCCTGTCCACATCACACCAAGCTGTACCCTGTACACATCAACCGTACCGTCCCCTGTCCATGTCACACCAAACTGTACCCCACACACATCAACCAAACCCGTCCCCTGTCGTCACACCAAGCTGTACCCCGTACACATCAACCAAACCCGTCCCCTGTCCACGTCACACCAAGCTGTACCCCGTACACATCAACTAAACCCGTCCCCTGTCCACGTCACACCAAGCTGTACCCCACACAGATCAACCAAACCCGTCCCCTGTCCACGTCACACCAAGCTGTACCCCACACACATCAACCGTACTGTCCCCTGTCCACGTCACACCAAGCTGTACCCCACACACATCAACCAAACCCGTCCCCTGTCCACGTCACACCAAACTGTACCCCACACACATCAACCAAACCCGTCCCCTGTCCATGTCACACCAAGCTGTACCCTGTACACATCAACCGTACTGTCCCCTGTCCACGTCACACCAAGCTGTACCCTGCACATATGAACCGAACCGTCCCCTGTCCACGTCACACCAAGCTGTACCCTGCACATATGAACCGAGCTGTCCCCTGTCCACGTCACACCAAGCTGTACCCTGCACATATGAACCGAACTGTCCCCTGTCCACGTCACACCAAGCTGTACCCTGCACATATGAACCGAACTGTCCCCTGCCCATGTCACTCCACTCTTATTCTCAGAGGAGGGGCACCAGGGCATGTTCTCGAGGGGAAGGGTTGTTACTGAGGGGACAGGACAGGTCATGGAGGGGAGGGGCAAGTTCTGGAAGAAAGGTTTGAGGAGACAGGGCAGAAAAGGTCTTGGCCTGTGGAAACTTAGCGGTTAGCATAACCTCCGGACAGTTTGTGTAGAAATGATGGGGACAGGTGAGATAATGTATGGAGGTGGAGAAGGTCTTGGAGAGGAGGGGCAGGTTCTGGAAAGAAGGTTTTCTGGGAGACAAGGTAATCCAGGGGACAAGCAGGTTCTTGAGAGGAGGGGGATACCATTGGTGGGAGCACTGGATACAGGAGAGAACCCCAACAAACTCACAAGTGAAATGTCACCTCACATAGAAGGACTACAGGGCCTTGAATGAAGGTGAGGGAGGAGGTGAACGAGCTGGCGTAGCACTTGTCTAAAATTATAAACCCATTATGAAACAAACACTTTAAACATTTTTTTTTCTGTGAACGAATGCCTTACCTTCTGTGGAGCGTTGATAACCCCGGTGTTGTAACCAAACTGCACAGAACCAAGTACTGCAGCACTCACCGCCAGCATTAACTTTCCGGTAACTTTCTGAAACACAATGTAAAAGAAGAGAAATTCACACAATGTACTTCTTACTGTCAAACACCGACAGCTAACTGGAGAAAAAATACCAAAACTTCAAAGGCAGCAACTTGGACCCTCTCCAGAGTTTCTGCTGGAACTTTTCTGGGGGCAAATTCCAGTCTAATTAGTTGCAGGTGCTTGTGTTAGGAACACAGTTATTTCTTTCATTAAATCTCTCTTCCATATAGGATAGTATTTTGATAGAACATAGAAGAGTACGTCACGATACAGCTTTATAAAACTCTAGTTTTACTGCATTCAGAGTACTGCGTACAGTTCTGGTCACCCCATTATTAAAGGAAGGATGGTGAGGCGCCAGAGGGTGCAGAAAAGCCTGGATTAGAGGGCATGAGCTACAGCGAAAGGCTGAGTCCTCTGGAGCGGCGGAGGCTGAGGGAGATCTGATAGAGGTTTATAAGATTATGAGAGGTCTAGATGGTAGAGACAAGGCAGTATTTTCCCCCAGGGCTGAAGTGTCTAATACCAGGGGGCAGGCATTTAAGGTGTGGCGGGGTAAAACAGAGAGAGCGGTGGGTACATGGAATGCACCGCCTGGGGTGGTGATAGATGCAGAAACATTAAAGACTTTCGAGAAATGTTTAGATAGGCACATGAATGTGAGGAAAATGGAAGGATATGGACATTGTGTAGGGAGAAGGAATTGGTTTACTTTGGAATTGGCCATTTGATTACTAATTCAACTGGTTCGGCATAAATTTGTGGGCCTGTTCCTGTGCTGTACTGTTCTACGTTCTAGTACAGGCCCTCGTTATGCCGACCTTTTAACCCTTTCTAACCCTTCTCTCCCACACAGCTCTCATTTTCTGTCACTCATGGGTTTATCTGGGTCTCTTAAATTTCCCTAATGTAACTGCCTCAACCACCACTCTTGGCAGGGTGTCTCATACACCCACCACCACTCTTTATGTAAACTATCTACCTCTGACATCCCCCCCATACTTTCCTTCAATCATTAGCCATCTTCACCCAGGGAAAAGTCTCTGACTGTCCACTTGATCGACGCCTACTATCATCTCATTAACACGGTGTTTTTGCCCCCAGAACTGCCAGTCACCAGTTGTTTTTATTTTTGTTTTTCACACCATCCTCTGTAAACTCTAGAGACTGTTGTGCGTGAAAATCCCAGGAGATCAGCAGTTTCTGAGATACTCAAACCACCCCATCTGGCACCAACAATCATTCACCACGGTTGAAGTCACTTAGATCACATTTCTTCCCCACTCTGATGTTTGGTCTGGACAACAACTGAATGTCTTGACCATGTCTGCATGCTTTTATGCATTGAGTTGCTGCCACATGATTAGCCGATTAGATATTTGCACGAACAAGCAGGTGTACAGGTGTATCTGATAAAGAGGTCACTGACCATATAGCGGGGCTTTATAAACTATATACGTTTTCAAACTTTAAAAGATTTTTACTATCTACAACAGATTATAACCCCTGAGGGGCGTACGGTATCAGAAATCCACAGCTGTGCCCACAGAGATCATGTGCTCCTTCTCCAGGAACAGGTTGCAGGGTAGGGACGGTGATGTTGGGGAATTAAAGAACAGGCCGGAGCTCAGCCTTTGTACGAAGCCTGTGAGGTGGACGTGGTCAAGTATCAGGCTGGCAGACCAGCGAGCACACTTGGGCTGCCGTCATTGGCTGTCCGGAGTCTGAAGCCTGGAGTTTGGTTCCTCATCCAGGGACATCATCGGTGAGTCTTGGATTGACACCAAAGATTGAAGCCCAAAGATCAATCGGAAGTCCAGAAATAAATTAGGGCTGATGGCAGAAGTCAGCAACTCTCTACGATTCCACCAGGTGAGTCGAAGCCCCAGTGTCTGTGTGTCCGAGTCTACTGGAGGATCGAGGCCCAAAGTCAGCCTGTCCTGCTGTTTTATTCAGATACAGGTGTGGAACAGGCCCTTCCGGCCCACCAAGCCACGTCGCCCAGTACTCCACCTATTTAACTCTAATCAAAGGACAACTTACAATGAACAATGAACCTACTAAACCAGAGCACCCGGAGGAAACCCATGTGGTCATGGGGAGAATATACAAACGCCTTATAGATGTTGTTGGTATTGAACTCCGAACTACGACAGGCTGAGCTCTGATAGTGTTGCGCTAATCACTACGCTACCGTGGTGCCCTGGGGTTGGAGGGCAGTGTAAACGCGTGGGTTGGGAGGGAGGAAGGGGGCTTGCGTTTGCCGTTGTTGTTCTGCCAGACACTGCATGCTTGCTAAGTGCCAGAATGTGTGCGACATTCGGTTCCGCCCGGCTTAGGAGCTAAACCACACATGAAGGCCCGGAGCTGGACTTGGTTGTTCGAAGCTAGTTGAGATGCACACCATCAGCAATGGCATCCAAATACCCGCCTGGATTTCTCAGTCACCATCTGACATTGGCAGCCTCGGATGATACCCTTCCCATGGGATGTGGGGGGGGGGGGGGGTCAGCACCTGGTTTTGTTCATGTTAAGGCTCTTTAATGGGCCACCTCTCAGCTGCCTTAGTGAAAGGGAACCCAGCAATGCTCTCCCCTTTGTCATACACACATTCTGGCATACAATAGGGGTTTTATGACTATCCAATAATTCCAGTAATCAGTTCACTGTTCAAATTTTTTTATAATTACTCGAATTTACATTTTGCAAGTGCCTGTGTGGGATTTGAACGAATATTTGAAGGGGAGATTTAGGTAATCCAGAGGGATGTCCAGTAACATTGTCGCCTTTGATTCAACTTCCCACGTACATGGCTCATTGGCCAAAGTCTGTTTACATCTTTTCTCCACTTTGTCATCAAAACAATTTCCTATTTGTTACTGAGAAAGGTTGGCGTCAGAGAAACCAGTCACGTTGTTAAATCCCTTAGTCTGCAGCTCAGCAGATCTCACAGAATAGAAACAGGAAGCAGAGTGTTTGCATTTGTCCATATCGTGGGATCAAATTTCCACCATGCAATAAGCAGCTTTATTTCCGTGCCCCACAACACAAAGCCTTGAATTGATTGAAAGGCAGAAGAGCTTAAACCGGCTCAAGGAATTCACACTTCTCCAAGTAATCGAGGCACGCTCTCCCAACGTCCTAATAAATTTGTTCTTCTAGTAATTTTAAAAAAATTGTTTATTGACAGTCAGCATGGAATAGGTCCTTGTGGGCCTTCGAGCTGTGCTGCCCAGTCACCCTGATTTAGCTCTAGCCTGATCATGGGACAATTTACAATGGCCTATTAACGTACGTCTTTAGACTGTGGGAGGAAACCCGAGCACCTGGAGGAAACCAACGCAGTCACGAGGAGAAAGGACAGACAGCGGCAGGAATTGAACCCAGGCCACTGGAACTGTAAAATGCTGTGCTAATCACTACACTACCATGCCACCCCAAATGAGGCAAGCTCTCCTCATGTCCCAATAACACAAAATTAGCAAAATCAACATTAAAAGTACTAAGAATACAGCAATGAAAGGACAATGTAGAAACAGAGGGATCATTTCCAGCTGTAGCTGGTTTAAAAGCTGCGAAGGGCGGCTGGTTTATGGAAAATAATTCAAGCCTTTCTGATTAAAAATGAGACGACTGGGGACCCTCCCCTGCTGTTGCCTTCCTCCACCTTCACTGGCGTTGTGATGTGTCATCATCTTCGGCCCGCTCCAGCGCTGAGGTCTTGGTTGGATTGAACTTCGTCTGAAATCTCTCCCTTGACCCTACCACCATGGGTGAGCCTACCAGGAGCTAAGCTCCAGACAGCATCACTCTCAGGACTCATAAGCCTCTCCACCACAACAAGATGACAATTCTAAGAGAAGGTGTAGCTCTATTTCTAACCAGGGTAACACATAAGAAGGTCCTTCATTTAGAAAAGGCAAACAGCCTTTTCCAAATGATGCCTTCTGTACAGCGCTACCAGGCTATCAAAACAAAATCTTCACGCCATCTTAAATGTTGCTTCCCCAGTTAATCTGATCGCCCATTGTCACCCCCACAACCCCCTCAGACCCCCATCACTGTACTGTAAGCACTCTAAACCATGTTTTATAATGCTGATTATATGCTGGTATTTATGCACATTTTATCCCATAAACATACTTTAACCCTCCAACTTCATTGTTTAAAACAATTCCTTATATACCCTCCAAATATCCGGACCTGCCTCTCGGTTTTTTTGCACTACCTTACTTCCCATTTTTCTATTTTCTATTTATGATTTATAATTTAAATTTTTAATATTTACTAATTTCAACTATTTTAATATTTTTAATATTTAATATTTGTAATCCAGGGAGTGTGAAGTGCAGAATCAAATATCGCTGTGATGATTGTACGTTCTAGTACTAATTGTTTGGCGACAATAAAGTATAAAGTATTAAGTATTAAAGTATTAAGTATAATTGTTGAATGGTGTTGTTTTCTGTTGCACGTCTCACCCTGACCAACACAGCACAGCAAATTCCTAATAAAAGGAAATGTCTAGGGTGAATAAGTTGACCCTTGATTCTTTACAGCACGGGTCATGGTCCTGGCATTCCCACGGACATTCCCAGCTAAACAGGTCCTGATTTTAGGGATTTGTCAGGGGAGGTGTAGAGGTGGGAAGGGCATGGAAAGAGTCCTGAATGAAGGGCAGGACAATCTTTGAAGTGGGTGAAGAGAAAGGAGAAGGAGATCCACCCTATGCCCAACATACTGATGCAATCACGAAGAAAGCACAATAGCAGCTATATTTCATCACGAGTTTCCCACCAGTGACAGCAGCAAATCTCTCAAAACCACAGTCAAAGTAAAATTTTACAGTTGTACCGTGCAGAGCATTCTGACTGGTTGCATCAACAACTGGTATAGAAGAGGGGTCACATCGGAAAAGTTGCAAGCACAGCCAGCTCTTTCAGTACAAGGATCCACATACATTAAGGTCATTTTCAAAAAAACAATGCTTCAAAAAGTTAGCTTCCATCGCTAAGGACCCTCAGCACCCAGGACAAGCTCTGCTCTCAGTATTACCATCACAGAGGAGGTACAGGAGCCTGAAGACACACACTCATTGTTTCAGGAACAGCTTCTTTCCATCCACCATCAGATTTCTCAATGAACACAGAACTCATCACAATTCTGCTCTCTTTCTATACTCAGAGGACATCTGTACACCTGCTCATTAATGCAAATATCTAATCAGCCAATCACGTGGCAGCAATTCAATACATAAAAGCATGCAGACATGGTCAAGAGGTTCAGTTGTGGCTCAGACCAAACATGAGAATGAGGAAGAAATGTGATCCAAGCTACCTTGACCGTGGAAACACGGATGTCGGGACGCAGTTCATCAACTATAGCTCAGCACTTAACACCATCATTCCCACAATCCTGACTGAGAAGTTACAGAACCTGGGACTCTGTACCTCCCTCTGCAATTGGATCCTCGAATTCTTAACCAGAAGACCACAATCTGTGCGGATTGGTGATAACATCTCCTCACTGACGATCAACACTGGTGCACCTCAGGGGTGTGTGCTTAGCCCACTGCTCTACTCTCTTATACCCATGACCGTGCGGCTAGGCTCATCTCAAATAGCATCTATAAATTTGCTGATGATACCACCATTGTTGGTAGAATCTCAGGTGGTGACGAGAGGCCATACAGGAGTGAGATATGCCAACTAGTGGAGTGGTGTCGCAGCAACAACCTGGCACTCAACGTTAGTAAGACGAAAGAGCTGATTGTGGACTTCAGGAAGGGTAAGACGAAAGAACACATACCAATCCTCATAGAGGGATCAGAAGTGGATAGAGTGAGCAGTTTCGAGTTCCTGGGTGTCAAGATCTCTGAGGATCTAACCTGGTCCTAACTTATCGATTCAGTTATAAAGAAGGCAAGACAGCAACTATACTTCATTAGGAGTTTGAAGCGATTTGGCATGTCAACAAATACACTCAAAAATTTCTATAGCTGTACCGTGGAGAGCATTCTGACAGGCTGCATCACTGTCTGGTATGGAGGGGCTACTGCACAGGACCGAAAGAAGCTGCAGAGGGTTGTGAATCTAGTCAGTTCCATCTTGGGCACTAGCTTACAAAGTACCCAGGACGTCTTCAAAAGTGGTGTCTCAGAAAGACAGCGTCCATTATTAAGAACCTTCAGCATCCAGGGCATGCCCTTTTCTCATTGTTACCATCAGGTCGGAAGTACAGAAGCCTGAAGGCACACACTCAGTGATTCAAGAACAGCTTCTTCCCCTCTGCCACCTGATTCCTAAATGGACACTGAACCCGTGAACACTATCTCACTTTTTAATATATATTATTTCTGGGGAGGGGGGTTTGCACAATTTTTAATCTATTCAAAATATGTATACTGTAATTGATTTATTTATTTATTATTATTTTTATTTTTTCCTTCTTCTTCTATTTTATGTGTTGCATTGAACTGCTGCTGCTAAGTTAACAAATTTCAGAAAACATGACAGTGGTAATAAACCTGATTCTGAAATGATTGTTGGTGCCAGACAGTGTGGTTTGAGTATCTCAGAAACGGATGATCTCCTGGGGTTTTCATGCAGAACATGAACATTTACAGAGTGTGGTGCCAAAAACAAAAAAAGCATCCAGCAAGCAGCTGTTCTGTGGGTGAAAACTCTTTGTTAATGAGACAGCTACACACACAAAACACTGGAGGAACCCTGCAGGTCAGGTAGCTTCTACACAAAAGAGCAAACAGTCCACATTGACTGATGAAGGGTCCCGGCCCGAAATGTTGACTGTTTGCTCTTTTCCATAGATACAGCCTGGCCTGCTGAGTTCCTCCTGCGTCTTCTATGTATTGTTCTGGATTTCTAGCACGTACAGATTTTCTTGCATTCGTTGTTAATGAGAGAAATCAGAGCAGAATGGCCAGACCAGTTCAAGCTGAAAGGAAGACAATATTAACTCAAATAGCCACACATTACAACATTGGCGTGTACAAGAGCATCTCTGAACACAAAACAGGTCAAACCTAGAACTGGATGGGCTACAGCAGCAGTAGGTCACGAAGATACACTCCGTGGTCACTTTATTAGGAAGAGGAGGCATCCAATAAGACGGCCATGGAGAGAATATTCCTTTTGGAATTATTTGTATGTATTGCTCAACATACAACAAACTTCACTGTGTACGTCAGTGATAATAAACCTGATTCTAAATTTGACCTTGTGAAGAGAGCGAGATGGCAGTTGTGATTGGCGTTCCAGTGTGGAGAGACATGGAAAGGCACCATTCCAGGGAATAACCATTACTGTGAAGAGCGGGACAATAATCTATTCCACGAAAGTTCTAGAACTTGTTCTCCTTTCACCAAGGTCACAGTTAAATTTACTTGAAACTGACTTCCCTGTTTCGCAATCACAATGTAAATCACACCACACTTCCTCCTCTTCACTAAATGGGGTCAAAGATCTGAACGACACCTAGGGTTGTTTAATCAGCCTCCAGATCCTTTAGATTCATATTTCTTAAACGGTCCGCATACGTTAACCCTTTCATTCCCAGGATCATTCTTCTAAGCCTCCTCTGGACCCTCTCCAATGCCAGCACATTCTTTTTTAAACAAGGGGCACAAAACTACTCACAGTACTCCAAGTACAGAGGAGGTTTACTAAAATGTTGCCTGGGTTTCATCTCCTAAGTTACAAAGAAAGGTTGAACAAGTTAGGTCTTTATTCTTTGGAGCGTAGAAGGTTGAGGGGAGACTTGATAGAGGTGTTTAAAATTATGAGGGGGATTGATAGAGTTGAGGTGGTTAGACTTTTCCCATTGAGAGTGGGGAAGATTCAAACAAGAGGACATGGGTTGAGAATTAGAGGACAAAAGTTTAGGGGTAACATGAGGGGGAACTTCTTTACTCAGAGAGTGGTAGCTGTGTGGAACGAGCTTCCAGCAGAAGTGGTTGAGGCAGGTTCGATGTTGTCGTTTAAAGTTAAATTGGATAGATATATGGACAGGAAAGGAATGGAGGGTTATGGGCTGAGTGCAGGTCGGTGGGAATAGGATAGGGTAAGAGTTCGGCACGGACTAGAAGGGCCGAGATGGCCTGTTTCCGTGCTGTAATTGTTATATGGTTAAGTGAGGCCTCACCAGCACCTTATAAAGCCCCAGAATTACATAATATAACATTTGGTCAGCAGAATTATACAAGCATACACAGACACACCCATCTATGGCAATGAAATCCACAGAGCTACCAACCTCAGCTTAAGAAACTCTTCCTTATCTCTGTTCTGAAGGGATGTCCCTCTATTCTGAGGCTGTGCCCTCTGGTCCTAGACTCCCCCACTATAGGAAACATACTCTCTACATCCACTCTATCTGTGACCTCTGGTCCTAGACTCCCCCACTGTAGGAAACATTCTCCCCACATCCACTCTATCTAGGCCTTTCAATACTTGACAAGTTTCAATGAGATCCCCCTCCCCATTCCTCTAAACTCTAACGAGTTTACAACCAGAGCCATCAGTGCCAGAGCCTGGCACCCAGAGGCAGGGTGCTGCATCGGCAAGTTTGCGGCGCTGGAAGCTCATGGCAGGAAGAGTTTTTCTTCCTTCTACCGTCTGCGTGAGATGATGGGACTTTCGAGAGACTTTGAGACTTTTTTTTACCGTGCTCATGGTCTGTTCTTTATCAAATTACGGTACTGCTTTGCACTGTTGGAACTATATGTTATAATTATGTGGCTTTTGTCAGTTTTTCAATCTTGGTTTGTCTTGTGTTTTAGTGATATCATTCTGGAGGAACATTGTATCATTTCTTAATGCATGCATTACTAAATGACAATAAAAGAGGGCTGCGTGTCCTCATAATCTAATCTAATCTAATCTAATCTAAATGTTCCTCAAACATTAACCTTGTCATTCCTGGTATCATTACCTCCTCTCCCACACCTGGAAACACCCCTGTCACATTCACTCAATGTATAATTATTTTTGATTTTCATTGACTTCATAAGCCTCTTCTCTAAATCCTTTCACAGAAGAAAGCTCCTGAGATAGCCTACTGTTAAACAAGCTTCCTGGAAATAGACTAATTTAACCGTCTGTCAACAAACTATGTAGATACAACTGAGACCAGTTCATGACACAGGCTACAAGCGTGGGACCAGAGGACATCATTGTCCTGATGAAGGGTCTCAGTCTAAACTATCAATTATTTATTCCCCACTGTAAATACGGGCTGACTTTCTGAGTTCTTCCAACATTTTGTGACCATTGGCACGCACGCCATTCTATGGGAATGATTTTAACAGGCATTCGGAGATAATCACCAACAGCCATTTACTGGGTTTTTAACTTCACTCTGAGGCTGAGCCCTGTAGCGACATCTGTCCAGGGACTGACACCTGGTACAGAGGGGCCACTACACAGGATCAGAAAAAGCTGCAGGAAATTGTGAACTCAGCCAGCTCCATTGAGGGCATCAGCTCCCCCTGAATCGAGGACACCTTCAAAAGGCGATGACTCATAAAGGCAGCATCCATTATTATAGACACCACCACCCCAACACCCAGGACATGTCTCTTCACACTGCTACCATCGGGGAGGTACAGGAGCCTGAAGACACACACACTCAATGATTTAGGAACAGCTTCTTCCTCTCTGCCAATGGATTTCTGAATGGGCATTGAACCCATAAACACTAACTTAATATTTTTCTTATTTTTTGCTTTTTTGTTGGTCTACGTATGTATACATGACATTATAATTTATCATTTTATTATGTATTGGAATGAACTGCTGCCTCAAACACACATTTCATGACACATGCCGGTGATATTAAAACTAATTCTGATGGCCTGCACAAGTTCCCTTCACGTTGCCAGCAGGAATCGAATACTCCTGCACAACCAGACCCCAGAACCCTGACAGAAATCTCTCCCAAAAGGCCGAAGGGCAGCTCTGACCAATACACTCCCCATGTCAAAGGAAAGCAGCATTCATTATTAGGGACCCCACCACCCAGGTCATGCTCTCTTCTCGCTGCTGCCATCAGGAAGGTGGTACAGGAGCCTCAGGACCCACGCAACCATGTTCAGGAACCATCAGACTCTTGAACTAATGGGGATAACTTCACTCACCCCTTCACTGAACTAACTGTTCCCACAACCTATGGATTCACTTTCAGAGACTCTTCATCTCATGTTCTTGATAGTTATGTTTATTTATTATCATTTTTTTCTTTTTGTATTTGCAGTTTGTTGTCTTTTGCACATTGCCAGTTTTATTCTGTGGTTTTTCATTGATTCTGTTGTGCTTCTTTGCATTTGCTGTGAATGCCCACCAGAAAATGAATCTCAGGGTGTATACAGTGACATACGTGTACTTTGATAATCAATTTCCTTTGAACTTTGAATAAGGACCAGTGGTGAAGATGGCCAGAGCCCCAAGGCTGACTCAAACACTTACAAGGGATCTGAGGGTTAAGTTTCTCACTCACATGGAGGGTGGAGGGGATGGCGATGGTCTACAGAACGAGCTGCCAGTGGAAGTGTTGTGATAGGTACAATGGACCCACTCCCATTAGGATTAAAGAATTGAAATTGTTTAATGTAATTTCCTGTTCACCAGTATGAAGGAGTTTTTTTTTCTGTGAACAGTGGACTTGTGAACAAATTTTCTGAGGATCATTACTTTGTTAACTTTGGGCCAATCAATTTTTAAGATATGATTTTCTCTCAAGGAACTGAGGAGTCCTTGTGCAGGATTCCCCAAAGGTTAACTCGCAGGTTTAGTTAGCGGTAAAGAAGACAAATGCTGCAATGTTAGCATTCATTTTGAGAGGACTGGAATCTAAAAGAAAGGATGTAATGCTGAGATTTTATAAGCATTGGCCAGAACATACTTGGAGTATTGTGAGCACTTTTGGGCCCCTTATCTAAGAAAGGATATACTGCCTTTGACAAGGGTCTCGTGGAGGTTCACACCCAATCTACCTTAAAGAACAACTCAGTCTGAGCCACGACCTCGACGGAGAATGCAGCTCAGCACATCATTTCCAGTGACTCACACTGGCAATCAGGGACCTACCTCCTACATTAACTTCTTCACCTCTGCTTTCGTAGGAGGCCAAGAGAGCTGGACTATGTATATCTATACTCAGGTCATTGTACAGATGCACAGTAGACAGCACCTGACAAGCTGCATCCCTGCATGGTATGGAAGCAGCACTGCAGCTAACTGGAGGGTAGTCAAAGCTGCCCAACGCACCACCAGCATCAGCCTACTCAACACCAAGGACCTATATACCGAAAGGTGCTGGAAAAGGGCCAGTAACATCATGATGGATTCCACCCACCCTGCTCAAGGACTGTTTGTCCCACTCCCATCAGGGAGGAGGCTACGTAGCATCCACACCAGGACCACCAGACTCAAAAACAGTTACTTTCCCCAAGCAGTAAGGCTGATCAACACCTCCACCGACTAACTCACCCCTCCACACCCCCAACCACCACTACTTTATCATTTCCTGTCAGAGTCCCCTTATGTACAGACACTCCTGTGCCTAGCATCACTTTATGGACATACAATCTATGTATACAAGCTATCTAATGTGTTCATATTTATTGTTTTTTTTATTATTACTGTGTTGCATCGGATCCAGAGTAACAATTATCTCATTCTCTTTTACACTAGTGTACTGGAAAAACAGGTTGAGAGGGACAAGGGCAGAGGAGGCTAACTTGGATATGATCCTGGGCAGCACAGTGGCATATCAGCAGGCATAAATTTCACAGCACCACCGAACAGGGGTCAATTCCTGCCAAGTAACTGTCTGCAAGAAGTTCGTGCGTTCTTGTCTCCTCCGGGTGCTCTGGTTTCCTGCCACGTTCGAAGAGCGTGGAAACATTCACAGGCTGCACCTAGCACATGCTGGTCGACACTTCACTGCAGGTTCGGACGTTTCAATGCACGTGTGACAAATAGAGCTGATCATTAAAGTGGAGACAAAGGGTCTGTTTCCATGCTGTGTACCTCTGACTCTCCTGGCAGCACAGGACTGCAGTCTCGTGTACAGGTACAACCCACACTTCCTACTCCATGATTATTTAATACTGTACTGTCACCGGTCCAAACAAACCCTCCTGACCCCTGACAGCCTCCAGCAGGAGATTAACGGCCTCCTCCCAATATATCTGTGTCCTTTAACCGTGCCCTCCACGTGAGCACATCAAGTGATTTCGCTGCAGAGTGCAACTGGATATTCCGCGGTCGCACAGGCCAGGAGACATTTTATACCGCTTGTGTCATTGATTCAGCCAGTGCAACAACCTGACTGCCCGGTGGATTCAGGAAGGATTGTGTTACACAGCAGTGTCCCAGCATAACCTCATCTCATTTCTACCATGCTTTTCGGAATATCAGGTCACCCCAAAATACTTCACCCTAATGGCACACAAATTCACCATTGATTATTTCACAAGAAAGGAATATGGTTGGGCATAAGGGTTAGCAACCACATCCTGTAAAAACCCAGAACTATAGAAATGCCAACAGAAGTTCTAAAGACTTCATCCCTGGGAGAAGGAGGATCAGAGGCGACACATGGGGACAATTTGAAAGACTGACCCAAGACAGAGGACTCTGGTGGGCTGCTGTCAGCAGCCCATGCCCCAGTGGAGGTAGGCGATGTATCTTTAGAAGCAATTCTGCATTGTAACAAGCCTAAGTTAGTTCTGCAGCCTGACCACAGTATGAAAATAAACGTATTCTGTTTGCAAGCACAAGAAATCCTGTAGATCCTGGAACTCTTGAGCAACACACACAAAATGCTGGAGGAACCTGGCAGGTGAGGCAGCATCTACTGACCCTTGATCATGAAAGCTAATGAAGGTTCTCACCCAAAACATCAACTGTTTACTCCTCTCCATAGATGCTGCCTGACCTGCTGAGTTCCTCTGGATTCCAGCATCTGCAGAATCTCATGTTAGAGGTGCTGCAGATGCTAGAGATCTTGAGCAACACGCACAAAATGCTGCAGAAACTCAGCAGGTCAGGCAGCATCTGTGAAGGGGAATAAACAGACTTGTCAGAAAGGTCAGGAGGATTCTGACTCAACGTCACCTAGCCCATATCCCTTGAAAACTCCACAATAAAGAGCCAACGTTTCAGGCCGACATCCTTCATTCAAACTGCTTCATTCTGATTCACCCATTCAACCTAGTGAAGGGACTGGAAGTAGAGTTCAATACCTCTACACAAATATAAAGTTACAGGGAGAACATGCAAACCCACACTGACAAAGCTCGGGGTCAGAATCAGATTTAATATCACTGGCATTATGTTGTGAAATTTGCTAACTTGGCAGCAGCAGTATAATGCAATACATGACAAAATATAGAGAATAAAAATAACTGAATTACAGTAACCACATGTATATTAAATACTTAAATTAAGAATAGTAGCGCAAAAACAAAAATAACTTTTAAAAAGTGAAGTAGTATTTGTGGGTTCAATGCCCATATAGGAATCAGATGGCAGAGGGGAAGAAGCTGTTCCTGAATTGCTGGGTGTGTGTCTGCAGGCTTCTATATCTCCTTCCTGATGGTAACAATGTGAAGAGGGCATGTCCTGGGTGGTGGGAGTCCTTAATAATAGACAGAACATCAAACCCCACCGGTGGCTCTGCACCATGAAGACTTTCAAAAGCCCTTCTTTTGTCGCTGTGGTTCACCAACAGATCATCTGGTTCAGCACACTGTTGTGAGTGTGTCTCCCTTTAAGGGCCGTAAGCCCTTAATCCAAGTTGACAGGTACGTGCAGAACTACATGGCCGTAGGGACACTTCAGATTGGCTGTTAAGATCAAGGCTGTGCCAGCTCTCTCAGACAGATGTTAAAACACTGAGGTACTCTTTGGGAGAGCTTACCCATCTACACGGAATTTGGGCGAATACTTACTCACAAGCTACATCAAAAACAGATTATCTACCTCCTTATTCTCACTTCTGCCCCCCTTCCTTTCCAGCCCTGATGAACAGCCTCTTACCCTACGTTTCAGGCCGAGATCCTTCACAAGGTTAAATGGGCGGGATTGAATCAGACAACTCTTTTCTCTTCTGACAAGTCTGCTTATCCCCCTTCCACAGATGCTGCCTGACCTGCTGAGTTCCTGCAGCATTTTGCTCAAGATTTCCAACATCTGCAAAATCTCTAATGAAATAGACTCTGCCGATGCTGCAAGTCCAGAGCAACACACAAAAAATAGCCTGGGAACTCAAGAGGTCAGGCAGCGTCTACGGAGGGGGATAAACAGTTGAGGTATCGGGTAAAAACCATCATCAGAACTCATGGTGAAGGACCCTGGCACGAAACGTCAACTGTTTACTCTCCCTGGCAGCGCGTTTTAGATCTCCACAGAGAACAAAGAACATTACAAGCCCATCAGCCCACAATGCTGTGCTGTCCTTCTAACCTACCGTACAATCAATCTGGGTGTTTAGGATGTCTAGGGAGGAGGAACACCTCTGGTGATGGGGCCTGTTACGTCCAATCTGAGGCAGCTCGCTCACCTCTGGTCCCCACCGAATACTCAGCTCCCAGTAGCTGTTTGCATGTGACAGCAGCCACCCCTCCCTCCCCCCGGTATACCACTTCAACAGGCAGGGTAACACAGTTGCGGGCAGCTGGCAGGCCTCATACCCCAGTGAGATAGGGTCATGCCTGTTCTAGTATGGGAAGTCAGCTCCAATGGACTGGGGGGAGGTAGTGGAATGACTTCCAACAACTAGAAAGGTGGTTCTGCAACCATCTCCAGAGAGTGACGGGCACAATGAGGCTCAAAATTCATGGTCAATCACTGCAATGTACCACTAGACCCAGAATTCCAAGGTTGAGAGAGTGGGACTGCCCCAGTGCAAGGGCTCTTCAGCTTTAAAAACTGTTCCACACAGGCTTCCTGTCGCTGTTGGATACAACAACCAGCCACGGACCCTTTCATTTTTCTATTTTCTCCAGTTCCACCTGTGTACCTTCCGAAAATGTTTGAGTCACTGTCACACACTACTCCAGGGATGGATGTTAGTGCTTTACAAGCAGAGCACATGCACAGAGATATAGACCGTGAAACCAAACACGTCAGAGTATAATTTGACCACTGAGCCTATCGAGTCTGCTCCACCATTCCATCATGGCTGATTTACTAGCCCTCTCAACCCCATTCTCCTGACTTCTCACCGTAAACTTCAACACCCTGACTAATCAAGAACCTATCAACCCCCACACAAGGAATTCTGCAGATGCTGGAAATTCAAGCAACACACATCAAAGTTGCTGGTGAATGCAGCAGACCAGGCAGCATCTCTAGGAAGAGGTACAGTCGACGTTTCAGGCCGAGTCCTGACAAAGGGTCTCGGCCTGAAACGTCAACTGTACCTCTTCCTAGAGATGCTGCCGGGCCTGCTGTGTTCACCAGCAACTTTGATGTGTGTTACCTATCAACCCCTGCTTTGACTTGGCCTTCACAGCTGTCCGTGGCAATGATTCACCAACCACTGGCTAAAGAAATTCCTCCTCATCTCTGATCGTAATGGATGTCCCTCTATTCTGAGACTGTGCCCTCTGGTCCCTGTAGGAAACATTCTCTCCACAACCTTCCTCAGCCTTTCAATACTTCATAGGTTTCAATTAGATACCCCACCCATTCTCTAAACTTCAAATGGGACAGGCCTAAAGCCACTAAACACTCCTCAAACCTGTATACATTTACATCGATCAACACAAATGCTTTAAAGCCTGAAAAAAAAGACATGCTGAAAATTTGAAATAACAGCAGCGAGTCTCAGCAGCATCTGTGAGGAGAGAACTGAGGAGTTCACCTTCAAAACCCATTAATTTGTACTAAGTTTGGTGAAAATAACTGTCGATTTGTAGTACCACCCCATCTGGCACCAACAATCATTCCACACTCACTTAGATCACATTTCTTCCCCATTCTGATGTTTGGTCTGAACAACCGAACCTCTTGACCATGTCTGCATACTGTCATGCACTAACTTACTGCTGTATGATTGGCTGATTAGATATTTGCATTAATGAGGTGTACCTAATAATGCAACCACTGAGTGTACACACTAACAGTAGTAATATTTATATACAGTATATAAAATGTATATTGAAATACATAACTTGTTGTAAATCCTTGGATATTATTCACATGATCTTAATCACAAGGAGGGGTGTGAGGAAATTCATTGTGACGTTGCCCAGTGAGGAAAGATTGAGGTAGTTCTTTAGTTAAACCTGTCACTCCTAGCAGAGCATAGATATTTGCACTAATGTGCAGGTACATGGGTATACGGAGTGTATGTATAACTGAACAAAGGGAAACCTATCTACATTCAAAACACTGGGACAATTAGCGTGGAGCCATTTTATTTTAGCGAACTGAAGATCAGCAAGTTTTTTTTTCCCCCTGTCTGGTACATACAGATCGTGCTGATTAGGAATTTATGACATTCACTGTTGCTACACAACAGATCCCTGCAAGTACTTAAGCTCCCATATCCTTTCACATGACCTGACCAGTAGGTCCGCATTTTTCAGCCACCAACTGATGTCTCTGCCCAGGGAGCAGAAGACGACAAAAAAGTAACCGTCACAAATGATTAAAATCCACATTAAACGCCGTGGTTAGAACAAATGATATACAGAGGCTAGTTTTCCCATATCTGCAGCCACAGTACCATAATGAGTAGCCAAGGTAGAAGGCAAAAAAAGTCAACCACTAGTTACCTTCCTAATTTGGTAATAAAGAAACTACTCCTAAAGAAACTCACCCAGGCATGGCACACGCATACACACACTCAGTCACGCAGGAAGGCACGGAGACACACACACTCAGACAGGGCCAGACACACACATACTGAGCCACATAGACACATCCACAGGAAGGCACACAGGTATATGTATATAGAGACAGACACTCTGAGCCAGACACACACACTGAGCCACTTTGACAGGAAAGCACACAGATATACGGAGACAGACACAAAGATAAACATGGAAAATGCAGATTATAGTCGGTTCAAAGTCCAAAGCCATTGTAAGAATGACATGGGGAGCAGTAAATGATACTAAATCCCCCCACACAGAAATCACAGGGTCGCTTCCGAGACCCTGCGCCTCCGCGCCGATGGCGACAGGCGGCTACGCTCTCTTCCTCACGTACACACAGACACTGCTTATCGCAACACGTTGAAGGCTACGTCTCTCGGCTCCCAATAAAAGCCAGAGCGCGGTGCACCGGGGAAACACTGCTTTAAACCGAGGCCCTTGGGGAAGCCGGGCAGCTTGCGATTGGTTCGAGCGAGGGCGGAGAGCGGTGCCCGGTCCCCGCACATGACAAACCCCAGCCATTATCAGACACGCTTCTGCTGAGAGTTCCCGACCCCTGTCTGGGATGTGTTTCATTGGGAATCACGACCCCGTTCGGTGGTAATCCCAGGGTGGCAGTCTAACATCACCGTCTGGTGCGGAGGGCCACGGCACAGAACCACACAAAAAGCTGCAGAGATGTAACCTCAGCCAGCTCCATCACGGGCACTAACCTTCCCAGCACTGAGCACAACTTCAAAGCGCGGTGCCTGGAAAAGGAGCCATCCCTCAATAAAGGACCCCATCACCCAGCACATTGCTACCATCAGGGAAGAGCCTAAAGACACACACCCAATGTTTCAGGGAGAACTTATCCCCTCCGCCATTATATCTACTGTATACCGGCTTCTGAGCGAGGGCGTTTGAATGACTCGCCGGATAGGAAGTGTTTACGCGGGACGAGTCGGCGCGACCCGCGTAATTAAGCCCAGTTGGGGGTTTAAAAACAATGGGACTAAATATGTAAAGGCTGGGTATCTGACCGAAACGCAGATGTGCGGATACACTCCGCACTGCCGTGGGAGAAGCGGCGACCAGCTCGGGGTGATGAAATACAGTATGACTAAACCCCACTGTGGAGAGGAAGGGAAGGGAAGGGCTGGCCAGCCGCTGACTGGGGCTCCGGGCATGGATGGGACCGGGCCGGCGGCCGCGGACCGACTGTGAACACGGGAGATCCTGCAGACGCTGGAAATCCAGAGCAACACACACACACAAAGCTGGAGGAGCTCCGCCGGTCGATGAGGGGAACATGGAGTCGACGTTCCGGGTCATCGGGAAGGGTCTCGGCCCGAGTCCTGGACCGCTTATCAGGTGCCGCCGAGTGCCTCCAGCATTTTGTGTCTGTTGCTGCCCGTCTGCCTGGCCGTGCGAGCCCTCGGCCCTCCGGTGCCGGCTCCGGCGCTTTCCGGGGGAGAGGGCTCGCTCGCTCGCTCGGTAACACGGGCTCCTCTCCCGCACAGGCTCAACGCGCTCCTCGGGGGGAGGCAGGAATGACCGATCCGATCCGGCCAGCCGGTCCGGGGACGCGATGCCCCAAATCGCGGCAGCGTCCTGCGCCGAAGCCCCCTCCCGCCCGGCTCTCACCTTTCCGTCGGCCGTCTCGCTCGCCATCTTGTCCCGGTTCGCGTTGCTGTGTCCCGGCCGATGAAGCGCGTCTGCCCGCTCCTCCGTCGCCCGCGGAAGATAAACCGGTCCGGAGCAGCAACCTGATCCGCTCTTTGTGTGTCGCCACCGGCCGCGGGATTGGATGTGTCAATGGCTGACGTACGAGGGGTGTGTGATAGGCCGGCCGCCTTTCTATTCGCTCCGAGCCGGCTCCCGGGCAAACCCACCGCGCCGCCCAGGACACCGCCCCCGGCTCCGGCTCGGGCTCCAGCTTCCTCTCCTCTCCTCCCGCCCAGCGGGTGCGGTTGTGGGCGCGGGCGGGGTTCTGGAGCCCCGGGATTTCCTCAGCGCCGACCGCACTCTGACATTTCTGAAGTTATAAACCGTGATTCTCTGCCAGACACAGAGAGAAGCCTCGGCTGTATGCCGGCCGGCCTGCAACAGGAACAGTGGACCCTCAAGTAAATAAATACAGAAATAGATAAATCTCTCTCTCCCTCCTTTCCCCTCTTTTTCCTTCTCTTTCCCTCCCTGCTTCCGTCTCTCTCTTTCACTCTCTCCTCCCCTCCCTCTTTCCTTCCCTCCCTCTCTCTCTTCCCTCTCTCTCCCTCACTTTCTCCTTCCCTCCCCTATCTCTCCCTCACTTTCTCCTTCCCTCCCTGCTTCCCCCCTCCTCGCTCTCTCTTTCCCTCTCTCTTCCCCTCTCTCCCTCTCCTTCCCTCTATCCCTCTCTTTCTCCTTCCCTCAATCTCCCTCTTTCTCCTTCCCTCTCTCGCTGTAGCCCTCTCTCTTCTCTCTCTCCCCACCCCCTCACTAGTTCTCCCTTCCCTTTTCTCTCACTTTATATCTTTCTGTGTTTCTCCCCTCACACTCTCTAACCTCTACCTCTCTTCCCACCTTCCCACTCTCTTTCTATCCTCCCACTTGTCTCCATCTCTCTCTCATTCTCCCGTCTCTACTGACCTTCTCCCCTTCACTCTCTCCACCCCACCCTCTCTTCCCAACTCTCTCTCGTTCTTTCCATATTCCCTCACTCTCTTCTTTCTTTCATTTCTTCACCCTTTCCCTCCCCGTCTCTTATTCTCCCTCTCTCTTTCATTCCCCCTCTCTTTCTTCACTCTCTCTATCTCCTCCTCTCTCACTCTTGTTTTCTCTCCCATGCTCCCTCTCTCTTTTCCTCTCTTTTCCTCTCTTTCTCCACCCCCCCCCCCCCCCCCCGCCATAAGACACTGCACACTGGGCCACTTTTGCTCAGCTGTACAAGCTGGGACAGGTAGATCTCACAGGGCAGTGGAATAATGCAGCTCTCAACCATCAGGCTCCTGAACAAAAAGAGATAATTTCACTTGCCCATCACTCAACTGTTCCCACAACATTTGGAGTCAATTCCAGGGCATATCATCTCATTTTCCTAATATTCTACCACCATCCTATCATCACCATTCCCTTTAATCTCCATCCTATCACCACCATTCCATTTACTCTCTCCATCCTATCGTCACCATTCCCTTTACTCTCTCTATTCTATTATTACCACTCCCTTTACTTTCCATTCAATTGTCACCATCCCCTTTACTCCATCCTATTGTCACCCTTCTCTTTACTTGCTCCACAGATTCCCCCCTGCAGGTTAAATCACATTTCTTCTGACATTACCTTTCCCGGACTGACCTGAAGCAGTAACTCTTTATGTCACCATAGGCACTGCCCGTCCTCTGAATAGCTCCAGCGTCTGCTGTTTCTGTATGACACAGGCCCTTCAGCCCACAGTGTTGTGCTGACCTGTTAATTTACTTTAAGATCAATCTAACCCTTCCGAACCACATAACCCTCCATTTTTCATTAATCTTTGTACCTACATAAGAGTTTCTTAAATGTCCCTAATGTACAGTGCCTCTAAATACTATTCACCAACTTGGAAGTTTTCATGTTTTATTGTTTTCACAGTGGATTTAATTTGGTTTTTTGATGCTGATCAACAGAAAAACACTTTGTGTCAATGTGAAAACAGATCTCCACAAAGTGATCTAAATTATTCAGAAATATAAAACACAAAACCATTGATTGCATAATTATTCACTCCTTTAATGTGACACACCAAACCATCACAGGTGCAGCCGATTGACTTTAGACATCACATAATAAGTTAATGGAGATCGCGATGGCCTCATCGCGACTGTGGAGGAGGCCATGAATCAACATATCGGAATGGGAATGGGAAGTGGAATTAAAATGGTGGCCACTTGGAGATCCTGCTTCTTCTGACAGGCGGCCCGTAGGTAGTGGCGCTGTGGATTGGGAGACCGCTTCGCCAAGCTCCTACGCTGCCTGGCCTGCTGAGTTCCTGTGTGTGTTGCTTGGATTTCCAGTATCTGCAGATTTTCTCTTGTTTGATATTAAATCTGATTCTGATTCTGATCCAGTCCTAACCTTATCACGGGACAGTTTATAATGACCAATTAACTTACCGACCAGTATGTCTTTAGACTGCGAGAGGAAACAGGAAAGACCGAAGGAAACACATATACTCATGGAGAGACATACAAACTCCTTACTGACAGCAGCAGGGCCTGAGCCTAGGTAGTATACATAGATTGATTGTATGTCCATAAAGTGACACCAGGCACAGGAGTGTCTGTACACAAGGTGACGTTGAAAGGAAATGATAAAGTAGTGGTGGTTGGTGGTGTGGAGGAGTAGGTTCGTGGGTGGAGGTGTTGATCAGTCTTACTGCTTGGGGAAGGTAACTGTTTAAACCAAGGCCTTCAATCTGTGCTCTCGGAAGGAATAAACAAATGCAGTGGCACTACGCTGTAAAAGTTCAGTGGGACTTCTCTTGAGTTTCCTCACCAACTGTTACCCCCTCAGCCAACTTCCCTGGTGAAAATTGTCCCATGATTTCATTGCTGGCCTTTGGAACTTACCACATTTCTTACATGGCAACAATGTCTGCATTTCAAGGGTAGTTCGCTGGCTGTGCAGACCTTTGGGGTGTTCTGAAAGACCGTTTGTAAATTACAAGCTGTTCTTTCTGAACTCTACTTACTCGCCAACGCTGTTTCAATTGGTTATAATTAAACTGATTTGCATACACTCAAAACAAGTTGCTTTTCAAAATCACAAGAGGGCAAATGCTGGAGGAACTCAGCAGGTCAGGCAGCAATTTCAATTCTGGTATGAGACAGGGTTATTACTGGATTTTATTGCCACTCCTTATAGCCCTGACACCGAACCTTTTCAAAAGTCATTGAGAGTTAACCACATTGGTCTAGTCTCACATAGAATTTGAACTGAGGAAGAACATTGGTTTCTTTTCAGGACCATAAAACATAGGAGCAGAATTAGACCATAAAGCCTATCAAGTCTGCACCCACTATTCCATTATGGCTGATTTATTATCCCGCTCAACCCCATTCTCCTGCCTTCTCTCTATAACCTTTAATATCCCGACAAATCAAGAACCTATCAACCTCCACTTTAAATATACTCAATGACTTGGCCTCCACAATTGTCTGCGGCGATGAACTCTGCAGATCCACCACCCTCTGGCTGAAGAGATTCCTCTTCATTTCTGTTCTAAAGGGATGTCCTTCTATTCTGAGGCTGTGTCCTCTGGTTCTAGACTCTTCCACTATAGGAAACATCCTCTCCATATCCACTCTATCTAGGCCTTTCAACATTCAATAGGTTTCATGAAGGACAGTAATGAACTAAAATGAGTTTTACAACAATCTGGTAATTTCATTACTTATTCCAACTTTAGAGTCACAGAGCACTGTAGCACAGAAAGAGAGCATTGGTCCCATCTAGTCCAGACCGAACTGTTATTCTGCCTGGTTCCATCAAACAACAACTGGACCTTCAGGAACTTGAACCAAAGGGCACAACTTCACTTGCCCACCATTGAGCAACATTGAACCACAACTGCCTCTGAGGTGGAGTGAAGTGACAATGGCACTAAACGGCGACTCCTTTGCTTGCATCATCGGAAACAGGTCTATTTCTATCTTTGATATATTTTTTTCCCTTTTCAAGGTTCTTTTGAAGACCCTGACCTGGAGTTACACTCTGACTTAGATTCTTTGCGGGAATGGGACCAGCTCTCAGAGCCTCACGACCGGCCGCTTTTTTGATATCCCAAGGACATGGCCTGGAAGACTAGCACACCTTCAGGATGCTGGATTTTCGTGGCATTGAAGTCAGGCTGATGCAAGGCAGGCTGACTGAGGTGTCACGGGAGAACACGGAACATCGGGAGCAGCGGGTTAGCTGCCGTGGGCTGGGTGTCCAGAGAACTGAGCCCTGGGGCCAACTCTCTGGGTGCAGAGCTCGGAAAAAGCGACGCAACAGACCTTTAACATCATAAATCAGTATGTTGTTTGTTAAGTCTCCCCGCTCGCTGTGAAACGGGGACACCTCTTTCTCCTTTATTAGGGAGAGAGAAAGCCTGCGGTGTGTCGAATTACCCAGTGAATGAGTAGTCTTTGGGGTACTGCAAGTCTGTATCTTTATTGATGCTTTGCTGCATGCTTGAGTGCTCGGTGGGGAGTGCTGATGCTTTTTTGCTGGTGGGGGAGGGGGGGATTATTGCCTTACTGCTGCTTGTGTGTGGGAGGGGGGAGCTGGGGGGTCACTGTCGTTCATTCCCTGAGGCACTCCTCTGTTTTCGTGGATGTTTGCGAAGAAAAAGAATTTCAGGATTTATATTGTATACATTTCTCTGACATTAAGTGTACCTATTGAAACCTATGCACTCACTTTCAAGGTCTCTTCATCTCAAGTTCTTGATATTTATTGCTTATTTATTATTATTATATCTTTCCTTTTGTATTTGCACAGTGGTTGAATGCCCAAGTTGGTGGAGTTTTTCATTGATTCAGTTATGGTTATTATTCTATTATGGATTTATTAGGTATGCCCACAATAAAATTAATCTATGGTGACATATATGTACTTTGATAATAAATTTACTTTGAACGCTGAACTCTAAACTTTGACCCTAGCCCTCCATATACTCTCATCATGTACCTTTCACCTTTAACCTATTATCTCTATTTCTAGTCTCAACCAATCTCAGTGGAAAAAGCCTGCTTGCACTTACCCCTCATTATTTTGTCTGCCTCTATCAAATCTCCCCTTATTCTCCTAACTCCAGGGAATAATGTGGATGAACAACACGGGCGACCAGTGTCTACACCCTCTCCTTCCCCTGCACCTCCCATCTCCATGTCCACATACCCACTGCTATCGTCCCGGTCTTCACCTCCCCCAGCCCCCATCTTCCACCAACTCCCCAGTCATCATGGACTCAGCTTCACTCCTGAGCAGGTGAGAGGGGCTCTGGGGAAACTCAGACATGGCAAAGCATTGAGACCAGACAGTGTGAACCCCAGGGTGCTGAAGGAGTGTGCTGAGCAGCTGTGTGGAGTTCTGCAGCACATTTTCAATCTGAGTCTCGGCCTGGAAAGGGTCCTGACTGTGTGAAAAAATTCACGTGTGGTTTCAGTACCCAAGAAGAGCCGAATGAAAATCTTGAATGACTACCATCCAGTAGCCTTGATCTCACACTTCTTGAAGACCCTAGAGAGGCTGGTCCTGACTAACCTCTGACCCCTGGTCAGATCAGCCCTCGATCCCCTGCAGTTTGCCTACCAGGAGCACACTGGTGTCGATGATGCTGCCATCTACCTCTGAACAGAGCCTACTCCCATTTGGATAAGCAGGGCAGCGCTGTGAGGATCATGTTTTTTTTTGATTTTTCTAGTGCCTTCAATGCCATACAGCCCTAATTGCTGGGGGGAAACTCTGTTCAATGCAGATCGGCACTTCCATTGTATCCTGGATAATGGACTACCTGACTGACAGACCACAGTTTGTGTAGTTTCAGAGTGGTGTGTCAGACAATGCTATAAACAATGCTGGTGATTGTATTGGCTCTCTTCCTGTTTACACTGTATACCTTAGACTTTAAATACAACTCTGAGTCGTGCCATCTGCAGACAAGAGGATGGATACAGGGCTCTGGTGGAGGACTTTGTCAAATGGTGCAAGCTGAATCATCTACAGGTCGACATCAGGAAGACAAAGGAGATGGTGAGTCTCTTAATAGCTCTTCTTTCAGTTAGTCCTGACGAAGGGTCTCGGCCCGAAATATCGACTGTACCTCTTCCTAGAGATGCTGCCTGGCCTGCTGCATTCACCAGCAACTTTTCTGTGTGTTGCTGGTGATGTACTTAGGAAGCCTAAGCCTGCGTTGCTCCCTGTTACTATTGATGGTGAGGACATGGATGTGATGAGGAGCTACAAGTACCTGGGGGTGCACCTGGATGACAGAGTTGAGTGGAGAACCAACACAGAGGCTGTGTACGAGAAGGGCCAGAGTTGCCTCTACTTCCTGAGGAGACTGAGGTCCTTTGGAGTATGCAGGCCTCCCCTTCACATGTTCTACCAGTCTGTTGTTGCCAGTACAATTATCTATGTAGTCGTGTGTTGGGGCAAGGGTGCCAAAATGGGTGATGCCAACAGGCTCAATAAACTGATCAGAAAGGCTGGCTCTGTTATAGGAGTCAAACTGGACACACTAGAATCTGCGGTAGAAGAAAGGACCTTCCAGAAAATGCCGGCAATTCCGAACAATGTTTCTCACCCACTGCATGCCACCTTGGCTGAACAGAGAAGTACTTTCAGTAATAGACTAAGACAACTGTGCTGCTCCAAAAAGCACTATATGTGGTCGTTCTTACTATATGAGGTCGTTGTTACTCTTGGTCATTAGGCTCTGTAATGAGTCAACTTTTAGCCGGGAAAGTGATGACCCCCTCCTGTTAGACTCTTATTAACCTGTTTACCAGAGCTCTGATTAAGCTCTATTTGGCTCTGTTTACCGCACCCTCTATTGTGGACACCCTGTGCAATATTGTGCAATACTACCATCACACCTTACCTGGATAGTGTGAATGTGCACCCATTACTGTACAACATTACGTTAATTTTTGTACTACCATCTTTTCAGTGTGAACTTGGAAATCCTGTAAATTTTGTTTTCAAGGTAACTCGTTTTTTATTCTTTCTTGCTTCTTTTCTAATATTCGTATATCTGTGCAAATGCAAAGCTGCAGTGACACTGTAATTTCCTTTGGGATCAATAACATATCTATCTATGAAGTCCTAACCTATTCCTATAACTCAAGTCCCACTTACTCTGTTTACTCGAATGTGATTTCTGAACAGAGCATTAAACATGTGTCCAGACCAATAATGAGAGACAACTACCACACTACCGCACCCACTGTCTATGCCATCCTTAACTCCAAAGCGTCTCAATCTCAGTCCCACCCAACTCCGAGGGAAGACAGTAGCTGTTGCATGGTTTCCTGAGTCTCTATGAAACCTCAGAGCTCAATAAATCATTTCAAAATACAAAGTAAATTTATTATTAAAGTGCATATATGCCACCACATACAGCCCGGAGATTCATTTTCTTTTGGGCATTCACGGTAAATAGAAACACATTAGAATCAGTGAAAAAAATGCACACAAGAGATGGACAAACTGTGCACATACAAAAAAAGAAGAAAAGAAACCCAATAAACATCGAGAACGGCAGTTGTAGAGTCCTCGGAAGTGAGTCCATAGTTTGTAAGCACTTCAGTGTTGGGGTGTGTGAAGGTGAGTGAATTTATCCCCTCTGGTTCAGGAGCCTGATGGCTAAGAGGTAATAACGGTTCAAAAAAGCTGTAGAAGGTCAAGGTTAGATAATCTTCTGCACCCGCAGACATAAAAGCCAATAAGGATTTTTTCCCCAAGGTGATTCATAATATATACAAAAGCAATGTAAAGAAGTATTAATTCATAGATTCCTGAAGGCATCAAAACTGACATAAATCTCATACAGGGACACAACCTTTAAGGATAACTATAGATTAATTTAATAACACAGCCATTTCTGTTTGCTGTTATTATTCCATGACACCGGACAATGATGAACTCCGTCATGGAAATTCCCAGGCCCTGCTGTTAAAGGAGTAGGATTGGGCATGGGATTAGCAAAACACCTAGAGCTACAGAAACACCAACAGACGTTTCAAAGACCTCATCTATGAGAGAGGAAGGATCTTCACCTAGAAGACAGAAGAGAGGCTTCACCTGGAGACAATTTGAAAGATTGACCCGGGGCAGAGGAATCTGGTGAACTGCTGTCAGCAGCTTATGCCCCAGTAGGGGTGATAGTCTTACCTAACTAACTCACTGGAAGATGAACGCACTGTCAATTTCAGTCCAGATCGACTCCAAATGGAGGATTCATTGCTGCTGCTAATTCTCAACAGAGCTTGGAGACAGTAACTGTGCCAGAAGACCAGATTCTTAGGAACACTCCTCACTGAACATCCTTCCTGACCTACTGAACTTTTCCAGCCACGTCTCACGATTCACCACCACCATCCCCCTCAATCAGCAGGTCCTGGAATTAGATATCCAAGCATTGACGAGGGCCAGTGATCCGTCACACCCCACAGGTTGGTGAGTCGGTGAGACTGGAGTTAGATGCCTGGAGTTTGGGGTCCCATCATTGGCAGGTTGTTGGGTCAAGACCACAGCCCAAGGGTCAAAGACCAAAGTTGGCAAGTCTGGATGTCAAGGCCTGATGGCTGAAGACAACAGACAATGTTCACCACAGTGTTCACCAAGCAACCAAACAGCAATGAGACCCTCTCCCTACATCACAATTGAGTTTCCGTAATGATGGCCAATCAGCTGAGTGATAAGAGTATAAAGGCCAAGCAATTAGAGGACACACCACGAGTGAACAGTGCACTGATGACGTCTCTTCACATGGTGATAAAACATTTGCAAATGGATTGCCAAGATCGAAGAACCAGAATATGAATACCTTGCTTGATCTCTGAATGCCCCAAAGAACAGATGAACAGTCCTCAATCCTCGCACAGTTCTGATTTCATGGTGTTTAAAGTTCAAAGTAAATTTATTATCTCAGTACACATATGTCAGCATATACAACCCTGAGATTCATTTTCTTGTGGCATTCACAGTAAATACAAGAACCATAATAGAACGAAAGAAAGACTGCACCCAACAGGGCGGACAAAACACAAAAAGTAATGAATATGCCCATCCATCACAGGTAAAGCCCTCCAAACCATTGAGCACAGCTACATGAAACGCTATCGCAGGAGAGCAGCATCCATCGCCAGGGACCCCCACCACCCAGGACACGCTCTCTTCTCGCTGCTGCCATCAGGAAGAATGTACAGTAGCAGAAGGTACAGAAGGTATTTAATGCTTATTCATTTATTATTATTAATTCTTTCTTTTTGTATTTCTACAGATTGTTGTCTTTTGTACAATGGTCAAATGCCCAAGTTGGGGCAGTCTTTCAATGATTCCGTTATAGTTATTATTCTATTTTGGATTTATTGAGTATACCCACAGGCAAATTAATCTCAGGGTTGTGGACGGTGACATATATATGCTTTGATAATAAATTTATTTTGAACTTTGAAAAGACAACAAACCATGCAAATACAAAATATGTAATAATAAATAAATAAACAATAAATATTGAGAGCATGAGATGAAGTGTCCTTGAAAGTGAGTCCGTTGGTTGTGGGAACATTTCAATAATGGGGCAAGTGAAGTTATCCCCTCTGGTTCAGGAGCCTGATGGTTGAGGGGTAATAACTGTTCCTGAACGTGGTGCTGTGAGTCCTGAGGCTCCTGTACCTTCAACAGTATTGGTGTTTCCATACCAGGCTGTAATGCAACCCGTCAGTATACTCTCCACTACACATCTATAGAAGTGTGTCAAAGTTTTAGATGTTATGTGAATCTTCACAAACTCCTAAGGGAATAGAGGCATTGTCGTGTTTTCTTCATAATTGCACTAGAGGCTGGGCCCTGGACAGTTCCTGAGTGTTGAGTGATTGAGTGAGTGTAGCCTGGTCGAGTGGTGTGACAACAACAACCTTGTACTCAAACCAAGGAACTGACTGTGGACCTCAGAGGATCACACACCACTCCCCATCGAGGGGTCATCAGCGGAAAGGGTAAGCAATTTCAAGTTCTTGGGCATCAACATCTCTGAAGGTCTATCCTGGGCCCAACAAAGAAGGTATATCAGCAGCAATATTTCATTAGGAGTTTCAGGAGATTTGGTATGTCACCAAAGACTCTTAGTAAATTTGTACAGATGTACCGTGGAGAGTGTTCTGAGTGGCTGCATCAACGTCTGGTGTGGAGACTCCAATGTGCTGGATAGAAAGAGGCTGCGGAAGGCTGTGGACTCTACAGGCCCATCGTGAGCACAACCCTCCCCACCATTGAGGATATTTTCAACGGACATGGCTCATGAAGGCGGCATCCATCATTAAGGAACTTCAGGGAGGAGGTGCAGAAGCCTGAAGGCACACACTCATTGTGTCATATGAACCACATGATTCCACCCACATAAATATCCAGCAAACATTCGCAGCTTAATAAAAGAACAATCTGTTTCAACTGGAAACAATAATTACTTCATTATTGTCACATGTACATTCCACATTGGAAAGCTCCGTTTTCCATACTGCCCATACAGATCATTTCCTCTTATCAGTGCACCGAGGTAGGGGAACGTTGACTCAGACCATGAGAGGCCTGTGTCGGGCATTTTCATGCCTTACAAGGCGCAGATTGGAAGTAGTACCGAGGTAGTACAAGGGAAAACAGCAACAAGATGCAGAATAAAGTGGAACAGTTACAGAGAAAGTGCAGTGCAAATAGCCAATAAAACACAAGATCGTGACGAGAAAGTTTCTGAGGTCAGGAGCCTATCTTATTGTGTTGGACCATTCAGGATTCAAGTTTAATGCCATTTCCAGTACACAAGTGTAAAGGAGAACAAAATAATTGCTTCTCCAGATCCAATGCAGGACAAAAACTAAAATTCAATAAGATAACGCAATAATAAAAAAAAACAATAAATATGAATACATAAGATAACTTTTATACATAGATTGATTGTATGTTCATAAAGTGACACTAGGCACAGGAGTGACTGACAGGAAATGATAAAGTAGTGGTGTTTTGGGATGTGGTAGGGATGGGTTAGTGGGTGGAGGTGTTGATCAGCCTTATTGCTTGAAGAAAGTAGCTGCTTTTGAGTCTGTGGTCCTGGTGTGGATGCCTTCTCCCTGATGGGAGTGGGACAATCAGTCCTTGAGCAGGGTGGTTGGGATCCCTCATGGTCTGAGCCTAGTGGTACAGGTTTCTAAGTTATTGTATCTTCTACCTGGTGAGGTAGGGAAGAAGAGAGAGTGTCTGGGGTGGAATTTATTTGGACTGTCAATCTACTTCCTTGTTTGAACCATAGCATTACATTTGTGATTTTCCAGTTCTTTGGGACCTCTGCAGAATCCAGGCAATATTGATGGGTTGCACCTCTTTAAGCCCATAAGACGTAAGAGTGGAATTAGAAAATTCAGCCCATCGAGTCTGCTCCACCATTCCATCATGGCTGATCCCGGATCCCACTCAACCCCATACACCGGCCTTCTTGCCATATCCTTTGGTGCCCTGACCAATCAGGAAACTATCACCTTCCACTTTAAATATACCCATGGACTTGGCCTCCACTGTAGTCTGTGGCACAGCATTCCACAGATTCACTACTCTCTGGCTAAAAGAATTCCTCCTTACCTCTTTTCTAAAAAGTCGCCCCTCAATTTTGAGGCTGTGTCCTCTAGTTCTGGATATCTCCAACATACGAAACATTCTCTCTACATCCACCTTATCTAGTCCTTTCAACATTTGGTAGGTTTCAATGAGATCCCCACACTTTCTTCTAAATTCCAATGAGGACAGGCCCAAAGCTGCCAAATGCTCCTCATATGTTAACCCTTTCATTCCCAGAATCATCCTCATGAACCTCCTCTGGACTCTCTGCAATGACAACACACCCCTTCTGAGATATGGGCCCAAAACTGTTGACAATACTCCAAGTGCAGCCTGACTAGTGTCTTGTATAGGCTCAGTATTATCTCCTTGCTTTTATATTCTATTCCCCTTGAAATTAATGCCAACATTACAATTTCCTTCTTTACCACAAACTCAACCTGTAAATTAACCTTCTGGGAGCCTTGCACAAGGACTCCTAAGTCCCTCTGCACCTCTGATGTTTGAATTTTCTCTTCATTTAGATAATAGTCCTCATTATTGTTCTTTTTACTAAAATACATTCATACATTTCCCAACACTGTATTCCATCTGCCACTTTTTTGCCCATTCTTGCAATTTGTCTAAGTCCTGCTGCAATTGCATTGCTTCCTCAGCACTACCTAACCCTCCATCTATCTTTGTATCATCCTCAAACTTTGCCACTAAGCCATCAATTCCATTATCTAAATCATTGACAAACAATGTGCAAAGTTGCGGACCCAATACTGACCCCTGAGGAACACCACTAGTCACTGGCAGCCAACCAGAAAAGGTCCCCTTTATTCCCACTCACTGCCTCCTGATTGTCAGCCATTCTTCTATCTATGCCAGTACCTTTCCTGTAACACCATAGGATCTCATCTTGATAAGCAGCCTCATGTGTGGCACCTTATCAAATGCCTTCAGAAAATCCAAGTAAATGACCTCCACTGTCTCTCTTTTGTCCACGCTGCTTGTTACTTCATCGAGGACTCTAACAGATTTGTCAGACAAGATTTCCCTTCACATGAATTATGCTGACTTTGACTTATCATTAGTCTCCAAGTACCCCGAAACCTCATCCTTAATAATAGACTCCAACACTTTCCCAATCCTCTACATCCTCTTTGTTTAACATCTGAGGCACGAGGTGTAGGCAGAGTCCACGGAGGGGAGGCTGGTTTCCGTGATGTGCTGAGCTGTGTCCACAACTCTCTGCAGTTTCAGGATTCTGTGCTTTCTGCTCAGTGGGAGGGAGAAGAGAGAATAATCTAGGTTCAATATTGAAGGTCAAAACATGAAGGTTAATCGGAAGTCTGGTAGTTGAAGCCCAACGGGGCTAGAATGTCTACAATCGGTGGGTCTTTGATCTACAGCAAAAAGCAAACAGTTGGAGGCACTCAGTGGGTCAAGTAGCATTTGTCGAGAAGAGATGTAGATGTTTTGTTTCAAGGCCTTGTGTCAGGGACAGCAACAATAAATCTGTAAGCCTCCCAATCATTCTGGCATTCCTTAACTCCACTTTCAAAGACTATTTTCTTTTGCATCACCATGGAAGCACTGATGAACATCTCAGAGTTCAGCCCGTCTGTTTCTTTTAATTTAACTGCTAGACAACCTGACAAATAAGATTAAGTGGTTTAAAAAGCATTACTAATTTGTACAAGAGTTTGCTGGAGAACAATCTGAAACAAATTTCAGCTCATTACAGTCACTTGCTGAACAATTACCTTCCTTAGGTCAATTAATGCATTTAGCAGTTGGAAAGAATCATACAAGTATCACAGCGGAATCACTAGAAACCTAAGATCATAAGACAGAAGAGCAGAGTTATGCCATTTGGCCCATTGAGTCGGCTCCAACATTCTGTCATGGCTGATTTATTACTCCTCTCAACAAACAATCCATGAGCAGGGTGGGTGGGATCTTTTATGATGTTACTGGCTCTCTTCTGGCACCTTTCTGTATATACGTCCTTGATGGTTGGTAGGCTGGTGCTGACGACGTGTTGGGCAGTTTTGACTCCCCGTTGTAGAGCCTTCCTGTCTACCCCAGCGCAGTTTCTGTGCCATGCAGTGGCGCAGTTTGTTAGGATGCTCTCTGCTCCATATCTGTAGAATAACATGAGCTTAGATGTGCATCGCCCAGCTCTTTTCAGCCTATTACAAAAGCAGAGGTGGAGAAATTAATGTAGGAGGTAGATCCTCGATTTCCAGCATGAATTACTGGTAACGGTGGTGCCGAGCTGCATTGTCCATTGGGGTTGTGGCTCAGCTTTAGCTGTTTTTTCAGTTCATATGGATGGTTTTGGGGACAATAAGGGGAGCTCGGGATCAGGTTGAGGTTTCAAAGGCCAGTGATGTGGACATGGAGACAAAGGTCATCCAGAGGCTAGACCTCCATTCTGCGCTCAAATGCCGGTGATATGGATGGGTGATGAAGGATCTCTGTGGACGTCAGGTCACTGTGGCATGGTATCAGATGTCCATCCGAGCTGAAGGCACAGTGGTCAATGAGTCAGCGAGCCCAGAGTTTGGGATCCTGCCATCAGCTATTCTGTGGATCCATCTCAATGACTGAAGTCCAAAGGCAAATTGGAGGCCTGGAGGTGAAGTTGTGGATATGTTATGTTGGAGCCAGAGGCATGCTGACACTTGTGGGCTGCCCCCAGCACATCCTTGGAACTTCTTGGTTGTTGATGCAAACGACACATTTCACTGTATGTTTTGATTTACATGTGACAAGTAAAGCTAATCTTTAAAAAATTGACCCTGCATCCTTCACTTCCATTGGCAGCTCACTCCACACTCACACCACCTTCTGAGTGAAGTTCTCCCTTTAATTCTCCCTTTAAGCTTATTGGCACCATTACCCTCTGACCTCTAGTTCTAGTCCCTCCTAACCTCAGTGGAAAAAGCCTGCTTGCATTCACCCTACCTGCCCCTCAATTTTGTGCACCCCTATCAAATCTCCCCTCATTCTCCTACACTCCAGGGAATAAAGTCTGAACCTAATTAACCGTTCCCTGTTCCTCTGGTCCTCAAGTCCTGGCAACATCTTATAAATGTTCTCGTCAATCTTTCAAGCTTATTGGCACCTTTCCCATAGGGAGGTGATGAGAACTGCATAAAATACTACAAATTAGACCTCACCAATGTCTTATGGAATTTCAACATCAAGGTTAAAGTCAAAGTCAAAGTAAATTTATTATCAAAGTACGAATATGTCTCCATATACTACTCTGAGATTCATTTTCTTTTGGGCAATTACAGGAAAATAAAGAAATACAATAGATTTTATGAAAAGCTATACATAAATCATAGTCATAGTCATAGTCATAGTCATACTTTATTGATCCCGGGGGAAATTGGTTTTCGTTACAGTTGCACTATAAATAATAAACAGTAATAAAACCATAAATAGTTAAATAGTAATATGTAAATTATGCCAGGAAATAAATCCAGGACCAGCCTATTGGCTCAGGGTGTCTGACCCTCCAACGGAGGAGTTGTAAAGTTTGATGGCCACAGGCAGGACTGATAACCAAATGATGTACATAAAGAGACAAACTGTGCAAATCAATCAATCAATAAATAAATAAATAAATCTGAGAACAAGAGTTGTGGAGACCCTGAAAGCAAGTCTGCAGGTTGTGGAATCAGTTCAGAGTCCAGCTGAGTGAAGTTATTCACAGTGGTTAAGAAGTCTGATGATTGTAAGGTTCCTGAACCCAGTGGTGTGGCACCGAAAGCTCCCATACATTCTGCCTGATGGTAGTAGTGAGAAGACAATATAGTCTGGATAACTTTGAGATAGACTAATTTTTAGATCTATTGAGGCATCGTGAGTTGTGGGGAACAGGTAGGAGAGTGGAGCTGATCAGATTGGCACCAATTTTATTCAGTGATCGGGATACATCTTGCAGCAGTTGGTAAAATTCCATCTTCCCCGGAACATCCTGGTGTAATTCTACACTGTCACCATGGACAGCATCCTCACATCAGCCATTACTGTCTGGTTTGGTGCGGCATTCTCTCACAATGTACACAAACTACAGTGAATTGTCAGCAGCAAAGGTCATCGTCTGCAGTCTACCATCACTGTTTATGTGTCCAGGACAAAGAAGTGGGCAGAAAAACAATCATTCTGAACATTACCCACCCTGCAAACTGCCTTTTCCAAAAGCCCCCTCTGGAAAGCCCTATAGGGCTATTAAAACAAAGACTTCATACCATTCTAAACATTTCTTTCCCCCAGGCAGTTAATCTGATTAACCATTCTAGTTAGCCACTCCACCTCCCAGTATCTTTTACCCCCGTCACTGTATTGAACTGTAAGTACTTTTAAACTACCTTTTCCAAAGCTGTTTACGTTGTAAATATGTGCTGGCATTTATATAGTTATGCACAGGATCAGAAAAATCTGCAGAACTTTGTAAACTCAGCCAGCTCCATCATGGGCATGAGCAATGCCTCAAAAAAGCAGCACGAATTATTAAGGACAAACAAGAGATATATGCGGATGCTGGAAATCCGAGCTACACACACAAAATGCTGGAGGAACTCAGCAGGCCAGGCAGCATCTAGGAAAAGAGTGCAATTGACGTTTCGGGCCGAAACCCTTCAGTAGGACTGGAGAAAAAATGCTGAGGAGTAGATTTAAAAGGTGGAGGGAGGGGAGAGAGAACCACCAGGTGACAGGTGAAACCTGGAGGGGTGGGATGAAGTGAAGAGCTGGATGTAAATTAGTGAAAGAGACAGAAGGCCACGGAAGAAAGAAAAGGGGAGAGGAGCACTAGAGGGAGGCGATGAGCGGACAAGGTGAGGGAGGGAAATGGTGAGGGGGGTATTACCGGAAACTTGAGAAATTGATGTTCATGCCATCAGGTTGGAGGCTACCCAAACGGAATATAAATATAACTCGGGTTCCTCCAACCTGAGTGTGGCTTTATCACGACAGCGGAGGAGGCCATGGATAGAGATATCGGAATGGGAATGGGAACTCCAGGACTCCAGGACGTGCCTCTTCTCATTGATACCATCAAGGAAGAGGTACAGAAGCCTGAAGACACACTTTCAATGTTTCTGGAACAGCTTTTTCCCCACTGCCGTCAGATTTTTGAACGGACAATGAACCCACAGACACTACCTCACTAAGCAACACACGCAAAACGCTGGAGGAACTTAGCAGGTTAGGCAGCATCTATGGAGGGGAATTAGCAGTCGACATTTTGGGCTGAGGCCCTTCCCAAAACATAAATTGTTTATTCATTTCCATACATGCTGCCTAACCTGCTGAGTTCCTCCAGCATTTTATGTGTGTTGCTCTGGATTTCCAGCATCTGCAGAATCTCTTGTGTTTATGATTCATTACCACACTACCTTTTAAAATCTTTTTTTTACTCTCTTTTTGCACTATATATTTATTTTAATTTTATTAGAATGATATATCTATATATATAATCATTTATAGTTTTTTATTACTGCTGCTGGACTGTACTTCTGCCACAAAACAATAACTTTCACAACAGATGTGAGTGATGATAAACCTGATTCTGATTTATTTTATTTTATTCCATATCTGCACTCTAACCCCTAACTTCATTTTTAATGTTATTGGTTATAATTGTTGAATGTTCTTTGTGGTTGCATGTCGTGCCCTGACCAACATCCCACAGCAAATTCTGAATCCATGGAAATGTATTGCGTATGGTGAGTAAAACTGCTGCTCCTGGTTCTCGTGATCTGAGCACTGAAAATAACTTGACCTCCATAACAGAAGAACTGTGGCCGAATAAGGACAAAGAAACAAGTGGACAGAGCACACACTTTGTCAGGGTGCATCAGGAGATTTGAATTCAGAGAACCGCAGAATAGATCAACATCACAATTTGACATCATCAGGAGGCGGGTGCTCAGTGTAACGACATCTCGGTCAGTGGTGAAGCGTGGTAAGTTAATTCTTCACTGAATGTGACGATATACACTTCAGAAAATGTTGGGCTGTATGCCCAACATCCTGCCTCAGAAGACTGCTTATTGGAGCATTTGTTTTATACGATCAGCCCATATCTTGCCTTGAGTTATAAATTAGCCGCTATGAACACTGGCTGTGTGTTTAATATGTTCTCCTGTCCAAAGTATTGTGTCAATAATGAACAGAGTTCTTTGGAAAGAATTGGAATACAGTCAGCCTCAGTATTGAGTCAGAATTCCTTGAAGAAATGTGGACATCATTTCCAGTGCTTTATTCCTGCCAAAAAAAAAAATATTTCTGGGCTAAATTAGAAAATATTTGGGAATTGACTTACACATTTCTGGATGTGAATTGGCTCAGTGTGCCTGACAATGCGTGTGGAGTGGCATGGTAGTGTAGCAGTTAGCTTAAAGCTACTACAGTGCTAGTCATTTCTGTTGTGTTCTTTATACATACTGTGGGTTACTTATAAAGACACATATTCTGGAAGAACATAACTAGAACTTTTACTTACAACCTCGAACAGAAACCGCGTCTTAACATACAAGCTTCTCAATCATTCTGTCATTTCTGCGCATGCTCATAGCTCCGTCCAATCACATTCTTACACGTGACATGTAATATCACCACATCTTCCTTTCCTTAAAAAGAAAAACAATTAGCAACATTACTCAAAACAAATGCATAATTTAACATGTCTCTATCAGTCTCTCTGGGGGTTTACAAACACAAATAGACCTTCTAAGTGGTTCACACAGTTCCCGTGTTTCATTGTTATTTTCATGTTTCATCTGATCTGCATCAGCTAACTGAAACTCTGACATTGGCTCTTTCTTGAGGTCTTTATGAAGAAATCGCAATTCAATCATCAACTGTGTAATCTCCTTTTTACGTTGAGACTTCATCGTTTCAATAAAACTTCTCAATTCCTTCATTTGTGCTTTCACTTCTTCAATTGGATCCTGATTCTTGTCACTCTTTGGCTTCAGATCTGTATTGTACTGTACCGGCAAGTTTGGTTTTGGTGGTAATGCTTTTCAGATGCTGGTAACAAAGGGATGGGACTGGAATTTTTTTTATGACTTCTTTTACTTTAGCCAGATTGGAATCAAATTCTGCTCTCTCTTGCTCTTTCATCAAGTCACTATATACTGACTCTGTGTCACTATCCAGGACTAACACTCTTTTCACCAAATTCAGTCTCTCACAGGCAGATAAACCAAGTATTGACTGTACATTCTTCAGTATCACCACAAATGAAAGTGTGTGCACCATATTTTTGTGCGATACTTTCGCCACACGTTCCTTTAACTGGAATGTCTGCACCTGAATAACCAGTCACTTTTATATTTGTCTAATATAACTTTGGTCTTGGCTTTAATGCATTAAACCCAGATTCTGCAAGAACATTTATTTGTGCTGCAGTATCTAATTTAAACAGAATATAGTTTTGGTTTACTTGCAATGGCATCGTCCAGTCATTCTTACTTTGTTTGTTTTCACAAAGCACATCAATATAAAACTCCTCATGTTCATTTTCAAGCACTGCACTTACGTGTTTTATTTTGTTTCTACTTCTACAACAGTGTGAAAAATGATTACTCTTACTGCAGTGATTGCACTTTTTTCCATACACTGGACAGTTTTTAGGTCGGTGCTCCCGCCCACAGTTTTTTTTCTTTCAAACAACATCTTGCTCTCCGTCACTTTCGTAGTCGCTTCATTATTTTTTTCTAATATGTTCACGCTTTACAGCGTCTACGCAGCCGTTCTCGATAAAAAGCTCTTTAGCCTGTGACGTCACGGTCTCAGAAGCTTTGCAGAGTGCCACAGCTTTTTCCAAATTCAAATCTTGTCCTAACAATCTTTCTCTCAGACCATTATCCAGAATGCCGCAAACAATTCTGTCTTTAATCAGAGAGTCTGTAAGCTCTGCAAACTCGCATCTTTTACTGTGGTTTCTCAACTCTGTAACAAATTGATCAATCTTTTGACCAGATCTCTGCCTACATTTGAAAAAATTGTAGCACTCATATGTCACATTACACCTTGCTATACAAAATGCTTCAAATTTGTCGATTATCACTTTTAGATTCAAATTATCTCTATTTTCAAAAGTAAAATGGTTATATACCTGAATTGCATCATCCCCTATTACATGGAGTAGGATCACTGCTTTCGTTTTTTCCATTTTATTTTCTGCCCCAATTGCCGATAAATAAATTTCAAAATGCTGTTTATATATTTTCCAGTTTTCAGCTACGTTTCCAGTCAGCTGAAGCGTTGATGGGGGTTGCAAAACTTCCATTCTTTAGCTGTTAGCAAACAACAAAAACGTTTGTACTCTTTTTTTTCGATTATCTTCACTTCTCCCGTGTTAGCGAAATGAATTATTCTTCCAGACTGATTTCTGACACCATGTTGTGTTCTTTATGCATACCGTGGGTTACTCATAAAGACACAGATTCTGGAAGAACATAACTAGAACTTTTATTTACAACCGCAAATAGCAACCACGTCTTAACATACAAGCTTCTTGATCATTCTGTCATTTCTGCGCATGCTCATAGCTCCGTCCAATCACGTTCTTACACAAGACATGTGATATCACTACAATTTCCCATCGCTGTCTGTATGAAAGTTTGTATGTTCTCCGGGGACCACACAGGTTTCCTCCAGGTGCTCTGGTTTGCTCTCACAGCCGTACAGGTTAGTAGGTTAATTAGTCGCATGGGTGTAAGTAGGTGGCACTTCTTAAAGTGCTGTATCTCGAAATAAATCAATAAATGAGGCCCATCCCTCTGCCATCAGACTATTTGTCTTTTGCAATATTTATTTAGTTTTGTAACTTATAGTACTCTCTACGTCTTACAATATACTGCTATCATAGAACAACAAGTTTCACGACATATGCCAGTGATAATAACCCTGTGTTATAGGAACATCCCCTGTGCCGGGGAGAGCGGTAGCATTTCCATTTTTTTTCACAGAAAGTTGCTGGTCAACGTGTGACTTAGCAGCTGCATTTTTCACTCTCAGGAAAACAGGGGGCAAATCCTGTAATAAGTCAGTAAAGAGACACGAACTAAAGTCTTTCTACTGGGTTATTGACATCTTACCCATAGCACTGGACAGCAAAGGTTTTGCTTCCTGAATACTTTAGGGTGTAGCTTATGGATTTTGGGCTGCCAATCATAAAACGGACCGTGAGATTTCCCTATCTGCACCAGTTTTTTGTACTCACTTAAATTTCTTATTTCAATTCATAATTCAAGTCAGAACAATTGATACCAAGATTACGGAAGGCATTTTTGTTGGTCCACAAATCAAACAGGTCATCAATGACAGGCAATTCGAAGAACTTCTAGTGGGACTGGAGAAAATCACATGGAAGGCATTCAAAGGTTTCAAAGGTACATTTAATGTCAGGGAAATGTGTACAATGTAGATCCTGAAATGCTTTTTCTTCACAAACAACCACGAAAACAGAGGAGTGCCCCAAAGAATGAACGACAGTTAAATGTTAGAACCCTAAAGTCCCCCCCCAGCTCCCTCCTCCCACATGTAAGCGGCAGCAATCAACAATCCCCCCTCCCCACCGGCAAAAAAAAGCACCAACACCCGTCACCAAGCACTCAAGCGTGAGGAAAGCAACAGCAAAGACACAGGCTTGTGCTTATCCAAAAGACTACTTGTTCACCTGATAATTCGACACACCACAGGCTCTCTCTCTCCCTAATAAGGGAGAAAGAGGTGTCTCCGTTTCACAGCGAGAGGGGAGACATAACAAACAACTTGTTGGTTTACGATGTTAAAAGTCCAATTGCGTCACTTTTCTGAGCTCTATGCTCAAAGATCTCGGGTCCCTGAGCACACAGCCTTAGATCTTCCATCTCCCACAAACACCGGTCTTCTGCTCGGATGCCGACCTCTGATCTTCCCGTCTCCAGGGCCATGAAAACTCGGTCCTCCGAAGGAGAGCGGAACTCTTAGGCTGAGCCCTTGGTGTGCCGAACAATGGCCAGTTGTGGAACCCCAAGAGCGGGTCCCATTCTCACAAAGAACCATAGTCAGCGTGTAACTCCAGGTCAGGGTATTCAAAAGAACCCTGAAAGGGAAAAATAGAGTAATTAAAGATGGAAATAGAGCTGTTTCCAAAGATGCGAGAAAAGGAGTCGTCGTTAGGCGCCATTAACCCTCCTAAGCTCCGCCTACTGTTAAGGATATTGCTAATTTTTCTTTTGGCAACTATAGCACACCAGACTACATGCAGCTGGTGAGAACATGCTTCAGGCATACAAAACCATGAAGTACAACATGTCACTGAAGACTTATTTTCCGCATTCCCATTTGGACTTCTTCCCTGCAAATCTTGACACTGTCAGTGACGAGCATGGTGAAAGGTTTTACCAGGACATTGCAGTCATGGAGAATGGTATCAGGACAACTGGAATTCATCAATACTGGCTAATTATTGTTGGACACTTAAACAAGAACCCTCAGACTCCGAGTACAAACATTTTCAGCTTACATCAGCGCTGTCATGCAATTAAACATATTACATTCTCCAAATTCCTACATGATACGAGTAGTCTGAAAGTATATTTGTGTTCCGCCTCAAGCAGTCTATCATAAACAAAACCAAAAAAAAATCTGAGGAAGCAAATCCTTTGAAAAACAATTGTTGTCCAGTGTATCCAATTCCAGGCTAATTTTTCTGTGCTCCTCATCATCCACAAGTATTGTAATTGGTTTGGTCTTGTCACATGTACTGAGAAACAGTGAAAAACTTGTCTTGCTAACTCTTCATACAGATCAGATCATTACACAGTGCATTGAGGTAGAACAAGGGAAAACAATAACAATGCAAAGTGTAAAACGAAAGCTACTGAGAAGGTGCAGTGCAGGTAAACAATAAGGTACAAGACCATAACAAGGTAGATTTTGAGGTCATCTGTATTATCATATGAGGGAACCATTCCATATAATGGAGGAGGGATAGAAGCTGTCCCTGATCCCAGTGGTGCATGTTTTCAGACTTTGTATCTTCTGCCCAATGGGAGAGGGGGAAAAGAAAGAATGACTGGGGAGGGTGGGGGCTTTGATTATGCTGCCTGCTTTACTGAGACAGCAAGAAGTATAGAGACTCCATGGAGTGAAGGCTGGTTTCTGTGATGTGCTGAGCAGTCACGGACAGAGCCGTAGCCACACCACGCTGAGATAGGATGCTTTCTCTGGTGCATCAGTGAAAATTGGTGAGGGTCAATGGGGACATGCCAAATTTCTTTAGCCTCCTGTGGAAGTATAGAGACACGTGTGAGCTTTCTTATCATGGCATCAATGTGGTGGGACCAGGACAGGCTTCTGGTAATGCTTTTACCTAGCAACTTGGAGCTCTCAGCCCTCTAAACACTCAGCACCTCCTTCTTGAAGATAGTGACCCTTTTGTTGCAAGATGTGAGGTAAAAGAATGAAGCGGAAACTGTGGGTTCCGGTAACTTCTTCATGCAGAAGGTGGTGTGTATAGAGAACGAGCAGTTAAAGGAAGTGGTTGAGGCAGGTACAGTAATGTTCAAAATTCTAGATTGTTTAATCTCATTTCCAGTACACAAGTGTAAAGGAGAACAAAATAATTGTTACTCCATATCTGATGTAGCACAAAAAACACAGTAACTATTAATACATAGGATAGCTTATATACACAGGTAGATTGTATGTCCTTAAAGTGACACTAGGCACAGGAGTGTCTGTACATAAGGGGACTCTGACAGGAAATGATAAAGTAGTGGTGGTTGGGGGTGTGGAGGGGTGGGTTAGTCGGTGGAGGTGTTGATCAGCCTTACTGCTTGGGGAAAGTAACTGGTTTTGAGTCTGGTGGTCCTGGTGTGGATGCTACGTAGCCTCCTCCCTGATAGGAGTGGGACAAACAGTCCATGAGCAGAGTGGGTGGAATCCATCATGATGTTACTGGTACTTTTCCAGCACCTTTCGGTATATATGTCCTTGGTGTTGAGTAGGCTGATGCTGGTGGTGCGTTGGGCAGCTTTGACTACCCTCCAATTAGCTGCAGTGCTGTTTCCATACCATGCAGGGATGCAGCTTGTCAGGGTGCTGTCTACTGTGCATCTGTACAATGACCTGAGTATAGATATACATAGTCCAGCTCTCTTGGCCTCCTACGAAAGCAGAGGTGAAGAAGTTAATGTAGGAGGTAGGTCCCTGACTGCCAGTGTGAGTCACTGGAAATGATGTGCTGAGCTGCATTCTCCGTCGAGGTCGTGGCTCAGACTGAGTTGTTCTTTAAGGTAGATTGGATGTGAACCTCCACGAGACCCTTGTCAAAGCCAGCATATCCTTTCTTAGATAAGGGGCCCAAAAATACTCACAATACTCCAAGTATGTTCTGACTAATGCTTATAAAATCTCAGCATTACATCCTTCCTTTTAGATTCTAGTCCTCTCAAAATGAATGCTGACATTGCAGCATTTGTCTTTACCACCAACTGAACCTGCAAGTTAACCTTTGGGGAATCCTGCACAAGGACTCCTCAGTTCCTTGAGAGAAAATCATATCTTAAAAATTGATTGGCCCAAAGTTAACAAAATAATAATCCTCAGAAAATTTGCTCACAAGTCCACTGTTCACAGAAAAAAAAAACGCCTTTACGCTGATGAACAGGAAATTACATTAGACAATTTTAAATCCTTAATCCTGATGGGAGTGGGAGAAGCAGTCCATGAGCAGGGTGGGTGGGATTCTTCATGATGTTACTGGCACCCCTCCGTATACAAGTCCTTGATGGTGGTAAGCTGGTGCTGGTGATGCCTTGGGCGGTTTCGACCACCCGTTGTACCTGTCACTACACTTCCTCCGGCAGCTCGTTCTGTAGACCATCGCCATCCCCATCTGAGTGAGAAACTTAACCCTCAGATCCCTTGTAAGTGTTTGAGTCAGCCTTGGGTCTCTGGCCATCTTCACCACTGGTCCTTATTCAAAGTTCAAAGGAAGTTGATTATCAAAGTACACGTGTGTCACTGTATACACCCTGAGATTCATTTTCTGGTGGGCATTCACAGCAAATGCAAAGAAACACAACAGAATCAATGAAAAACCACAGAATAAGACTGGCAATGTGCAAAAGACAACAAACTGCAAATACAAAAAGAAAAAAATGATAATAAATAAACATAACTATCAAGAACATGAGATGAAGAGTCTCTGAAAGTGAATCCATAGGTTGTGGGAACAGTTAGTTCAGTGAAGGGGTGAGTGAAGTTATCCCCATTAGTTCAAGAGTCTGATGGTTCCTGAACATGGTTGTGTGGGTCCTGAGGCTCCTGTACCACCTTCCTGATGGCAGCAGCGAGAAGAGAGCATGACCTGGGTGGTGGGGTCCCTAATAATGAATGCTGCTTTCCTTTGACATGGGGAGTGTATTGGTCAGAGCTACCCTTCGGCCTTTTGGGAGAGATTTCTGTCAGGGTTCTGGGGTCTGGTTGTGCAGGAGTATTCGATTCCTGCTGGCAACGTGAAGGGAACTTGTGCAGGCCATCAGAATTAGTTTTAATATCACCGGCATGTGTCATGAAATGTGTGTTTGAGGCAGCAGTTCATTCCCATACATAATAAAATGATAAATTATAATGTCATGTATACATACGTAGACCAACAAAAAAGCAAAAAATAAGGAAAATATTAAGTTAGTGTTTATGGGTTCAATGCCCATTCAGAAATCCATTGGCAGAGAGGAAGAAGCTGTTCCTAAATCATTGAGTGTGTGTGTCTTCAGGCTCCTGTACCTCCCCGATGGTAGCAGTGTGAAGAGACATGTCCTGGGTGTTGGGGTGGTGGTGTCTATAATAATGGATGCTGCCTTTATGAGTCATCGCCTTTTGAAGGTGTCCTCGATTCAGGGGGAGCTGATGCTCTCAATGGAGCTGGCTGAGTTCACAATTTCCTGCAGCTTTTTCTGATCCTGTGCAGTGGCCCCTCCGTACCAGGTGTCAGTCCCTGGAAGGATGTCGCTACAGGGCTCAGCCTTACTGCTTGGGAAAAGTAACTTATTTTGAGTCTGGTGGTCCTGGCGAGGATGCATTTAAACAGTAGTTAAGACTTTTGGGCAGGTATAGGGATAGGGATGTTTCATAGGGATAGGAGGGGCTTACAGAGATAGGAGGGGTTAGAGGGATAGGAGGGGGTTAGAGGGATAGATGGGGTTTAGAGGGAAAGGAGGAGTTTATTGGGATAGGAGGGATTTATAGGGAAAGAAGGGGTTTAGAGGGAAAGGAGGAATTTATAGTGATAGGAGAGGTTTATAGGGATAGGAAGGGTTTAGAGGGATAGGAGGAGTTAATAAGGATAGAATGGGTTTAGAGGGATAGGAGGTGATCATAGAGATAGGAGAGTTGGGCATGAGGCTAGCAATGCTATCCCATAAAAACCCAGAGCTAGAGAAACACAAACAGGAGCTCCAACAGCCTCATTCCTGGGAGAGGACAGATCTTCGTCTGGAAGATGTATGAAGTTATGTGGGGAAAGTGGAAAAACCACAGGACTGATCAAATTCCAGCCCAGGACAGAGGACTCTGGTGAGCTGCTTTCGGTGTCCTATGCCCCAGTTGGGGTGATGGGCTTCAGAAGAAGAAGACTTATACAGTACGTCACCATATACCACCCCGAGTTTCACTTTCTTGTAAACGTTCATAGTAGAACACAGAAATGCAACAGAATCAATGAAAAAATACACATAGAGACTGACAAATAACCAATGTGCAAAAGAAAACATACTGTGCAAATAGAAAAAATATATAATTAATGAATAAATAAATAATGTTGAGAACAGGTGATGTAGCATCCATAGGACCATAAGACATAGGAGCAGAATTAGGCCATTCAGCCCATCGAGTCTGCCCCGCCATTCCATCAAGGCTGATCCCGGATCCCACTCAACCCTATACACCTGCCTTCTTGCCATATCCTTTGATGCCCTGACTGATCAGAAAATGATTAACTTCCACCTTAAACATATGCCCGGACTCAGACTTCATGGCAGTCTGTGGCAGAGCATTCCACAGATTTACTATGCTCTGCTAAAAAATTCCTCCTTACCTCTGTTCTAAACGGTCGCCCCTCAGTTTTGAGGCTGTGCCCTCTGGCTCTGGATACCCCCACCATAGGAAACATCCTCTCCATATCTACCCTATCTAATCCTTGCAACATCTGGTAGGTTTCAATGAGATCCACTCCTTGAAAGTGAGTCCATAGATTGTGTTCAGTGGTCAGTTCAGTGCTGAGGGGAGTGAATGTTCCTTCTGTCGGTCAGCTTCCATCTCTGCCCTTGGTGCTCAACTCTCCTCCACTGAGGATAGCTTCTACCTGCTTATATTACCAATACCCTTCATGACTTTAGTGCCATCAAATGGCCTCTGCATATTTCCTGCATGAAGAACCATGTCTCCACCCTCCCCACAACTTTGTCACCGTAAATATATGGCAGTTCGTCACAGAAATTCCTGAGCCTGCCTCAGTATCCCATCAGAATCAGGTTTGTTCTCCCTATGCTGTACAACCTGTTGTTCTGCAGCAGCAGCACATAAAAATACTGTAAGTCACAACGAGAAATATATGCAAAATAGCCAGGAATTGTTTGTGGGTTCATTGCCCATTCAGAAATCTGATGGTGGAGGGGAAGAAACTGTTCCTAAAACGTTGAGTGTGATCAACCCTTCTGTGGTGATGTAACTACCATCAGGAAGGAGGTACAGGAGCCTGAAGACCAACACTCAATGGTTCAGGAACAGCTTCTTCCCCTCCGTCGTCAGATCTCTGAATGGACAGTGAACCCACGAACACCACCTCACTATTTTTTTGCACTCTTTTTGCTCTACTTATGTGATTTGAATTTATATTTATATTTCTTGTTGTAATTTACACTTTTAAAAATTATTATCATGCATAACAATGTACTGCTGCTGCAAAAACCACAAATTTCATGCGTATGCCTGTGATATTAAACCTGATTCTGATTCTGACTTCTGCCAAGGGTAATTGAAGTGTCCTCAGCACTACCAGGCTCCTAATTCCAATGTTTGTATGTTAACAGGACCTAGGTAGATTACAGAGAGTTTAGAGAATTGCTACCAGGACAATCCTGGGGCATCAAGCTCTCACGGAAAAAGATTAACAGAGTAGAATGTGATTTCTTTAGGGGAAAGAGGATTAAGGAAAAGCTTGCAGGAAATCATGCTCCCCCACCACCCAGACAATGTTCTCTTCTTACTGCTGCCGTCAGGAAGGAGGCTCACACCACCAGGTTCAGGAACAATTATTACCCCTCAACCATTGGGAAGGAGGTACAAGAGCCTCAGGACTCACACCACCAGGTTCAGGAACAGTTATTACCCCTCAACCATCAGGAAGGAGGTACAGGAGACCCAGGACCCACACCACCAGGTTCAGGAACAGTTATTACCCCTCAACCATCAGGAAGGAGGTACAGGAGCCCCAGGACCCACACCACCAGGTTCAGGAACAGTTATTACCCCTCAACCATCAGGAAGGAGGTACAGGAGCCCCAGGACCCACACCACCAGGTTCAGGAACAGTTATTACCCCTCAACCATCAGGCTCATGAACCAGAGGGGTAACTTCACTCAACTCAGCAATGAACTGTTCCCACAACCTATGACTCTTCATCTCATGTTCTCAATATTTATTGCTTGTTTACTATTTTTTATCTTGTTGATTTGTATTTAATTTAAATGCCCACAAGAAAATGAATCTCAGGGTTATACGTAGTGACATATATGTACTTTAATAATAAGTTTACTTTAAACCTTGAATCTTTAAACTTAAGACTTACAAAGACTTGAGTTTAAGATTTAGTTGTCAATTGCTTAAATGTTTGGATGTTGTGAATGTAAACTACAGCAAACTTTAAGACAAGTGACCAGAAATGGTTCAGTTGTTACTTAAAATTGTCGCTATTTCAGTCTAATCAAAGAAGGAAACATTGATCTTGTGGAATTAAGATTCCAGTTTAAGATGGCGCTACCAAACAGATGCAACGGATCACTGGCAGTTCAAAAAGGCAAGAAATTCAACTAAAAACATTGTTATTAACACTTTCTCTGAAGAAATTGTAGAATTGTAGTAAATTATCACCGCAGACAATGAGGAAGTGAGCGAAGGTGAAGGAAATTCGAGGGATGAACCTTGCTGGTAAGTTGCAGTGTCAACACAGATGGAGTGAGCCATTTGGGGAGGAGAAATCGAGGCAGACGAGTTCCGAAGCCTGAACAACTAGCCCGGGTGCAAGGTTGGATCACTCTAGGCACTGAGCCGATTTGGAGAAATCGAGAGCGGCTTCGGGCTGGGCAGTGACATCTGGGCATGGAACAAATCATGGGGCGTTGTGTTCTAGGTCTGGAACCTTTTGCTGTAGAGGTGCCCAGGTCAGAGTGTGAGGTACAATACATGGTTTGGACAATTTAATTGATATACTGGAAAGACAGGGCATTGGGATTGGAGGCGAAAGCCGATTTTGCTCGCTTTCCTGCGATGTACACTACACTCTCCAGGACACTGAGGCTATGAAGACTGCTCCAGCTGCTGTGCTCCATGCCCACTAATATGATACTCTGATATCGAGGCTTGGGCCTATTTTGCGCTATATCGGGGTTCGGGTAAGGACTCATTTTGGTTTGGAATGTTGTTCCTCACAACTAACGTTGACAACTCATTTTTTCTCTTTCTCTGCACATTGGGTGTTGGTCTTTTTTAAAATTGGGTTCTTTTGGGTTTTGTGTTTTGCGACTGCCTGTAAGCAGACAAATCTCAAGGTTGTATAATTCATACATTCTTTGAGATTAAATGTACCTTGAAATCCATTAACCTTGACTATGGTGATAATTTTGTGTTAAGAAATGTTTTACAATGATAAGAATGCATGACAAGATTTACAGTGCCTATATATTCAACTCCCCCTTGGAAGTTTTCATAGTTTATTGTCTTACCACATTGAATCACAATGGATTTAATTTGGCTTTTTTTGGCACTGATCAACAGAAAAAGACTCGTGTCAAAGTGAAAACAGATCCCTACAAAATAATCTAAGTTAGTTACAGATTTAAAACACAAAATAATTGATTGTATAAGTATTCACCCCCTTCAAGTCAGTATTTAGTAGGTGCACCTTTGGCAGCAATTACAGCCTTGAGTCTGTGTGGATAGGTCTCTATCAGCTTTGCACATCTGGACACTGCAATTTTGCCCCATTCTTCTTTACAAAACTGCTCAAGCTCTGTCAGATTGCATAGGGATCGTAAGTGAACAGCCCTTTTCAAGTCCAGCCACAAATTCTCAATTGGATTGAGATCTGGGCTCTGACTTGGCTGCTCCAGGACATTAACTTTGTTGTTTTTAAGTTATTCCTGTGTAGCTTTGGCTTTATGCTTGGGTTTATTGTCTTGCTGGAAAACAAATCTCCCAAGTCACAGTTCTCTTGCAGATGGCATCAGGTTTTCCTCCAGGATTTTCCTGTATTTTGATGCATTCATTTTACCCTCTACCTTCACAAGCCTTCTAGGGCCTGCTGCAGTGAAGCATCCCCACAGCATGATGCAGCCACCACCATGCTTCACAGTAGGGATGGTGTGCTTTTGATGATGAGTGGTGTTTAGCTTATGCCAAACATAGCATTTGGTCTGATGGACAAATAGCTCAATTTTGATTTCACCAGACCATAAACCTTCTTCCAGGTGACTTCAGCGTCTCCCATGTGCCTTCTGGAAAACTCTAGTTGAGATTTCATATGAGTTTTTTTCAACAGTGGCTTTCTCTTTGCCACTCTTCCATAGAGCTGAGACTGGCGAAGCACCTGGGCATCAATTGTTGTATATCAGTCACTGAAGCATGTAACTCTTTCAAAGTTGACATCGGTCTGTTGGTGGCCTCCCTCACTAGTCCCCTTCTTGCATGGTCACTCAGTTTTTGAGGACAGCCTGCTCTAGGCAGATTTACAGCTATGCCATATTCTTTCGATTTCTTGATGATTGACTTAACTGTACTCCAAGGGATATTCAGTGACTTGGAAATTTTCTTGTCTCCATCTCCTGACTTGTGCTTTTCAATAACCATTTCAAGGAATTCCTTGGAGTGTTCTTTTGTCTTCATGGTGTAGTTTTCTCCGGGATACTGACTCACCAGCAGTTGGACCTTCCAGATACAGGTGTATTTTTACTACAATCAATTGAAATACCTTGACTGCACATGGGTCTCCAAAAGCAGATCTCCATTAAGAAGAAGAAGAATATCTTTATTGTCATTGTTGTGGAGCAATGAAACACAGTTTAGCAGCTCAATGTTTTGCAGCATGACAAAGAATATATACATAAAATAAACTCTAAAACCTCAGGAGTGTAGTCCAAAATTAATAATATATGGATGGGGAGTAGGACTATTGCACACCTGCCATTCCTGGAAGAGTGATGCACTTAGCTGCCGCCGTCTTAGGAGGGGGGCAGGAGAAGGGAAGGGGGTGTTATACATTTCACTGCTTGTGGGTAGAAGCTGTTAAGGAGTCTCTTTGTTTTCATCCTTAATGCTCTGTATCTCTTCCCAGAAGGTAGAGGGGAAAATAGGTGATGTCCAGGATGAGTGGGATCCTTTGAAATACAAGTAGCCTTCTTTTGAAGTCTGCGAGTATAAATGTCTCTGAGGGAGGGTAATGTTGTGCCAATAACCCGCTCTGCTACCCTCACCACCCGCTGCAAGTCCTAACTGTTCTGTTCTGTGCAGCTGGCAAACCACACTGCACAGCAATATGTCAGGAGGCTCTCTATAGTTGTCCGACAGAAGTTGATCAGCAGGTGATGAGGGAGGAGAGCGTGTTTTAGCTTCCTTAGGAAGTAGAGCCTCTGTTGGGCCTTCCCCACCTGATAAGAGATATGGGCAGTCCAGGTGAGGTCAGCCGAGATGTGGACGCCGAGGAACTTGAAACTCTCTACTTATTACGTAACTTCTAAAACAAATTGTCTGCACCAGTGATGATTTGGTGTGTCATATTAAAGGGGTGAATACTTATGCAATCATTTATTTTGTGTTTTATATTTGCAATTAATTTAGATCACATTGTCGAGATCTGTTTTCACTTTGACATGGAAGAGTGTTTTTTCTGTTCATCAGTGTCAAAAAAAGCTAAATTAAATTCACTGTGATTCAATCCTGTAAAACAATAAAACATGAAAACTTCCAAGGGTGTGAATACTTTTTATAGGCTCTGTATTTATTTATTGACTGATTGATTGGTTTTCTTACTTAGAGATACAGCGCAGAATAGGCATTTCTGGCTCTTCGAGCCACGCTACCTCAGCAACCCCCGACAAATCACTAATCATGCACAATTTAAAATGACTTATATCCTACCTGATGTGACTTTGGATTGTGGAAGGGAACCCATATATTCCACAGAGACTCCATACAACTCCGTGACACTTTGTGCTGTAATAGTGTTACACTAACCACTATGCTACTGTAGATTTTCTCTCTTATTTTAAACTATGCTGTCTAGTTTTTGAACAACACACACAAAAGGCTGGAGGAACTGAGCAGATCAGACAGTATCAATGGAGGTCAACATTTAAGGCCAAGACACTTCATCAGGGCTCTAGTACTTCTGGCTAAGACCTTTCATCAGGGCTCCAGTATTTCAGGTTGAAACATTTCATCAGTATTCTAGTTCAGATTGAGACATTTCATCAGGACTCCAGTACTTCAGGCTGAGACATTTCATCAGGATTCTATTTCAGACTGAGACATTTCATCAGGACTCCAGTACTTCAGGCTGAGACATTTCATTAGTACTTCAGGCTGAGACATTTCATCGGGGCTCTAGCATTTCAGACTGAGACATTTCATCAGGACTTGTATTTTAGGCTGACACCTTTAATCGGGACTCTAGATTTTGATTATCTTTCAATCCTCCAAATTGTCTTTCCAGTTTTTCTAGCTTTATGACACATTTCTATGTCAACACCAGAACTCTTTCAAGATCTCTGAGCTGATGTGATGGAGGCCACTCACTGACCCACAACATAAATCCGTCCACCACACGTGGTGATGTCTTCAGCTGCCTTGGACACTAAACCTGCCTTTCTACATAACAAGGTTCTGTTTTGACCAAGGGTTTGTCTAAGCATTCTTAATATCACAACTCTGTCTAGTTGTTCTCTACCTGAGCTGTGTGCCTGACACCACTCCTACCCAGGACTCTCCTCACCATGACAGATCTTTGGCCATGTACACAGTGGAATATTGTTGCCAGCAGCCAGTACACTAAACTTGAACTAGCACCATGTCATCAGACATGCTGGCTGACAAACTTGTACAAATGTTTGACTAGTTGCACCATGGGCAACCTGGGCCACAGAGGAGATCCTGAGGTTGGAAATAACTAATTCCGTACTGGATTATTCGATGATTCGATGATATGGAAATTCAAATGCACTTCTGCCCAGTACATCACAAGTACGTCCCTCCCACCATCAAGAATATCTATAGGCAAACTTCTTACTTCATCCCCCCTCCCCCACCCACCTGTCTTTACCTATCACCTGTCAACTTGTTCTCCTTCCCCTCCCCGCACCTTTCACCCTCATCCTTCCCAGACCTGATGAAGGGTCTCGGCCCAAAATGTTGACTGATTATTCCCCTCCATTGATGCTGCTTGACCTGCTGAGTTCCTCCAGCATTTAATTTGTGTGCTACTATGGAGACTGGAGGTCCAAATGTCTGGGGTTGGAGGACTGTCTGCGTAGAAAGGAACGGGGCTGGTTTTGGGGTTGTTGTTTTGTTGCTTGTTGTATTCTGTGTTGTTTAGCTGAGCCTCCTGGGCATGCTCTGTTGGTGCCGGAACGTCTGGTGACACTTGTGGGCTGCCCCCAGCACATCCTTAGGTTGCGTTGGGTGTTAACGAAAATAACACATTTCGGGTTATGTTTTGATGTACACGTGATAAATAAATAATCTGAATCTATATTTGAAGCTTCCTGTCAAAGGGTTAATGAGCACAGTACAGAGCTAAGACAGAAATTAACCCCAGATACCCTTCACAACTCAATCACATGTCCATCTCTCTAATCTCTCATGGGCAGAGAAGAGACTTATCTAAATCCTATGAAGCTCCACACACAGAGGGGTCAGTACCCTATCTGTCCCCCTCCATATGTTGTGGAAATTCATTTTATCGGATTTTCTGTTAATCTGACTTTGAGCTGTTTATTTTAGATTAGTCATCTGTTTTTGTGGAAGAAACACAAGACTTGCAAAGTCTGTTTTGTTGTAAATATTGGGAGTGGGTTATGTTCTGAGACATAATTAAACAATGCTCCTATTCTGGAATTTTAAATCTTCACTCGAGGCTGGTTTAATGTGAAATGCATCCCTGCCACCAGTACAACATGGTGGAATCTCACACAAACTGCTGGAGGATCTCAGTGGTTCAGATAGCATCTATGGAGAGGAATACAGAGTCGATAATCTGGGCCAAGACCCTTCATCAGGACACACGCATTTGCTGCTTCCATAAGCATTTCTATTTATTTATTTGGAGATACAGTGCAGAAGTGGCCCTGTCCGGTCCAGTGAGTCGCACTGGCCAGCAACCCATCGATTTAACTCTAGCCTGCCCACAGGACTGCGTACAATGACCGATAAACCTACTAACTGGTGCGTCGTTGCAACGTAGGAGGAAACCCACATGGTTTCCAGGAAGGACGTAGAAACGGAGTTAACATTTCAGGCCAAAGGCCCTTTGTCAGGACGGGAAGGAGACAGGAGAAGCCGGAGGAAGGGTGCGGGAGTGAGGATCTCTCAGAAAGGATGACCAAGGGGATAATCTGTATCCAAGGTGATCTGGTCAGGAAGCGAGTTCGAGGAGCTGGAGGATAAGAATGTAAGATCATAAGAGATAGGAGCAGAGGTCAGCTATTTGGCCATCAAAACTGTTTCACCATTCCATCATGGCTGATTTATTTTCCCTCTCAATCCTATTCTCCTGCCTTCTCCCCATAACCTTTGATACCATTATTAATGAAGAACATATCAACCTCATCTTTAAATAGACCCAATGACTTGGCCTGTACAGCCATCTTTGGCAATGAATTCCACAGATTCACCATCCTCTTGCGAAAGAAGTTCCTCCTCATTTCTGTCGTATTCTGAGGCTATGCTCTCTGTACTTCCCCCAAGATAGGAAACACTCTCTCCACATCCACTCTAACTAGGCCTTTCAGTATTCTTTAAGTTTTAATGAGATCTGCTCTTATTGTTCTGAACTCCAGTGAGCACAGGCCCAGAACCATATGTTAACCCTTTCATTTCCAGGATCATCCTTGTGAACTCCCTCTGGACCCTCTCCAATGCTAGCACGACCTTTCATAGATAAGGGTCCCAAAAGTACTCACAATACTCCAAGGGCAGTCTGACCAATGCCCCAGCATCACATGGGCATGGACAAAGGAATGGAGGAATGTGTGGAATGCAGAGCAGGAAGACCTGTCCAACAGGTTGGGGCGGATCTCTCCTCTACTTCATCTGCAATCCTGACTCGTTTTTTACTCCTTCCTCTTTCTCTGTCCAGGAACAAAGTGCAGACCCCTACTGCCCTGCCGGGTATGCCTTCCCACTCTGCATTTCACAACTCCCACATTCTGTTTTTACATTCTTTTGTCTCCGTTCTCACCGTTCCCATTCCCTCCCTGACTGGATCACCTTGCTTCCAGCTGATCTTCATGGTCACCCCAGTTTCACCACATCAGAATTCCCCCTCATGCTCCCTTTAAACATTTACTGTCTACCATTGGTCTTGCATTACTTCTTTTTATACCCTTCATGATTTTGTATCCCTCTATCAAAACTTCTTATCCAAGCATTTGAACCCGTATACCCCACTACAGCTGATAGCTCATTCCACACCCACACCATCCTCTGAATGAAGAAGATCTCCTTCAGGTTCCCCTTAAACATTTCACCTTTTACACTTAACCTACGATCTCTGGTTCCTGTCTCACCCAAGCCCAGTGGAACAGCCTGTTTGTGTTTTCGCTATCCACGCCCCTCCTAATTTTGTATACTCCTACCAATATTTCTCATCCAAACTTCTTTTAAATGTTGCAATCAAACCTGAATTAAATCATGTTAATTTTAAAGTGATTTTTAAATTATTTAAATCATTCCTAATCATGGGTATCAAAAGATCTGGGACAAAGATAGTTAGGTACACGTTCAGGTTTGATTTTACTGGCTTGCCAAACACAGGAGAGGCTGAAAAGTTTCCCATCTTCTGTTCTCTACCTCTTTATGACATGTCCCTGTGCTATGGCTTTCTACCGTAGGTATTTTCTTTCCATCACCCTGAGCCTGATTGCCGTTCCCCCACCTGCCCTTTAATACTCCGTGTTCTTTACTCTCAACACCTCCTCCTGTTGGTGCCCAGTTGAAGGAGAGCTCCCACGTTTCACTGTAACTGCCGCCATTCTAAACAGTGATGTATCAGCTATCCCTTCCTTCCACCCGAGCCGCTGCTCGCCTGCTGATTATTTCCTCAACTTCCATAAAACCATAAGGCATAGAGGCAGAATCAGGCCATTTGGCCCATCGTGTATGCCCCACCATTCCATCAAGGCTGATTTATTATCCTTTTCAATTCCATTCTCCTGATTTCTCCCTGTAACCTTTGACACCCTGACTAATTAAGAACCTCCCAACTTCAGCTCTAAAGGGACGTCTCCCTATTCTGAGGCTGAGCCCTCTGAACCTAGTTTCCCCAATATGTGTAATATCCTTTCCATGTCCGCTCTTTCTAGGCCTTTCAATATTTGATAGGTTTTAATGAACCCTCCGATCATTCTTCTAAATTCCAGAGAGTACAGGCCAAGAGCCATTAATTGTGCCTCTTCAGAACCATTCTGTGTCTAAGCTGCCATTTTACACAACATAGAACATAGAACACTACAGTAAAGTACATGGTTGTACCGACCCTTTAACCTACTCCAGAATCAGTCTAACACTTCCCTCACACATCGCCTCCGTTTTTCTATCAACCATGCACCTATCTAAAAGTTTCTAAGAGACTCTAAAAATGCTATCATTATACCCAAGTATTCTATGTTCTACATTCATATCTACCTACACTGCACTTTCTCTGCAACTGCTAGACTTGATTCCCCATTCTGTTATCATTCTACATCAATGCACTCTGCAAAGATCTAATCTGTATGGACAGTATGCAAGACAAGCTTTTTACTGTATTTCAGTACATGCAACAATAATAAATCCATTCCAATTCCAGCTCCCTCAGACTTTCTATGAATATTTGGTGCCTCAAAGATTCACCCGACTTGTCACGTACGCACCCAGCATCTCCACTGACCTTTTCAACTCTAACACTATCCCAGTCTCATTGCCAGTATAAACCATATGTTTTTCATGAGTTCATATCTTACAACAAATTCCATTACAGAATCCACTCACTGCTACACGTGAGACACTCGAAAAGGGCAGCGCAGTTTATCCAAGGTCATTTCACAGAATACTCCTGGGCACATGTGGGAAAATAATGTCTTAAATAACAGCAGACATAACCTATTCAAAGTTCTAAGTTCAAAGTACGTTTATTATCAAAGTATACATTATTCGTATGGTGCACGGCCAAGTGGTTAGGGCGTTGGACTAGTGACCTGAAGGTCGTGAGTTCGCGCCCCAGCTGAGGCAGCGTGTGTGTCCTTGAGCAAGGCACTTAACCACGCAATGCTCCAGTCTACCCAGCTGAGAATGGGTACTGGCAAAAATGCTGGGGGTTAACCTCGCGATAGACTGGTGTCCTATCCGGGGGGCAGGGGGGGAGTCTCGTACTCTCAGTCGTTGTCACCAGCCATGTCATGGAAACTGGCATAAGCACCAGCCTGATGGGCCACAAGGCCTGTGACAGACTTTAATACATTATTCAACCATAAGACCATAAGCATCAAAAGATGCAAGAGCAGAATTAGGCCATTTGGTCCATTGAGCCTGCTCTGCCATTTCATCATAGCAATTTTCCTCTCAGCCCCAATCTCCTGGCTTCTACCCATATCCCTTCATGCCATGACCAATCAAAAATCTACAACTTATGCCTTAAATCTACATTGCAAATAAAAGGTATTCACCCCCCACTGCAGGAGGTTTTCATATTTTATTGTTTGACAACATTGAATCACAATGGATTTACTTTGGCTTTTTTGACACTGATCAACAGAAAAGGAATCTTTCGTGTCAAATCTCTACAGAGTGATCTAAATTAATTACAAATACAAAACACAAAATAATTGATTGCATAATTATTCACTCCCTTCAATATGACACACCGAATTATCACTGGAGCAGCCAATTGGTTTTAGAAGACACATATTTAGTTAAATTGAGATAACCTGTGTGTAGTCAAGGTGTTTCAATTGATTGTAGTAAAAATATACCTGTATCTGGAAGGTTCAACTTCTGGTGAGTCAGTATCTTGGCAGAAACTACAGCACAAAGACAAAAGAGCACTCCAAGCAACTACGCAAGAAGGTTATTGAAAAGCATGAGTCAGGAGATGGATACAAGAAAATTTCCAAGTCACTGAATATCCCTTGGAGTACAGTTAAGTTAATCGTCAAGCAATGGAAAAAGTATGGCACAGCTGTAAATCTGTCTAGAGCAGGCCCTCCTCAAAACTTGAGCGACCATGAAATAAGGGGACCAGTGAGGGGGGCCACCAAGAGAACTATGACAACGCTGGAGGTTTTGCAAACTTTGGTGGTTTAGATGGGAGAGACTGTGCATACAACAACTATTGCCTGGGTGCTTCACCAATAGACAATAGACAATTGGTGCAGGAGTAGGCCATTCAGCCCTTCGAGCCAGCACCGCCATTCACTGTGATCATGGCTGATCATCCACAATCAGTATCCAGTTCCTGCCTTATCCCCATAACCTTTGATTCCACTATCTTTAAGAGCTCTATCCATCACTTTTTTGAAAGCATCCAGAGACTTGGCCTCCACAGCCTTCTGGGGCAGAGCATTCCATATATCCACCACTCTCTGGGTGAAAAAGTTTTTCCTCAAATCTGTTCTAAATGGCCTACCCCTAATTCTTAAACTGTGGCCTCTGGTTCTGGACTCACCCATCAGCGGGAACATGCTTCCTGCCTGCAGCGGGTCCAATCCCTTAATAATCTTATATGTTTCAATAAGATCCCCTCTCAGCCTTCTAAATTCCAGAGTATACAAGCCCAGTCGCTCCAATCTTTCGACATATGACAGTCCCGCCATCCCGGGAATTAACCTTGTGAACCTACGCTGCACTCCCGCAATAGCAAAAATGTCCTTCCTCAAATTTGGAGACCAAAACTGCACATAGTACTCCAGGTGTGGTCTCACCAGGGCCCTGTACAGCTGCAGAAGGACCTCTTTGCTCTTATACTCAATTCCCCTTGTTATGAAGGCCAGCATGCCATTGGCTTTCTTCACTGCCTGCTGTACTTGCATGCTTGCTTTCAGTCGCAGCTTTAGGGGAGATTGGGAAAGAGAAAGCCACTGTTGAAAAAAACTCACATTAAATCTCAGCTAAAGATTGCCAGGAGGCATGTGGGAGACTCTGAAGTCAGCTGGAAGAAGATTCTATGGTCTGCTGAAACCAAAGTTGGGCTTTTTGGCCATCAGACCAAACATTATGTACCTCACATCATCAAAAACACACCATCCCAACTGTGAAGCATGGTGGTGGCTGTATCATGCTGTGGGGATGCTCCACTGTAGCATGCCCGAGTAGGCTTGTGAAGGTACAGGGTAAAATGAAAGCAGCAAAATACAGGGAATCCTGGAGGAAAACCTGATGCAGCCCGCAAGAGAACTGTGACTTGGGAAGAGATTTGTTTTCCAGAAATACAATAACCCCAAACATAAAGCCAAAGCTACACAGGAATGTCTTAAAAACAACGAAGTTAATGTTCTGGAGGGGCCAAGTCGGAGTCTAGTCTCAATCCAATTGAGAATTTGTGGCTGAACTTGAAAAGGGCTATTTGCTCATGATCCCCTTGCAATCTAACAGGGCTTCAGCAGTTTTGTAAAGAAGAATGGGGAAAAATTGTAGTGTCCAGATGTGATAGAGACCTATCCCGCAGACTCAAGTCTGTAATTGCTGCCAAAGGTCTACTAATTACTGACTTGAAGACGGTGAGTAATCACACAATCAATTATTTTGTGTTTAATAATTGTAATAAATTTAGACCAAGTTATAAAAATATGTTTTCACTTCAACATGAAAGTCTTTTTCTATTGATCAGCGTCAAAAAAGCCAAATTAAATCCCCAGCAATTCAATTTTGTAAAACAATAAAACATGAAAACTTCCAAAAGGTGGAGGGGGGGGGGTGTGACTACTTTTTATAGGCACTGTACATAAAGACTCGGCCTCCACAGCTGCCTGCGGCAAAGAATTCCACAGATTCACCACTCTCTGGCTAAAGAAATTCCTCCTCATCTCCGATCTAAAAGGGTGCCCCTCTATTCTGAAGCTGTGTTCTCTGCTCCTGGACTCTCCCGCCATAGGAACAATCTTCTCCACATCCACTCTTTCAAGGCCTTTCATCATTTGACAAGTTTCAATTAGGTCACCCCTCATTCTTCTGAATTCTAGTGAATACGGGCCCAGAGCTATCAAATGCTCTTGATGTGACAAGCCATTCAATCCTGGAATCATTTTCATGAACCTCCTTTGAACCCCCTCCAGTTGTAGCACAACCTTTCTAAGGTAAGGGGCCCAAACTTGCTCACAATACTCCAAGTGAGGCCTCACCAGTGCTTTATAAAGTCTCAACATTACATCCTTGCTTTTATATTTTAGTCCTCTTGACATAAATGCAAACTCTGCATTTGCCTTCCTCACCACAGACTCAACCTGCAAATTAACCTTTGGGGAATCCTGCACAAGGACTCCCAAGGCCCCTGCACCTCAGTTTTTTTTGTATTTTCTCTCCATTTAGAAAAGAGTATTTTGTATTTTCTCTTGTTTCATTTCTTCTACCAAAATGCATATACTCTATCTGTCATTTCTTTGCTCAATCTTCTAATCTAAGTCCTTCTGTGGTTTCTCTACTTCCTCAAAACTACCTACCCTCCACCTACCTTCATATCATCTGCAAACTTCGCAACAAAGTCACCAATTCCATCATCCAAATCATAACGTAAAAAGAATCAGTCCCAACACAGTCCCCTGTAGAACACCACTAAGTTATCGACAGCTGGTCAGAAAAGGCTCCCTTTATTCCCACTCTTTGCCTCCAGCCAATCAGCCACTGCCTTATCCATGCTAGAATCTTTCCTGTAATATCATGGGCTCATAGCTTGTTAAGCAGCCTCATGTGTGGCAACTTGTGAAAGGCCTTCTGAAAATCCAAGTATACAACATCAACCAATTCTCCTTTGTCTATCCTGCTTGTTATTTCTTCAAAGAATTCCAGCAGATTTGTCAGGCAAGATTTTCCCTTGAGGAAACTATACTGACTTTGGCCTATTTTATCACGTGCCTTCAAGTATCCTGAAACCTCATCCTTAATAATCGACTCCAACATCTTCCCTAGCACTGAAGTCAGACTAACTGGCCTACAGTTTCTTTTCTTCTGCCTCTCTCCCTTCTTGAAGATTCGAGTGACATTTACAATTTTCCAGTCTTCCGGTACCAAACCAGAATCTAGTGATTCTTGCAAGATCATTACTAATGCCTCCACAATCTCTTCAGCAAACTCTTTCAGAAACCTAGGGAGTACGCCATCTGGTCCAGGTGACTTATCTACATTCAGACCTTTCAATTTACCAAGAACCTCTCTCTAGTATTGGTAACTTCACAAACTTCAAGCCCCAGACACCTGGAACTTCCATCATACTGCTGGTGTCTTCCACAGGGAAGACTGCTGCTAAATACTCATTCAGTTCACCTGCTATTTCCTTATCCCCCATTACTACCTCTCCAGCATCATTTTCCAGTAATCCAATATCGCTCTTGCCTCTCTTTTACATTCTTATGTATCTGAAGAAACTTTTAGTACAGTATCCTCTTTAATATTATTATCTAACTTACTTTTGTATTCGGTCTTTACCTTTACCTTTTTAGTTGCCCTCTGTTGGTTTTTAAAAGTTTCCCAATCCTCTAACTTCACACTAATCTTAGCTCTATTATATGCCCTCTCTTTGGCTTTTATGTTGGCTTTGACTTCTCTTATTAGCCATGGTTGTTCATCTTTCCTTTAGAATACTTCTTTCACTTTGAGATGTATATATCCTGTGCCTTCTGAATTGCTTCCAGAAATTCCAACAATTACTGTTCTGCCGTCATCCCTACCAGTGTTCTTTTCCAATCAATTTCGCCAAATCCTCTCTCATGCCTCTGTAATTCCCTGTACTGATACATATGACTTTACCTTCTCCTTCTCAAATTTCAAGGTGAATTTGATCACATTATGATCACTTTCCCCTGAGGGCTCGTTGACCTTAAACTCTCTGATCAATTCTGGTTCATTGCACAAGACCCAGTCCAGAGTAGTTAGATCCCTAGTGGGCTGAAACATGAACTGCTCTAAAAAGTCATCTCTTAAGTACTCAATGTCACCTATGTCACCACTTTCTAATGACACAACCTTGAGATTCATCTCCCAACAGTCAGCCATGTAACAAAGAAACCCAAAAGAACTTTTTTAAAAAAAAAGACCATTGAACACCCAATGTGCAAAGAGAAAAAAAAACCATGCAAGCAATAACCACAACAAATGGCATTCTGAACTGATGTCCACAAAGAGAGCCCGAGACCCATAGTTCAGCACAGAGCCGAGCAGCGAGCTGAACTGGCCCGTTCCTCACCTTGAGCCCCGACACACTGACCTTTTCAATCTGGTTCGGCACCTAATTCGACGTCCACACATCAGGTTCGGTCACCATGATAAGCTCTGGAGCCTGGAGCCCACTGCTTCGATTCGGCCTGCACCTGACTTTTCCAATCTGATAGGGTAAATGCAAGTGGTTTATTTCCAACTGAGGTTGGGCGAGACTAGAACTGCATGTCACAGGTTAGGGTGAAAGGTGAAATATTTAAGGGGAACATGATGGGGAACTTCTTCACTCAGAAGATGGTGAGAGTGTGGAACGAGCTGCAGGCAGAAGTGATGGATTCAGGTTTGATTTCAACAGTTAGGAGAAATGTGGGTAGGTACGTGGATGGGAGAGGTATGGAGGGCTGTGGTTTGGGTGCAGGTCAAGGGGACTAGGCAGATTTATAGTTCAACGCAGAGTAGGTGAGCAAAGGGCCTGTTTCTCTGTTGAAATGCTCTATGATTTTATGACTCTATTTATACGATACAAAGTTATCGTTCTGCTAAGCCTATACAGTGCTTTGGCAGGTCACTGTCTCCTAACATAGAGGGCACAGAAGTGCTCTCCAATCAAGTCTGGCCAACTGGAACAGCAGTAGTTAACAGTTGCCTGTGTTTGGGAGTAAATATGCAGAAAAGGCCATGGCTATTTTTGATTATCATTCTCTTTCAATGCCTCATCTCTGAATCTGTAGGCAGAAGGAAACTCTGAGACAACCTACTGTTAAACAAGTCTCCTGGGAAATAGACTAATATAACTGCCTCTCAACAAACTAGATACGTCTGAGACCTGATTAATGTTCAGGCCCAAAGAAACAGATTAGAAATGTGGGACCAGGCGACAGCACTGTCCTGATGAAGGGTCTCAGTTCAAAAGGGTCTCTTTATTACTCTCCATTAGAAGCTGCCTAACCTTCCGCCATTTGTGTGGGTTGCTCTGAAATGTTGGCTGTTTATGCCTCTCCAGAGACGCTGCCTGACCTGCTGAGTTCCTCCACCATTTTGTGTGTGCTTCTTCAGATCTCCAGCATCTGCAGAATCTCTTGTGTCTCAGGACAGCACCGTTCTCAGTCTTTTATACTCACACCAATCAAATTACACAAAGAAACGGCTGAAGTTTGGGGCAGATCTAGCTGCCATTCACATTTCACAGGCACTTGTTCCTGTACATATATAGGAACAGATCCGTGTTCGGCTGTGTGCTCCTATCACACCAGCTGATTGATGTAACGCTATCTACACACAAAAAGGGGACAGCTTGGCTATGGAATGTAAATGTTATACTAACCCTTTATCTACATATGTAAGCTATTCTAACGGCCACACTCAGTAACTTGTACGTTGTGCTTTATAGGATCCCATTTATATTTATATTGTGTCTTTATATGCTAGGTTTCATCCTGACTTACAATCATTTTGTTCTCCTTTTCACTCCGAATCAGAATCACAACCTGGTTTAAAATCACTGGTAAATGTCATCAAATGTGTCACTTTGCAGCAGCAGTACAATGCAATACATAATAATAAAAATATAAATTACAATAAGAAAAAAATATATAAAATTAAGTTAGTATTGCAAAAAGAAAATAGTGAGGTAGTGTTCATGGGTTCATTGTCCATTCAGAAATCTGATGGCAGGCAGGAAGAAGCTGTTTCTGAAATGTTGAATGTGTGTCTTCAGGCTCCTGTACCTCCTCCTTGATGGTAGTGATGAGAAGAGGGCATGTCCTGGGCGGTGGAAGTTCTTAAAGGTAGATACTACTTTTTTGAGGCATCGCCTATTGAAGATGTTCTGGATGCTGGGGAGGCTAGTTCCCGTGGTGGAACTGGCTGAGTTTACAACTTTCTGCAGCTTTTTCTGATCCTGTGCAGTGGCCCCTCCACACCCATGTACTGAAGAATGACAACAAACAATCTTTGGGTCAGATCAGGTTTGGTGGACTGATGTCACAGTAAGAATGACAATGTGACACAGTGGGAGTGTATGGGGTTGGGTACAGTGCCCAATCACATGAGGGTATCACTAGGTAATTTGAGGAGAGCATCATGTTGCATGCAGAGAGCGTCAGACATTCTGGGCAAATGACCAAGCTGCATTGGAAAAGGTCCAAGGCTACATGTGATCCAGATCACAAGAGGCCATTGGTGTAACTTTGCATTGGCTCCAACTGAGTTAAACTCAGTGAACTATCAGCAGGAATTTCCACAGGGACTCTCTGCATTCCCGGTGATGACCTCAGAGAAGGAAACTAACTGGGCTCCCTGCAGCATTCCTACTTGGCTCTGGACCTTTAAGATCAGCAAAGCACATGAGCTGTGGGGGTAGGGGTGGTGAGGGGACAGAAAAGAGCCACCTGATGCACAATATGAAATCCCTTCACACAAAGGCAACCGTCACTAGTAATGCAATCACAAAGGCAGACAGTGGAAGATTAAAGTGTTGGCTCTCAGCCATCAGTTCAAAAGAATGTTCTAAAAACCCTTATCTAAACACGAAAATGCCTAAATTAATCATAGACCTTATCACAGCTAAAAACAGCCCTGTCTATAAACTTAGCTTAAGTACATTATGGACTAGTTAATGAGTTGTTGTTTTAAGCATCTGTCAACACTCTGATCTCAAGCATGTATGCCTTCTATGGACAGATTGAGTGTTGTATGTCACTCTCCGTTGACTGCTGAATTCAAAGTTAGCCCAGCTCACTAATACCTATGTGATGTTCCTGACTCTCTCTGTCAGTGCAGTGAACATTAACAAGGAGCCCTGACCTCAGTGGAATGCTGACAGTCGCTCCGGGGTCCTGAGGCTGTCTCACCAATGGAATACTGTGGCATTGACCCAAGGACGGGATCTCTGTCTGTCTCTGTCTGTCTCTGTCTGTCTCTCTGTCTCTCTCTCTCTGTCTCTGTCTCTGTCTCTCTCTCTGTCTCTCTCTCTCTCTCTGTCTCTCTCTCTCTGTCTCTGTCTGTCTCTGTCTGCCTCTCTGTCTGTCTGTCTCTCTCTCTATCTCTCTATCTGTCTCTGTCTGTCTGTCTCTGTCTCTCTCTCTGTCTCTCTCTCTGTTTGTCTCTCTCTCTGTCTGTCTCTCTCTCTCATCTAAAAGATTAAAAGATTCAAGATTCAAAGATTCAAAAAACTTTATTGTCATTCTAACCGTACATCAGCTCTGCAGGGCAGAATGAGACAGCGTGTCTCAGGAGCAGTGCAATCATAACATAACAAACGCAACACTAAATAATAAATATTAAAACACAACAGCCACGTGTCAGTTAAAATCAGTTATAAGTCTTAAAATCAGCTATAAAGTCCTGTGTTTCCTACTTTAATGACACAGAACGTAGAACATACAGCACAGGACAAGCCCCTCGGTTCACAATGTTGTGCTGACCTTTTAACCTGCTCTAAGATCAATCTAACCTTCCCTCCTACATAGCCCTCCATTTTTCTATCATCTATGTAACTATCTTAGATGTATCTGCCTCTACCATCACCCATGGTAGTAAGTTTCACACAGTCACCTCACTCTGTGTAAAAATACTACCTTCGACATCCCCCGCTAAACTTTCTTCCAATCATCTTAAAAGTCTGTCTCTGTTCTTACCTTTTCCACCCTGGGAGAATGGCTCTGGCAGTTCACTCAATCTATGCCTCTTATGATCTTGTACATCTCTATCGTCACCTCTCGTCCTCCTTCACTCCGAAGAGGAAAAACCATAGATCACTAACTCTATCCTGATAAGACACATTCTCTAGTTCTGGAGAAAATCTTGCTAAATCTCCTCTGCACCCTCTCTAAAGCTTCCACATCCTTGCTATAATGAGGCGACCAGAACGGAACACAATATTCCAAGTGTGATCTAACCAGGGTTTTATAGAGCTGTAACATGACCTTGCAGCTCGTGAACTCTGCCCCCGACTAATGAAGGCCAACACACCACGCACCTTCTTAACCACCCTATCAACCTGCGCAGCAACTTTGAAGGATCTATAGGCATGGACCCCAAAATCTCTCTGTTCCACCACACTGTCAAGAACTATGCTATTAACCCTGTATTCTGCCTTCAAATTTAACCTTCCAAAGTGAATCACTTCACTCTTCTCCAGGTTGAACTCCATCTGCCATCTCATGGCATTGATTTAAAGAATAGGGTTCTCCCCAGTATCCTAGGAACAATATTTATCCCTAAACCAATGTCTCTCAAAGAGGTCATCCATCAGCATCCCATTGCTAGTTGTGGAAGCTTCTCGTACCCCATTTCCTACGTCACATCGAAAGTTCTCTACAATGGATCTTTAGGACGTTCCAGTAATCATGAAAGACACTACAAAAATGTAATTTCTTCCTTCATTCAAAAAAAACAAATTTATTTTAATCGAAGCTACCAACCTCCCACAATGATGTTGGAGAGGAAGTTTCTGGATTTAGATCAAAAATACATCCATTGAAATATATCACTAGAATGTTCAAAGTTCAGAGTAAATTTAGCATCAAAGTTTGTATATGTCACCATACACTACCCTGAGATTCATTGTCCTGTGGGCATTCACAGGAAAATAAAGAAACACAATGTAATAAAGAATTACGAAAAACTATACATAAATAAAGACTGATAAACAAGCAATGTGCAAAAGAAGACAAACTATGCAAATTCAAAGAAGTAACTAAATACTAAGTACTGACATGTGTTCAAAGTTCAGAGTTCAAAGTAAATTTATTATCGAAGTACATATATAACACCATATACAACCCTGACATTCATTTTCTTGTGGACATATGCCGGAGAGAATAAACCTACTCAATAATTCAGTAATAGAGTAGTAACCATAATAGAATCAATGAAAGACCACACCAACTGGGCATTCAACCAATGTGAAAAAAAAAGCATCTGTTTAAATACAAAAAGAAAAAAATACTAACTATATAAGCAATAAATATCAAGAACATGAGATGAAAGGTCCTTGAAAGTGAGTCCATTGCTTGTGAGAACAATTTAGTGATGGAACAAGTGAAGTTGAGTGAAGTTATTCCCTTTGGTTCAAGAGCCTGATGGTTGAGGGGTAATAACTGTTCCTGAAAGTCCTTAAAAATCGATCGGTTGTGGAATCCACCCAGCCAAGATGGTACTGGCAATATACGATAATGTTTTGCAGGCAGCTCACAAAACTTTAAGAATATTAGAACAGTGTGGTGAAATCTACTCAGTGGCTATTTTATTAGGTACACCTGTACATCTGTCGTTAATGCAAATATCTAATCATGAATCATGTGGCAGCAACTCAATGTATAAAAACATGCAGACATGGTCAAGAGGTCCAGTTGTTCAAACTAAACATCAAAATGGGGAAGAAATGTGATCTAATTGACTTTGACTGTGGAATGATTATTGGTGCCAGACAGGGTGGTTTGAATATCTCAGAAACTGTTGATCTACTGGGATTCTCACGCACAACCGTCTGTGAGTTTATAGTGAATGGTACGACAAACAAAAAACATCCAGTGACCAACAGTTCTGTGTGCAAGCACACCTAGTTAATGAGAGAGGTCAGAGGAGAATGGCCAGACTGGTTCAAGCTGACAGGAAGGTGACAGTAACTCAAATAACCACGCGTTACAACAGTGGTGTGCAGAAGAGCATCTCTGAATGCACAACATGTCAAACCTTGAAGTGGATGGGCTACAGCAGCAGAAGATCACACTGGGTTCCATTCCTGTACTTAATAAAGTCACTACTGAGTGTAAGTCCAAGACAAGAGATTCTGCAAATGGTGGAAATCCAGAGTAATATGGACTAAATGCTGGAGAAACTAAGCAGATCAGGCAGCATCTATGGAAGGGATTAAAGAGCCAACGTCTTGGGCTAAGATCTTGCATTAAGATATATTTCCAAGTGTGCATGGGTGATGATGGGAATGAAAGATTCAGGTTGTTATAAACACAGACGTGATCGAGCTTCAGATATTGACCTGATCGGAGCTGAGTATTTCTGACAAGATAAAGTGATTTTTTTTTAACATTATCTGCACATTCTGCAGAATGATACTAGTCCATTAACTGCTTTCTTTCGTACTGATGGAGCAAAAATGACTTCCGTAAGCATAAACAACTAGATCAATTAGCCCAGAGAAGAATGGAACTTTAATTATACAATACCACAGCACAATGCCAATTTAGCTCACGTTGATTAGCAGCAACAAGTTTGGTTAAAAATTAAACGTTTCATTGCACAGAACTCAAACTACTTAAGTTTGTATCTGTTCCATTGATATTTGAATGTAGTTGTTGCACAGTGTCACAGCCTCACAGCCCCAGTGACTCAGGTTCAATCCCGACCTCTGTCACTGTTCTCTCAGTGACCACGTGGGTTTCCCCCAGCTACCCAGTTTTCCCCTGATGTCCCAAAGGCATGCTGGTAGGTGCATTAATTGTCCGGTAGGTAGGAGAGGATAGAATGATGGGGTTGATGGGAACATGGGGGAGAATAAATTGCGATTAGTGTAAAATGGGGATTCTCAACCTTCTTTAAGCCATGGACCTCTACCATTAATGGAGGGGTCTGTGGACACCAGGTTGGGAACCACTGGTGTAAAAGGTTGGTGTTGGACTCATGGGCCATGGAGCCTGTCCTGTGTTGCGGCTTTCCTTGGTCCTCACGTCATCACCTTTCACCAGAGGGCTCTATTGAGATAGCTTCTCCGAGGATTATCACCTTGTCATGGTGGAGAGGCTTGTGAGTTCCAGCGATCCCAAGAGCAATGCCAACAGAGCTTAGCTCCTGAATCGGTCACTCATGGCGGTAGGATCAAAGGAGAGGCTCCAGACGAAGAGCGATCCAACCAAGACCTCAGTGGTGGAGCTGGAGGAAGATGACAGCAGTGAAGGTGGAGGAAGGCTGTAGCAGTGATCTTACATTCAATGCTCCTGGACCCTGACCCTGATCTGTCAAGGACTGTGTGGTGGAGGCCCCTGCATCAGCCTCCCCTCCCACCACGTTAAACAAACTCAAACACGGACATTTTCTGTTAAGGAAATCCATCCTAAACAGCCCCTTAGGAGAACATCATACTTGACTCGAGTGATCACACCACTTCCGCAAAAATTCAAAAAGTAAGCCAAGATAAATTAAAGCCATTAAGGTACATGGGAGACTTGGTAGATGAGATTCAAAGTTAGCTTGGTCACCGGAGATGGGACGGTTTTCGTCTGCCTGGAGGTCTGTGACCATTGAAGGATGTGTTTAAGGTGAGAGAGGAAAATTCAAAGGAGATGTTCAGGGCATGTTTTTTACACAGAGAGTTGTGGGTGCCTTGAACCTCCTGTCTGGGGTGGTAGAAGTTGAGCGAGCTAAAGGTTTCTTGTTTGGAGTGAAGGAGGATGAGAGGTGACTTGATCGAAGTTCACAAGACAAAACTATTGGAACTGGAACTATGGTTTGAAACATAATATTAAATGTCACGCCTTCGAGCAGAAATGGATCTTCCTTCAACAAGATAGAGATCAAGTAGACAGCATTTTTCCAGTGTGGAAATGGGTAATACAAGGGAGCATAATTATTTTGTGGTGATTGGAGGAAAGTATAGGAGAGATGTCAGAGGTTTTTGCGTAGAGAGTGGGGGGTACATGGAATGCTCTGCTGGGGGCTGTGATAGAGGCAGATACATTAGGGACATTTAGGAACCTTTTAGATAGGCACATAGATGATTAAAAAAATGGAGGCTATGTAGGAGGAAAGGGTTAGATTGATCTTAGGGTGGGTTATAAAGCTGGCAGAATATCGTGGGTGAAGGGTCTGCACTGTGCTATAGTGTTCTATGTTCTAAGTTCTCATCAAACACAGCTTGAGAGGCTGATTCATCACCAGCTCACCAGGGAATCAAGGAAAACCAGTTCAGAACAGGGAAGTGGTGCCGAGGCCAAGGTTCCTGTTTCCCTTTCTCTTGCCTTTCATTCCACCTTGAGTAGACCAAAGTATTCAATTTATAATTCCTTTGTCGGACATACCCTTTCCTTCTGGCTCCGGGATTTATTTCGCCTCGTGATCTGCACTGTGCTCGGCAGCATTTCCTGTCTTCATTTCAGATCTCATTCTTTTCCTCTGAGTACTGCTTGAAAATCACCCTGTTGAATGAAAGTTCCTTCCTGCAAACATGACCTTATATATTACTCAACTGTTTCTGACAATAATCATAAAAGCACCTTATTATTTGTTAGCAGCACCCACAAAATGCTGGTGGAACGCAGCAGGCCGGGCAGCATCTATAGGAAGAGGTACAGTCGATGTTTCGGGCTGAGTTGTGAGTTTATTTATGTGTTGTGTGTGAGTTACATGAACTGTGTTATATGTACTTGGTCTAGACGAAGGTTATTTTGCTTGGTGGCATACATGTGTATTACGTAGAACATAGACACCTGCAGTACATTACAGGCCCTTCGGCCCACAATGTTGTGCTGATTATGTGACCTACTCGAGAAACTGCCTAGAATTTCCCTACTGCATAGCCCCTATTTTGTTGAATGATGATAAACTTGCACTTGAACCCACTGCTTAAAAGATGTTAAAATCCCCTCTTCTATTTTCGAATGCCTCCCTGGTCATATCCCTGAAGAAAGGTCCCGGCCGGAAATTTCGACTGTTTATTAATTTCCATTGATGCTGCCTGACCTGCTGAGTTCCTCTGGCACGTGTTGTGTGTTGCTTTGATTATGTTGGCAGTGCTGATTTGTTTTTATTTATTTATTTAGAGATACAGTGTGAAACAGGCCCTCCGAACCAACGAGCTGCACCCCCCAGCAACCCACTGATTTAACAAGCCTAATCAAAGGACAATTTACCATGACCAATTGATCCACTAAACAGCATATCTTTGGACTGTGGGAGGAAACCAGAGCACCCAGAGGAAACCCATGCAGTTGTGGGGAAAATGTACAACTCCCTTACAGATGGTGCTGGAATTGAACTCTGAACTGTATTAATATTGTGTTAACCACTACACTACTGTGGTGTTAGTGAGGCAGCAAGAAGGGAAGACAGAGTATCCTTCATGAAGACCTGCAGCCTCCTCTCTTCCAAAGAGAACAGCCTCACCTTCTTGAAACTATTTGTAAACTTTGTCCTTTCATGACATCATCCACAGTGTCTGCCTTCATATCCTCTATAGGCTGGTTTGGAACTGAATCAAATGAACACCCAGCCCCTCCCTACAACCAGCCTGAACTGGATGAGCTGGGTAATTATTACTGGGTGCAGATCAAGCCTGTTATAGTTTTATTGCTCAATGTCACATTCAATCATATGGATGCTCACTCCCAAACCCCTGAGAGTCCTCTAATGCAATTAGAAAAATGCATTCAGTTCATTGCCTGCTGAAATCTTTAGATGTCACCTTCAGTTTTGTGGAGACTTGCTTCCAGACCCTTGAGGATTATCTAATGGAATTAGAAGATACACTGCATCCATGATAAGGAGCAATGAGACGTGTGTTTGAAAATAGTACAACCACATTTATTGAGCTTTGGTCAGTAGAGAGAGAGGATATGCTGGTTACTCTGATTCAATACATTAAGCATAAGGAACACAATAAATTTACAGTGCCTATAAAAAGTATTCACTCCCTTGGAAGTTTTCATGTTTTACTGTTTTACAGCATTGAACCACAGTGGATTTCATTTGGCTTTTTTGACACTGATCAACAGAAAAAGACTCTTTCCTGTCAAAGTGAAAACGGATCTCTATAAAGCGACTGAAATTACAAATATAAAACACTAAATAATTGAATGCATAAATATTCACCCCTTTAATATGACACAGCAAATCATTATTTGTTTTAGAAGTCATATGATTAGTTAAATGGGGATCACCTGTGCAGTTAAAGTATTTCAATTGATTGTAGTAAAAATACACCTGTATCTGGAAGGTCTAACTGCTGGTGAGTCAGTATCCTGGCAAAAACTACACCATGAAGACAAAAGAACAGTCTAAGAAAATCCTGTGAAAAGTTTTTGAAAAGCACAAGTCAGGAGATGGATACAAGAACATTTCCAAGTCACTGAATATCCTTTGGAGTACAGTTAAGTCAATCATCAAGAAATGAAAGAATATGGCACAGCTGTAAATCTGCCTAGAGCAGGCTGTCCTCAAAAACTGAGACTATGCAAGAAGGGACTAGTGAGGGAGTCCACGAAGAGATCGATGACAATGCTGGGGGAGTTACCAGCTTCAGTGGCTGAGATGGGGGAGAGACTGCACATACAACAACTGTTGCCTGGGTGCTTCACCAGTTGCAGCTTTATGGGAAAAGCCACTATTGGAGAAAAAAAAGACATGAAATCTTGACTGAAGCTTGCCAGAAGGCATTGGGAGACTCTGAAGTCAACTGGAAGGAGGTTCCATGGTCTGATGAAACCAAAATTGAGCTTCTTGGACATCAGACAAACCATTATGTTTGGTGTAAGCCAAACACTGCACCTCATCAAAACCACACCATCCCAGCTGTGAAGTATGGTAGTGGCTGCCTTATGCTGTGGAGATGCTTCAATGCAGCAGGATCAGGAACTTTCGTGAAGGTAAGGGGTAAAATGAATGCAGCAAAATACAGGGAAATCCTGGAGGAAAAACCTTTGACATGAAAGAGCTAGTGCAGAAATCTCTGGATGACTGCCTGTGCCAAGTGCCAGTGAGGGTAAGAATAGGATGTTTTTGGCAGGTGAATGTGTGGCTGAGCAACAGATGCAAGGGGCGGGGGTTCAGATTTATGTATTATTGGGATCTCTTCTGGGGAAGGTACAAAAGGGACAGGTTACACCTGAACCTGAGGGGAGTCCAACAGCATTGTTTGCAGGTTGGTTAGAGTTGTTTGGGAGGGTTGAATCTAATCTGGCAGGGGGATGGGAACTGGAATGATAGTGCTGAGGATGAGGTAGTTGGTTTCTCAAGGGACTGCTACTTTTCACATTGTTTGTCAATGATTTGGATAATGGAATTGATAGCTTTGTGGTAAAGTTTGCGGATGATACGAAGATAGGTGGAAGGGTAAGTAGTGCTGAGGAAGCAAAGCATTTGCAGCAAAACTTAGACAAATTGGAAGAATAGGCAAAAAATGGCAGATGGAATACCATGATAATACATTTTGGTAAAAGGAACAACAGTGCGGACTATTATCTAAATGGAGAGGAGGTTCAAACAGATACAGAGGGATTTGGGAGTCCTTGTGCAAGACTCCCAGAAGGTTAATTTACAGGTGGAGTCTGTGGGAGAGAAAGTAAATGTAATGTTGTCATTTATCCCAAGGGGAATAGAATATAAAAGCAAGGAGATAACGCTGAGTCTTTATGAGACACTAGTCAGGCCAAACTTGGAGTATTGTCAACAGTTTACACCCCATGTCTCAAAAACGATGTATTATTGTTGGAGAGAGCTCATGAGGATGGTTTCAGGAATGACGGGGTTAACATATGAGGAGTGTTTGGCAGCTTTGGGCCTGTACTCACTGGAATTTAGAAGAATGCGTGGGGATCTCATTGAAACCTACAAAAGTTGAAAGGACAAGATGGGGTGGATGTGGAGAGGATGATTCCTATGGTGGGGGTATCCACAACTAGAGGACACAGAGTTGGCAAGAAGGCAGGTGTATGGGGTTGAGTGGGATCTGGGATCAGCCATGATGGAATTGCAGAACAGTCTCGAATGGCTGAATGGCCTAATGTCTTGTGATCTTATAATTTACAAACAAAGACCAGGTGTAGTGATACTCCTAGCCAGGAGAGACTGTTGACAGGGAAAAATTACAGTCAATAGGATGAGTTGCAATGTAAAGGGCAGACAAAATCGAGAAAGGTGAATACAGAACTGAAGGTGTTATATTTGAATATGCGCTGTGTGCAGAATACGGTAGTTGAACTTGTAGCACAGTTACAGACTGGCATTTATGATGCCGGTATCAATGAATCATTTGCTGAAAGAAGATTATAGCTGAGAGCTTAATGTCCAAGGAGATGACATTGTATCGAAAGGACAGGCAGGAAGGCAGGAGGGGTGGCATGCTCTGTGGTAGCAAATGAAATTAACTCATTAGGAAGAGGTGGTATAGGGCCCGAAGGTGTTGAATCATTGTGGATAGAGCTAAGGAACTGCAAGGGGGAGTTGTATACAGACCTGCATACAGATGTGGTCTACAAATTACAATGAGAAATACAAAATGTATGCCAAAAGGGCAATGTTACAATAAGCATGGGGGATTTCAATATGCAGGTGAATTGGGAAAATCGGGTTGGTCATAGTTCCCAAGCGTGGGAATTTGTAGAATAGCTTTTTAGAGCAGCTCATGGTTAAGCCCACGAGAGGATCAGCTATTCTGGATTGGGTGTTGTGCAATGAACTGGAATGAATTAGAGAGCTTAAGGTAACAGAACCCTTGGGGAAAAGTATCATAATATGATCAAATATCCCCTGAAATTTAAGAAGCTAAAGTCAGATGTATTGGTATTACATTGAAGTAAAGGGAATTACAGAGGTGTGAGAGGTAGTTAGCCAGAATTGAATGGAAAAGAACACTGACAGGGATCTTGGCACCACTGCAATGGCTGGAATTTCAGGAAGTAATTTGAAAGCAGAAGATATACATCCCAAAAAGGAAGAAGTATTCTAAAGGAAAGATGACACAAATCGCGGCTAACAAGAGAAGGCAACTAAAAATGTCATTAAGAAGGTAAAGATGGAATATGAAAGTAAGCTGGCCAGTAATATTAAAGAGGATACCAAAAATTTCTTCAGATACATAAAGTGTAAAAGAGAGGCGAGAGTGGGTATCAGACTGCTGGAAAACAATGCTGGAGAGGTAGTAATGGGGGACAAGGAAATGGGGGATGAACTGAATAAGTATTTTGCATCAGTCTTCACTGTGGAAGATGCGATCAGTATGGTGGAAGTTCCGGTGTCAAGGGTCATGAAGTGTGTGAAGTTCATTACTACGGAGCAGTGTCTTGGGAAGCTGAAAGGTCTGAAGGTAGATAAGTCACCTGGACCAGATGGAGAGCACACCAGTGTTCTGAAAGAGGTGGCTGAAGAGATTGTAGAGGCATTAGTAATGATCTTTTGGGAATCACTAGATTCTGGAATGGTTCCGGAAGACTGGAAAATTGCAAATGGCATTCCACACTTCAGGAAGTGAGAGAGGCAAAAGAAAGGAAATGATAGGCCAGTTAGTCTGATCTCAGTGGTTGGGAAGATGTTGGGGTCAATTGCTAAAGATGTGTTTTCAGGGATTCTTGGAGACACATGATAAAATAGGCACTAGTCAGCATGGTTTCCTCAAAGGAAAATCTTGCCTGACAAATCTGTTGGAATTCTTTGAAGAAATAACAAGCAGGATAGACAAAGGAAAATCGGTTGATGTTGTGTACTTGTATTTTAAGAAGGCTTTTGGCAAGGTACCACACATGGGGTGTATGGAATGTCCAGAGAGGGGTAGCAGCACCTCTGGTCGTGGGCTTGTCATGCTCCATCCAGAGGCAGTTTGACCACCTTTGGTCCCCACCTGCTCCCAACTCTCACCTGTGGCTCCAAATAACTCTTTGCATGTAAGAGTGGCCGTACCCCAGTGCCCCATTTCAGCAGATGGGCTAAACCAGCTGAGGGTAACAGGATCCTCCAGCCCAGCGAGACAGAAGCCAAAGCCATTTCCGCTGCACTGGCCAGGTGAGATCAACTACAAGATCCAGCAGCCAAGAACACTTTGAGGAGAGCAAAGGGTATGACAAAAACACAGGAGCCATAATGGCTATCCACTGCAGCCAAGTAAGTCTCCAGTCGTGACAATCTTTCGTACCACTGGATCAGGATTTTTGGGGTCAAGAAAGTGGAGCTGCCCCAGTTCAATGGCTTTTTTTTCACTATAAAACTCCTCCCATACAGGCTTTGGTCATCATCAGAAACGACGGACAACCATCAGACGTGATGTTGCTCAAAAAGTTATGAGCCCTTGGTATTACAGGAAAAAATTCTAGCATGGATAAAACAGTGGCTGATTGGCAGGAGGCAAAGAGTGTGAATAAAGGGAGCCTTTTCTGGCTGGCTGCCGGTGACAGACTAGGAGAATGGGCAAAGAAGTGGCAGATGGAACACAGTGTCGGGAAGTGTATGGTCATACACTTTGTGAGAAGAAATGAAAGAGTTGACTATTTTCTGAATGGAGAGGACATAAAAAAACCCTGAGGCACAAAGTGGCTTGGGAGCTTGTGCAGGATTTCCTAAAGTTAATTTGCAGGTTGAGTCTGTGGTGAGGAAGGCAAATGAAATGTTAGTATTCATTTCAAGAGGACTAGAATATCAAAATCAGGTTTATTATCACCGGCATGTGACGTGAAATTTGTTAACTTAGCAGCAGCAGTTCAATGCAATACATAATCTAGCAGAGAGAGAAAAAAAAATAAAACATACTAATAAACAAGTAAATAAATTATGTATATTGAATATATTGAGGATGTAATGTTGAGACGTTATATAGGACTTGTGATGATGCACTTGGCGTGTTGTGAGCAGTTTTGGGCCCCTTATCTAAGAAAAGATGTGCTGAAACTGGAGAGGGTTCAAAGGAGGTTCACGAAATAATTCCGGATTGAACGGCTTGTCATATGAAGAGTAACTGATGACTCTGGGCCTGTATTCACCAGAATTCAGAAGAATGAGGGGTGGCCTAATTGAAACCTATCGAATGATAAAAGGTCTTGAGTGAGTGGATATGGAGAGGATATTTCCTGTGGTAGCAGAGTCATTACCAGAGGGGACAGCCTCAGAATAGAGATGTGTCCTTTTAGAACAGAGATAAAAAGGGATTTCTTCATTCAGAGAGTAATGAATCTGTGGAATTCATTGCCATCGACAGCTGTGGAGGCCAAATCTTTATGTATATTTAAGACAGAGTGATAGATACTTGATTTGTCAGGGCATGAAGGGTACAGAGAAAAGGCGTAAGATTGGGGCTGACAGAGAAAATGGATCAGCCACATTGAAATGGTGCAGCAGACGATGGGCTATATGGGCTAATTCTGCTCCTATATCTTATGGAAAGTGATCCCTGATAGAGGAATTTGAACTTGAAGGAAATTATTTTAAGCATAAGAGATTCTACAGATGCTGGAAATCCAAAGCAATGCATACAGAATGCTGGAGGAACTCAGCAGGTTAGACAACATCTTTGGAAATTGATAAACAGTTGACATTTCAATCTGAGACTCTTCATCAGGACTGGAAAGGAAGTGGGAATATACTCAAATCAAAAGCCATGGATGAGCCAGGAGATTCATTGCCCGCTGAGGGCTAGACCTTTGGCATTCAAGACTGGTAATCCAGAACTATACAGGAAGTCCAGGTGTGGTCTACAAAAAGCTACCTTAAGAGTGATAGAACAATTCCAGTTAAGGCTGGAGATGGGATCGAATGCATATCAGCTCTGGCAGGGTTTGCAGGCTATCACTTTCTACAAGGCAAAACCTAATGTCATGAACAGCTGTGGTGCTTCACTCCGAGATGAGCTCAATACCTTTTATACACGTTTTGAAAGGGAGAATAAAACTACACCTTTGTAAATCCCTGCAGCCTGTGATCCCTGACTTGGAGGCTGATGTCAGAACATCGTTCAGGAGGGTCAGACCCTGTTGGTGTACCTGGTGGGGCTCTGAAAATCTGTTCCCACCAACAGTGGGAGTATTAAGGGGAATCAGAATTGGGTTCATTACCATGGGCATGTATTGTGAAATTAGTCTCTCACTGCTACAGTTGGATATTCCCACCTACTTCAAAAGGACAACGATCATACCAGTGCCTAAGAAGAGCAGAGTGAACTGCCTTGACAACTATTGTCCACTGGCACCCACATCTACTGTGACGAAATGCTTTAAGAGATTGGTCATAGCTAGAATCAACTCCTGCCTCAGCATGGTCCTGGACCCTCTGCAATTTGACAATCACCGCAATAGGTCCACAGCGGATGAAATCTCACTGGTTCTCCACTTGGCCTTGGATCATCTGGACAGTAGGAATAATTCAGTATCTCAGGCTGCTGTTTATAGATTACAGATCAGAGTTCAACACAATCATATCCTCAGTTATAATCAACAAGCTCCAAACCCTGGGCCTCTGTACCTCCCTCTGTGACTAGATCCTTGACTTCCTCACTGGAAGACCAGAATCTGTGCAGATCAGAAATAACATCTCCTCCTCACTGATGAACAACACTGGCGCACCTCAGGGGTGAGCGCTTAGCCCACTGCTCCACTCTCTGGATGTCCACAACTATGGGCTAGGCACAGCTCAAATGCCATCTATAAATTTTCTGACGACACAAATATTGTTGGCAGAATTTCAGATGGTGACAAAAAGGCGTGCAGGAGCGAGATGTATCAGCTGGTTCAGTGGTGTTACTGCAACAACCTTGCACTCAACTCAGTAAGACCAAAGAATTGATTGTGCACTTCAGAAAGGGAACACACACCAGTCCGCATAGAGGGAGTTTCCTGCTCCCTCCCCTTCCACTGCCCCCTTCCACTCTCAGTCCATAAAAGAGACCCATACCAGAATCAGGTTTATCATCACACACATACTCACACTCGTATGTCAGGAGAATTAACAACTTATTGCTGAGGGGACGGCCACGTGAGTGCTCTGCGCTAACTACCTATTCACATTTCCATTTCTCCAGACAGTCTGAAGAACTTCAAGAGATTGGTCATTGCTAAAATCAACCCCGGCATAAGCAAGGACCTGGACCCTCTGCAATTTGCCTGTCACCACAATAGGTATACAGTTGGATGCGATCTCACTGCAGACTCAAATGGCAAAATAATACAATTGTGGCTGACGAGGGAAGTCAAGGCTAATGTAAAAACAAAAGAGGGAGCATACAACAAAGCAAAAATTAGTGGGAAGACAGAATTGGGAAGCCTTTAAAACCACAGAGAACAGGTAAAAGATGAAAGCAAGCTAGAAACAGTATCAAAGTGGATAGTAAAAGCTTTTTCAAGTATGTAAAACAAAAGAGAGAGATGAGAGTGGATATGGGACCACGAGAAAACCAGGCTGGAGCAATAATAAAGGGGAACAAAGTGATGACAGTTGAACTAAATGAGTATTTTGCATTAGTCTTCACTGTGGAAGACACTAGTTGTGTGCCAGACATTGAAGGGTGTGAGGGAAGAGAAGTGAGTGCAGTTACTATTACAGGGGAGAAGGTGCTCAAAAAGCTGAAAGACCTAAGGGTACATAAGTCACTCAGACAAGATGAACCACACCCTAGAGCTCTGAAAGAGGAAGCAGTAGAGATTGTGGAGGCATAGCAATGATCTTTCAAAAATCATTGGACTCTGGCATGGTTTCAGAGGACTGGAAAATTGCAAATGTTACTCCCCCTCTTTAAGAAAGGGGGGAGGCAGCAGAAAATAAATTATAGACCAGTTAGCCTGACCTCAGTGGTTGGGAAGATGTTGGAGTGAATTGTTAATGATGAGGTTATAGAGTACTTGGTGACACAGGACAAGATGGAACAAAGTCCGCATAATTTCCTTAAGAGAAAATCTTGCCTGTCAAACCTGTTGGAATTCTTTGAGGAGATTACCAGTAGGTTTGATAAAGGGGATGCAGTGGATGTTGTATATTTGGATTTTCAGAAGGCCTTTGACAAGGTGCCTCACATGAGGCTGCTTACCAAGTTAAGAAGCCATGGTATTACAGGAAAATTACTGGCATGGTTAGAGCATTGGCTGATTGGTAGAAGGCAGCTAATGGGAATAAAAGGATCATTTTCTGGTTTGCTGCCAGTGACTAGTGGTGTTCCACAGGAGTCTATGTTGGGCCCACTTCTTTTTATGCTGTATATAAATGATTTAGATGATGGAATAATGGCTTTGTTGCCAAGTTTGCAGATGATACGAAGATTGGTGGAGAGGCAGGTAGTGTTAAGGAAATAGGAAGGCTGCTGAAGGACTCAGATAGATTAGGAGAATGGGCAAGAAAGTGGCAAATGAAACACAATATTGGAAAATGCATTGTTGTGCACTTCCATAGTAGAAATAAATATGCAGACTATTTTCTAAACAGGGAGAAAATCCAAAAATGTGAGATGCAAAGGGACTTGGGAGTTCTTGTGCAGAACACCCTAAAGGGTAACTAGCAGGTAGAGTTGGTGGTGAGAAAGGTAAACGTAATGTTCGCATTTATTTCAAGAGGTCTAGATACAAGAGAAGGGATGTGATGCTGAGGCTTTATAAGGCACTGGTGAACTGGTGAGGCCTCACCTTGAGTATTGTGAAAAGTTTTGAGCTCCTCATCTGAGAAAGGACGTGCTAGCATTGGAGAGGGTTCAGAAGATGTTCACAAGGATGATTCCAGGAATGAAAGGGTTATCATATGAGGAATGTTTGACAGCTCTGGGTTTCTACTTTCTAGAATATAAAAGGATGAGGGCGGATTTCATTGAAACCTTTCAAATGTTGAAAGGGCTAGACAGTAGAAGTGGAAAGGATGTTTCCCATGGTGGGGGAGTCTAGTACAAGAGAGTACAGCCTCGGGATAAAGAGGTGTCCATTTAAAACAGATGTGGAGAAATTTCTTCAGCCAGAGGGTGGTAAATTTGTGGAATTTGTTACAACAGGTAGCTGAGGAGGCCAGGTCGTTGGGTGTATTTAAGGCGGAGATTGATAGGTTCTTGAATGAACATGGCATCAAAGGTTACAGGGAGAAGGCCAGGGAGTGGAGCTGAGGAGAGTAAAAAGGATCAGCCATGATTGAATGGCGGAGCAGAATGGCTTAACTCTGCTCCTATGTCTTATGCTCTAATGTCATAGAAAATGTACAACACATTACAGGCTCTTCAGCTCACAATGTTATGCCGACCATGTTATCTACTCTAGAATTCCCCTACCACATAGCCCTCTATTTTTCTAAGCTCCAAGTACCTATCCAGGAGTCTCTTAAAAGACCCTTTCGTTTCCGCCTCCACCACCGCAGGCGGCAGCCCATTCCACGCGCTCACCACTCTCTGCATTAAAAAAAAACCTACCCCTGACATCCCCTCTGAACCTACTTCCAAGCAGCTTAAAATTGTGCCAATTCAGCCCTGGGAAAAAGCCTCTGACTATCCACATGATCAATGCCTCTCATCATCTTATACACCTCTATCAGGTCACCACTCATCCTCCGTCGCTCCAAGGAGAAAAGTTCGAGTTCACTGAACCTATTCTCATAAGGCATGCTCCTCAATCCAGGCAACATCCTTGTAAATCTCCTCTGCACCCTTTCTATGGTTTCCACATCCTTCCTGTAGTGAGGCGACCAGAATTGAGCCCAAATAGGGTCTGGCCAGGGTCCTATATAGCTGCAACATTACCTCTCGTCCCTTAAACTCAATCCCACGGTTGATGAAGGCCAATGCACTCTGTGCATTCTTAACCACAGAGTCAACCTGCATAGCAGCTTTGAGTGTCCTATGGACTCAGACCCGAAGATCCCTCTGATCCTCCACACTGCCAAGAGTCTTACCATTAATGCTGTATTCTGCCATCATATTTGACCTACCAAAATGAACCACTTCACACTTATCTGGGTTGAACTACATCTGTCACTTCTCAGCCCAGTTTTTCATCCTATCAATGTCCCCTGTAACCTCTGATAGCCCTCCACACTATCCACAACACCTCCGACCTTTGTGTCATCAGCAAATTTACTAACCCATCCCTCCACATCCTCATCCAGGTCATTTATAAAAATCACAAAGAGTGGAGGTCCCAGCACAGATCCCTGAGGAACACCGCTGGTCACTGACTTCCATGCAGGATATGACCCAGCTACAACCACTCTTTGCCTTCTGCGAGCAGGCCATTTCTGGATTCACAAAACATTGGATCCCTTGGATCCCATACCTCTTTACTTTCTCAATAAATCTTCCGTGGGGTACCTTATCAAATGCCTTGCTGAAATCTATATACACTACATCTACTACTCTACCTTCATCAATGTGTTTAGTCACATCCTCAAAAAATTCAATCAGGCTTGTAAGGCATGACCTGCCTTTGACAAAGCCATGCTGAGTATTCCTAATCATATTATTCCTCTCCAAATGTTCATAAATCCTGCCTCTCAGGATCTTCTCCATCAGCTTACCAACCACTGAAGTAAAACTCACTGGTCTATAATTTCCTGGACTACCTCTACTCCCTTTCTTGAATAAGGAAACAACATCCTCAACCCTCCAATCCACTGGAACCTCTCCTGTCCCCGTTGATGATGCAAAGGTCATCGCCAGAGGGTTAACAACCTCCTCCCTCGCTTCCCACAGTAGCCTGGGGTACAACCCGTCTGGTCCCAGTGACTTATCCAACTTGATGCTTTCCGAAAGCTCCAACACATCCTCTTCATTAATATATACATGCTCAAGCTTTTCAGCCCACTGTAAGTCAGCCCTACAATTGCCAGGATCCTTTTCCGTAGTGATTACTGAAGCAAAGTATTCATTAAGTACCTCTGCTATCTCCTCCAGTTCCATACACACTTTTCCACTGTAACACTTGATTGGTCCTATTCTCTCACGTCTTATCCTCTTTCTCTTCACATATTTGTAAAATGCCTTGGGGTTTTCCTTAATCCTGTCTGCCAAGGCCTTCTCATGGTCCCTTCTGGCTCTCCTAATTTCATTCTTAAGCTCCCTCCTGCTAGCCTTATAATCTTCTAACTCCCTATCATTATCTAGTTTTTTTTAAAACCTTTCATAAGCTTTTCTTCTTGACTGGATTTACAACAGCCTTTGTACACCACAGTTCCTGTACTTTACCAAACTTTCCCTGTCTCATTGGAACATACCTACGCATAACCCCACGCAAATATCCCCTGAACATTTGCCACATTTCTTCTGTACGTTTCCCTGAGAAAATCTGTTTCCAATCTATGCTTCCAAATTCCTGCCTGATAGCCTCATATATCCCCTTACTTCAATTAAATGTTTCCCTAACTTGTTGTCTGTTCCTATCCCTCTCCAATGCTATGGTAAAGGAGATAGAATTGTGATCACTATCTCCAAAATGCTCTCCCACTGAGAGACCTGGCATCTGATCAGGTTCATTTCCCAATAGCAGATCAAGTACAGCCTCTCTTTTTGTAGGCTTATCTACATATTGTGGCAGAAAACCTTCCTGAACACACCTAACAAACTCCACCCCATCTAACCCCCCCCCCCACTCTAGGGAGATGTCAATCAATATTTGGGAAATTAAAATCTCCCACCACAGCTACTCTTATTATTACCCTTTTCCAGAATCTGTTTCCCTATCTGCTCCTTGATGTCCCTGTTACTATTGGGTGGAATATAAAAAAACACCCAGTAAAGTTATTGACTCCTTCCTATACCTAACTTCCACCCACAGAGACTCTGTAGACAACCCCTCCATAACTTCCTCCTTTTCTGCAGCCGTGACACTATCTCTGATCAACAGTGTCACACCCCCACCTCTTTTGCCTCCCTCCCTGTCCTTTCTGAAACATCTAAAGCCTGGCACTCGAGTAGCCATTCCTACCCCTGAGCCATCCAAGTCTCTGTAATGGCCACAACATCATAGCTCTAAGTGCTGATCCATGATCTATGTAGATAAAACTATATACTTTATAGTTTTTATTATTATGTATTTCAATGTACTGTTTCTGCAAAACAACAAATTTCATGAATTATACTGGCAATACTAAACCTGATTCTGAATAGGAAGGTGGGAAGGGGGAATGAAGTAAGAAGCTGGGAGGTAATAGGTGAAAAAGGTCAAGGGCATTTTTTTTTCCAAAAACAGGGACAGTTGACACATTTTAGTGCCACAGTACCTAAGAGACATTGGATTGTGCAGTTGACAAGTTCCAATAAAAGGAAGTTTGGGTTTAAACAGAGCAGTGAGGATGTGAGTGGCCAGAGGGAGAGTGGGAATTTGAGGCTTTGGCTCATCGAGGCTATAGAATAGTTCCCCTCAACAACAGATACCCTGCTTTGGTTACAAAGATAGGTGGTGGGGCAGGTAGTGCTGAGGAAGCAGGGAGGATACAGATGGACTTAGACAGATTGAGAGAATGGACAAAGAAGTGGCAGATGGAATACAGTGCTGGGAAGTGTATGGTCATACACTTGGTAGAAGAAATAGAAGTGTAGACTATTTTTGAAATGGGAAGAAAATTCAAATGTCTGAGTTGAATAGGACTTGGGAGTCCTTGTGTAGGATTCCCTAAAGGTTAATGCAGGTTGAATCGGTGGTGAGGAAGGCAAATGCAATGATAGCGTTCATTTCAAGAGGATGAAAATGTGAAAAACAAGGATGTAATGCTGAGTCTTGATAAGGCACTGGTGAGGCCTCACTTGGGACATTGTGAACAGTTTTGGCCCCTTATCTAAGAAAGCATGCGCTGACATTTGGGAGGGTTCAAAGGAAGTTCATGAAAATGATTCCGGGATTGAAAGGCTTATCATATGAGAAGAGATTGCTGGCTCTAGGCCTGTACTCACTGGATATTAATAGAACGAGGGAGGATATCACTGAAACCCATTGAATATTGAAAGGCCTAGACTGAGTAGATGTAGAGAGGATGTTTCCTATAGTTGAGGAGTCAAGGATCAGAGGACACAACCTTATAATAGAAGGACATCCATTTAGAACCGAGATAAGGAGGAATTTCTTTAGCCAGAGGGTGGTGAATTTGTAGAATTTGTTGCCACAGATGGCCGTGGAGGCCAAGTCATTGAGTATATTTAAGGCAGAGATTGATAGATTCTTGATAAGTAAGGTCATGAAAGGTCAGGAAATGGGAGGAGGCAGGAGAATGGGGTTGAATGGGAAATGAATCAGCCATGATCAAATAGCAGAGCAGACTTGATGGGCTGAATGGCTTAATTCTGCTCCAATGTCTTATGGTCTGAGGATCCTGTTGGTGGGATGACCTAGCAGAGGAAAGCCATTGGGTATTGCTCAGTGCTTCAGAATGGAAGGGAAGAAGAGGTGAGCTCTAGTGATAGGGGATTTGTTAGTTAGGGGAACAGAGTGGACGTTCTGCAGATGAGAACGAGGTTCCAGGACAGCATGTTGCCTCCTGGGTGCCAGAGTCTGAGACGTCTTGGATCCAGACCACAGGATTCTTAAGTGTAAGGGTGAGCAACCAGAGGTCATGGTCCATGTCGGTACCAATGACATGGGAACGAGGGGTGAGAAGGTCCTGCAAAGTGAGTTCAGGGGGTTAGGTGTTGAGGTAAAAGACAGGACCTCCAAGGTTGTGATCTCAGGATGCTACCTGTGCCACGTGCCAGAGATCATACAGTCTAACACATCGCTAAGGAGTTGATACAAGAGGAGGGCTTCAGCTTTTTGGATATTTGGGCTCTCTTCCAGGGAAGGTGGTACTTGTACAGAAGAGATGCTTTGCACCTGAACTGGAGGAGGACTGATAGCAGGAAGGTTTGCTAATGCTGCATGGAAGGGAGAGAGTTAAAATAGTGTTGCAGGAGTTGGGTACCAGAGTGCCAGAACAGATGGTGGAGTGGTTGTGAAGAAATAAATTATTAAGCCTACATACAAGATCAGGAATCAAAAGGTCGAGCACGGTGGGACTGATGTTCTGAGCTGCGTGTATTTCAATGCAAGGTATATTGTAGGAAAGACGGATGAGCTTAGGGCATGGACCTGCACGTGGAATTACGACATTGTAGCCATTAGTGAGACTTGGTTGCAGGAGGGGCAGGACTGGCAGCTCAGTGTTATGGGGTTCTATTGTTTTAGAAGTAATAGAGTGGGAGGGATTAAAGAGGACGGGTGGTGTGACTAGTCAGGGAAAATATCACAGCAGCACTCAGTCAGAACTGGAGAGCTCGTCTAGTGAGGCATTATGGTTAGAACTGAGGAATAAGTAGGATATAACAATGGTAATAGTATTATATTATAGACCACCCAACGGTCTATAAGAGGAACAAATTTGTAGAGATATCGTAGAATGTTGCAAGAAATATGAGATTGTGATAGTAGATGATTTTATCTTTCCATGTATTGACTGTGACTCCCATACTGTAAAAGGGCTGGATGGGGAAGGGTTTGTCAAATGTGTTCAGTAGCTAGAAATCCCAATGAGAGAGTGTGATACTAGGTATCCAATTTGGGACACAGGGCAGGTGACGGACGTTTGTGTAGAGGTACGCTTTGTATCTAGTGATCATAATGCCATTAGTTTCAAGGTAATTATGGAAAAGGGTAGGTCTGGTCCTCAGGTTGGGATTCTAAATTGGAGAAAGGCCAATTTTGATGGTATCAAAAATGATCTGGCAAGTGTGGTTTGGGACAGGCTGTTTTCTGGCAAAAGTGTACATGGCAAGTGTGAAGCCTTCAAAAGTGAATTTGAGAGTACAAAGCTTGTATGTTCCTGTCAGGAAAAAAAAGGCAAGGATAACAGGTTTATGGAACCTTGGCTTTTGAGAGCTATTGAGACTCTGGTTAAGAAAAAGATGGAGGAACCTAGCTGGGTTAGGGAGGTAGGAAGAAATGAGGTGCATATGCAGTATAAGAAATGTCAGGGAACACCTTAGAAGGAAATCAGGAGAGCTAAAGTAAGGCATGAGGTTGTCCTAGCACACGAGGCTTGGGAGAATCCTAAGGGCCTCAAAAGCAAAAGGAGCCTATAGGTGAGGCAAAGCAGCAGCAGGGTCATGGACTCTATACAGATTACAGAGGAGGAGGTGTCCGCTGTCTCGAGACAAATCAAGATAGATAAATACCCAGGCCCTGACAAGGTGTCCCTTGGACCTTGTAGGAGGTGAGTGCAGAAATTGAAGTGGCAGCAGAGATATTTAAATCATCCTTAGTGAAGGTGAGATACCAGAGGACTGGATGAGAGCTAATGTTGATACATTGTTTAAGAAATGCCCTTAGAATAAACCAGGAAATTATAGACTGGTGATCCTGAAATCAATAGTGGGAAAGTTTTTTGGAAGGTATTCTAAGGGATGAGATATACAAGTATTTGGATGAGAACAGTCGATATGGCTTTGAGTGTGGTAGGTCATGTCTAACCAACCTTGTAGAATTTTTCGAGGAATTTACCAGGAAAGTTGATGAAGGCAATGCAGTGGATGTTGTCTACATAGACTTTAGCAAGGCCTTTGACAAGGTTGGTCAAGAAAGTTCAGTTGCTTGGCATTTCTGACGAGGTAGTAAATTGGATGAGAAATTGGCATCGTGTGAGAAGCCAGAGAGTGGTAGGATTGGGGGGGCATAATAGGCAACAAAGGAAAACTATCATTGTTTGTAGTGGGATCTGGACCAGCTGAAAATGTGGGCTGAAAAATGGCAGATGGAATTTAATGTAGACAAGTGCAAGGTGTTGCACTTTGGTAGGACCAGCCAGCATAGGTCTTACACAGTGAATGGTAGGGCACTGAGGAGTGCAGTAGAACAAAGGGATCCAGGAACATAGATCCATAATTCATTGAAAGTGGCATCACAGGTGCACGGGGTCATAAAGAAAACTTTTGGCATACTGGCCTTTATAAATCAATGTACAGAGACAGGAGTTGGCATGTTATGCTGAGATCATATAATATGTTGGTGAGGCCTAATTTGGAGTATCGTGTACAGTTTTGGTCACCTACCTACAGAAAAGATGTAAATAAGATTGAAAGAGTGCAGAGAAAATTTACAAGAATTATGCTAGTACTTGAGAATCTGATTTACAGGGAAAGGTTGAATAAGTTATTCCTGAGAACATATGAGAATGAGGGGAGATTTGATAGAGGTGTACAAAATTCTGAGGAGTATATATAGGGTCAATGCAAGCAGGCTTTTCCCACTGAGGCTGGGTGAGACTACAACCAGAGGTCATGGTTAAGCGTTAAGGATGAAAAGTTTAAGGGGAACCTGAGGGGGAAGTTCTTCACTCAGAGGGTGGTTACAGTGTGGAATGAGCTGCCAGCACAAGTGGTGGATGTGGGTTTGATTTCAACATTTAAGAGAAATTTGAGTAGGTACACAGATGGGAGAGGTATGGAGGGCTATGGGTCCAGGTGCAGGTCAATGGGATTTGGCAGATTAATGGTCTGTTTCAGTGCTGGATTGTTCCATGGCTCAATGGCTAGAGAAAAAGAAATCTGATGGGGGAGGAGACTGAAATATGGGAGATGGGAAGGAGGAGGGGCACCAGGGGAGGTGATAGACAGGTGAGGAGAAGTGAGACCAGAGTGGGGAATTGAAGAAGAGAGAAAGGGGAGAAATTATTTTAACTGTTACTGGTATTTTGCAAAGCAGAAAAATTGCTTTTACGACTTTGGAAATGGACATGATTTTTGTCAGCTGCAAGTGGGAGCTGAGGAGTGAGTGGGGTTTAAACAGCAAAGTCTTCCAGCCAAGACTGAGTCCTGTGTTGGATCCAGAATTGCAGGGTTTGTCTAGACACTGCATTTCTGTTAGAGTTGGAATGTTGGTTTTATTTGTATGTAACCCTCGGTTCGGCTAGCGGCTTAATCTAGGGGTGATTGCCCCTGGCCCGGCTAAATCCTGTTTGGGTGGATGCTGCGTGATGTGTCCCCTGTTACAAATCAATACCTCGAAATAACAAACAGTACGCAATATGCGATTAAACAATTGAGCTTTATAATTCTTAATTTGACTATATGGTTAGTAAAGAAACAAAAAAAGGGCCCATTCTCATGAAACAGTCCTTTGCAGAAATGTTGGAGCTCACGGTTTCTCCATTTGTTCCCATTGTCCTCCGAGTGTAGCCAACCCTCGGACCCTCGCTCCTCAGTCCACTCTGTCTGTCGGTCTACCAACTCTCTCCATTCACGTCTTCTCTCTTCATCTCTCCCCGACAAAAGGCCACGAAAATCCCTCTTCCAGACCCACAAGGAAGGACAACACCCCTCTCATCGGATAGCCCCACACTCCAAAGCCCCGTTATCCCTAGTCATAACCCAACATTGCTGCTACAGAGAAACCATTACATTAGCAGTGAAACCTTACAGTGTGTTACATATAGATACAGCATGGTGACAGGCCCTTGAGGCCCAACAAGCCCAAACCACCAAATTACACCCCTGTGACCAATTAACCCACTAACCATTGTGTTTTTGGATGTGGGAGGAAGCCAGAGCACCCAGAGGAAACTTGTGCATTCACAGGGAGAATGTAGACATTCCTTACAGACTGCAGCAGGAATTGAACCAAGGTCACTGGTGCTGTAAAGCGTGATGCTAACCGTTACGCTACCGTGCCTCTCTGCTCATGTAGTGGTCAGGACAATGATCACTTGGTGAACTACTGCACACACAGGTATAGACATCCGTTAGTCTCGTGAGACCATGGATTTGCGCCTTGGAAGGTTTCCAGGGCCCAGGCCTGGGCAAGGTTGTATGGAAGACCAGCGGTAACACGGGTATACTGCATACAATACTGATCCTACAGTAAGATCACTGGAACCTAGGGTTGCCAACTTTCTCACTCCCAAATAAGGGACAAAAGTAGCAGTCAAATACGGGACACAAGTAGCAGTCAAATACGGGACACTTGTGTTTACCCCGAGAAAGACTACCATGACTATGAAGCCTTGCGCAGGCACCCGTGTGCACATGCGTGACGTGCGCATACACGACATGCGCATGCCTGTACGTGCCGATTTTTTTTTTCTACAAATCAGTTTTGGTGATTCTGTTGAGTGAAACTACACTGTAAATACATTATTTCTACTTTATATAGACTGTATTTATCATACCATTCCTGCTTTTATTATATGTTAGTGTTATTTTAGGTTTTATGTGTTATTTGGTATGATTTGGTAGGTTTTTTTTGGGTCTGGGAACGCTCAAAAATTTTTCCCATATAAATTCATGGTAATTGCTTCTTCGGCTTATGAACAGTTTCATAGGAACGCTCTACCTTAGTGGGGGAAATATGGGACAAGGGCGGTCCTGTATTGGACAAACCAATTTAGCCCAATATATGGGATGTCCTGGCTAATACGGGACAGTTGGCAACTGAAGCACCTTCAATTACTCCAAAAGACTGAGGTTTGGTAAAATACCGAAAGGCTTTTATTCGCTGTACAATACGACCTCCACAGTGAGTGTCTGCCCCTGGACTGAGGGGGAGGGGCAAGGCGAACACCTTTATACAGGACTCTGTGGGAGGAGCCACAGGGGCAGTCAGCAAAGGGGTGTGTCCAGACAGGTAACCGAGTTACAACATGTATACATGGTTTACCACAGCAACCCTACTGGAACCAGCCACTTTCCCTCCTAGACTTTTTAAGGCCTGAGGCCTAATGGGCAGCATTGTAGCACAGCAGTTAGCATAAGGTCTTTGCAGTGCCCACAGCCCAGGTTTAATTCTCCTGCTGCCCTTCCACATTCCAAAGACATACAAGTTGATAGGTTAATTGGTTACATGAGGGTAATTGGGTGGTGCGGACTCACTGGGCCGGAAGGACTGTTACTGTGTTGTATCTCTAAGTAAATAAAATAAAACCAAAGGGTTCATGCTACTGAATATACCAGGGCAACACAGTAGCGAAGCAATTAATGGGACGCTATTACAGCTCAGGGTGTTGGAGTTTAAAGTTCAATTCCGATGTCCTCTGTAAGCGAGTTTGAAAAAAGAGGGGTGGCCTCATTGAAAGCTATTGAATGGAGAAAGGCTGCGATAGAGCGGATGTGGAGAAGATGGTTCCTGTGGTGGGAGAGTCTAAGACCAGAGGGCACAGCCTCAGAATAGAGGGGCATTCTTTCAGATCAGAAACGAGGAGCAACTTCTTTAGCCAGAACGTGGAGAATCTGTAGAATTCATTGCCACAGACAGCTGCGGAGGCCGTGTCTTTATGCATATTTAAGGCAGAGGTTGACAGATTTTTGATTGGTCAGGGCATGAAGGGATACGGGGAGGAGATTGGGGCTGAGAGGAAAATTGGATCAGCCATGATGAAATGGCAGAGCAGACTCGATGGGCCAAATGGCCTAATTCTGCTCCTATATCTTTTAATCTGATGGTCATTAATTCTTCTCTCTCTGTCTGTCTCGTCCATTACACTGCTGGTGTTTAGGGCAGCAATGAAGATCCTCCATCATGTCAGTAGCTGCCACTGGGTTTTCATTACAGTCAGTCATGCAAGTTCCATGTTGAGACTCAGGAATACCATCACACTCAGATGTAGAAGGGTTCTTCATTGCTTTTTCCATAACAGCTTTGTTTGACCAGTCAGGGATGTTAGCTCTGAGCTGAACCCTCGAACCTGGAGGGTCAGTGGACCACTCTTGGCCTGCCCCATACTCTTTGACCTGTTTGGCATGGGTGACCCTACCAAGAGCCAAAGCATAAGGTCTTGACTCCAGCCAACCTAGCTCTCTGGGACATTGAGGCATGCAAGCCTGCAAACCACTGCAAGGTTCTGATTCTCTTGGAGGAAGCATTACCTCTTGGCTCAGGTACAGTATTCTCTCTAATTTTTGTGTTGCTGATCTCCTTTCAATGTCTGAGAGACAACTGTTCCCAGATCCATTGCACTAAGCCATGTGTGAAGGGGTTAATGTGTGCTGTGTTTCTCCAGTGGGATGTGGCAAGGCCAAAGGCTTGTTTATTATAGTTGATATTCCTTTAAAACTTTTTACATTGTAATGGTTGTTATTGCTTTTTGCGCCATAATCTGTAAATGGAATGTGATGTATTTATCATAAAGACATTTCATTCCACTGAACCACCAGTGTGGTAATTATCCCACTGCAGCTTGTTTTGTCCTTCCAAAGAATTTATTTTATCTCCCATGGAGGATTGCCTCCAAGGTTTACTGCCACACCTTCTAAAGCTATGTACACGATATCATTGTCCCAGCGAATTGATCTGGCCCAGGAATAAACCGTCTGGGATGCCACTCCTCAGATTCAGGCTTTGCACTAAATGGATCTTCATTCCAACCCTCTGTGCTCTCCCCGAATTCAAATTTGTTATCTAACATCTAACTCTAAACATTATTTTCCCAATAACCTGCTAAGTAAAACTTAATTATTTGCCTACTTGATTGATTGGGGTACAAATGGAATAGGCCTCTCCAGCCCTTCGAACCACATCACCCAGCAACCCCCCAATTTAACCCTTGCCTAATCACAGGACAATTTACAATGACCAGTTTACCTGCTAACCGGTACACCTTTGGACTGTGGGAGGAAACTGTAGCAACTGGAGGAAACCCACGCGGTCACAAGGAGAATGTACAAACTCCTTGCAGGCAGCAGCGGGAATGGATCCTGGGTCACCTGCACTGTCAAGCATAGTGCTAGCCACCCCAGTGTCCTGAAAGGTATGTTGGCTTTGTAAGACTCAAGGTTATTTATCTCATGTACATCCAAACACAGTGAAATATGTCGTTTGCATTAATAACCAGCAGCCCCGAGGGTGTGCTAGGGGGTGCCCACAAGTGCCTTGGGTGGGAATCGAACACACAGCTAGCAAACTCCAAGCCCTACCTGTGAGGTACAATGCACCACAAACACAAAGCACAGCACCGAGTGCTGGAGTGAGGGTGGAGAGTTGCACTGGATGTTTGGTCTGTGGCAGTGCTCAGGGTTTGGGAAATAAGACACTTTGGAAACACTCTTTTCTGAATAATCTGTGTCGGCGAAGAGCAGCAACCACTGGCTTGGAAATGTATTCTAATCTCCTTTATTGATGCTCCTTTCTGGTTGTCCAATTAATCAGAGACAACTTTCAAGCAATCGAGCATGGAAGTAGGCTATCGGCCCGACTTTCCATGCAAACTGTGAACCCAGCAAACTGCTCTCTTCTCAACACACACAAAATGCTGGAGGAACACAACTGGTCAGGCAGAATATATAGAAAGGAATAAACAGTTGACGTTTCGGACCAAAATCTTCTGCCCACATTTGGCCCATAGCCCTCTGAGCCCTACAGGGCATGCCGCCTTCTCATTGCTACCATCAGGGAGAGGGTACATGAGCCTGAAGACACACACTCAACACGTCAGGAACAGTTTCTTCCCTTCTGCCATCAGATTTCTGAATGAACAATGAACCCATGAACAATACCTCACTATTTTTTGCTCTCTTTTTACATTACTTTTTTAAACTTTTGTTAATGTAATTTATAATATTTTAATGTCTTGCTCTTTGGTGCTGAACTCCACCTTGGACGGTCCCAAACCTGGCTGTGAATGGAGGAGGTTTGGGCAACCCCATCCCGTAAAAACCCAGAGTTACAGAAACACCAAGAGAAGCTCCAAAGACCTCATCTCTGGGAGAGGACGGACCTTCAGATGAAGACGTGTGAAGTTGTGTGGTGAAGGCAGAAGCCACAGGACCAATTTACCTTCAGCCCAGTACACAGGACTCTGGAGAGCTGCTGTCAGTGGCCTATGCTCCAGTCGAGGTGATGGGCTTAAGAATTGAAGACTATTGCCTCCAAACAAAAAATTTCACAATATACGTCAGTGACAATAAATCTGATTCTTATTCAAATTCATAGTAATCACCCTGAACTAACTGATATCTTTCTGTATATAAATTTCATCTTTGTTTTCATATATGTTATATATTTTAGAATCTAATCCTGCTGCTCCCCAAAACAAACCTGTTTCCATGTTCCATATATAGGTACTTTGATAATGAATTTACTTTGCACTCCCTCCAGGGCTACAGTTTATTCACTGTCTCGCCCTGTCACAGGTTCTGGCTGGTACAAAGCTGGAGGCTGTGACCTCATTGGTGATGTCATCAGCACATTTCCATAATATAAACACTTCCTCTCACATGCTTCGAGTGTGATAACTTCTCATAAATATTCAGTAGGTTACGTTTTACCCACTGCTTAGTTTTAAGGATGAACTTAAGCTCTTGTGGCCATGTTAATGTCAAATAAAACCATAAAACAGACAAGCAGAATTAGCCCATTTGGCCTGTCGAGTTTGTTCCACCATTCAATCATAACTGATTTTAAGCCCATTTGCACTACATACATCTGAATTATATTTATTAACTTATTTGTGTTAATTTTTTTAATGTGATGTACGTTTTGTGGGTGCAGCCTGTTCCAGGGGAATGTTGTTCTGCTTGGTTTTATGTACCGCATGTACAGTCAGGTGTCAATAAACTTGAGCTTGATAACCTTAACTCCCTGACTAACCCATCAATCTCTGTCCTAAATGCTCCCAATAACTTTGCCTCCACAGCCTGTGGCAACAAATTCTGCACTTTCACCAAAGAAAAATATTTGCTTTATTTGTCACATGTACATCGAAACTTTGAAACATACAGTGAAATGCGCCATTCTTTGATACTCTGTCAAGTCAAAAAGTGGGATTTATTGATAGGTACACATTACAGTTCTCTGCAAAAGCCTTAAGAATGCATGCAGTGTATATAGCTCAGGTGCCTCTGGCTTCTACACAGTATTGTATTTCTCAATGTAAGCAGAGAGCGAGTTTGTAAATCTAACAGGAGCAAAGGGTGTTGGGAACGATGAGGACGGAGCACCCCGGGAGGCGAGTGGGACAGGTGGCAGAGAAGGAGCGCCAGAGGCGGAGGTAGCGAGGGGGTGGACACACTCAGCTCTGAGACACCAGACAAGGTCATTTGAGTCCAAACAGTTGGTTTATTGATCATCACAGAGTCTCCCTGGTACTTCCTGCTCCCTCTCTCTCCCTTCCTCTTTTCCCAACTATGACTCCCCTCTCCCTGCCCCCTTCCCACTCTCAGTCCACGACAGAGACCCACGTCAGAATCAGGTTTATCATCACTCACATATGCCATGAGATGATTTTTTTTGCTGCAGCAGTGCAGTGCAATACATAAAATTACTACAGTACTGTGCAAAAACCTTGGGCACCATACGTATGCCTAAGACTTTTGCACTGTACTGTGTATACAGATGCAGCGAGCAAGGTGCAGCAACACATCAGAGACATGAAAAGTACAAGAGAAACAAGTTATACAAGAAGGAACTTGAATAAAATAAGACAGTGCATTGCCGTGCAGTGAGATCACTACCGTGATTAGGGTTGTGCCGGTTGATTCAAGAACGGAACAGTTGGAGGGAAGTAACTCTTCTTGACCCTGGTGATGTGGCACTTGAGGTTTTTGTATCTCCTGCCTAAAGGTAGCAGTGGGAGGTGACTTGGCTGAGATGGTGGGGATCTTTGATGATGGACGTAGCCCTCGAGGCAGTGCCTCCTGTAGATACTCCCAGTGGAGGGGAGGGATGTGACAATGATGTACTGGGCGGAGTCTGCTACTCTCTGGAGCTTCTTATGATCCTGCACATTCCAATTGCCATACTAAACCACGATCCAGCTGCCAGGACATCCTTCACAACTTTCTGTTTACTAGAGATACTGTACTTGCAGCATTGAAATACCTTTCAGAGGATAAGCTGCTAATGGTTGCCAGGGCAATGCTGCTGTGAGGTTGGGACTGGGTTTCAGATTCCACCAGCTGAGGTCTAGTAGTCATTTTTGGCTCACCCCACCTCTATAGATTGGAAACATCCTATAGCCCACAATATAGAGTCTTAGCACCTGTGGGGTTAGTGTCAGAGTGTGAATGTATGTATGGGGGTGATTCAATTAAACACAGTGAGGGCCTATGATTCTAAACTGCCTGCAGTGAAAATCTACCCCTGTCCTTCTTCAAGATGGATCCAAATTGGAGTCTCCATTGAGATGATGGTTCAGACTGTTTTTATTAGGTTCATGGGGTGGTTTTGGGGACAGAGAGGGGAAGAGTTGGAGGTCAGGTCAGTGTTTAAGGACAGAGAGGGGAGTTAGAGGTCAGGTCAGTGTTTGGGGACAGAGGGGAGTTAGAGGTCAGGTCAGTGGGGACAGAGAGGGGAGTTAGAGGTCAGGTTAGGGTTTGGGGACGGAGAGTTAGAGGTCAGGTCAGTGCTTGGGGACAGAGGAGAGTTAGAGGTGAAGTCAGTGTTTGGGGACAGAGGGGAGTTAGAGGTCAGGTCAGTGGGGACAGAGGGGAGTTAGAGTCAGGTCAGTGTTTGGGGACAGAGAGGGGAGTTAGAGGTCAGATCGGTGTTTGGGGACAGAGAGGAGAGTTAGAGGTCAGGTTAGGGTTTGAGGACAGAGATCTGGAAGAGTTGGAGGTCAGATTAGGGATTGAGGACAGAGATGTGGAACAGTGAGAGGTCAGACTCCTGCTCCACGCTCCTCATGCTGCATTAAAAAGTCCTGCAACATGTATGGGTGACAAAGGGCACCCACAGTCCAAGCCTCCACTCTGCGCTCAAAGGGCAGCATCCTGGGTTCCATGTGAGTAAGAGGCATGATGAGGCACACGGGCTGATTAGTCAGTGCGTTTGGAGTTCAAGGACCCATCATCAGCTTGTTTTGGGGGGGGGGGGGACAGTGTTAAATTCAGAAGATTGGAGGCCTTGACTGATCAGAAATACAAAATTCAAAGCTCGGTAGCTGATGCCTGGTGACTGGAGATTGGAGACTGTCCTTAATCTGAGGTCTACCCCTGTGTGTGCGTGAGAGAGAGGAATGGTCTTGCTTTGGAGTTGTGCTTCTTGTCTTCTGTGGAACATTGTGGGCATGCTCTGTCATAAGACCTTAAGGTATAAGAGCAAAATTAGGCCATTTGGCCCATCGAGTCTGCTCTGCCATTTCATCATGGCTGATCCATTTTCCCTCTCAGCCCCAATCTCCTGCCTTCTCCCCATATCCCTTCGTGCCCTGACCAACCAAAAATCTATCAACCTCTGCCTTAAATATGCATAAAGACATGGCCTCATTCTTCTGAATTCCAGTGAGTACAGCCCCAGAGCCATCAAACACTCTTCATGTGACAAGCTGTTTAATCCTGCAATCATTTTCGTGACCTCCTTTGAACCCTCCCCAGTGTCAGCACATCCTTTCTAAGGTATGGGGCCCCAAACTGCTCACAATACATGAAGTGAGGCATCACCAGTGCTTGATCAAACCTCAACATTACGTCCTTGCTATTGTATTCTAGTTCTCTTGAAATGAATGTTAACATTGCAGTTGCCTTCCTCACCACAGATCAACCTGCATATTAGCCTATAGGGAATCTTGCACGAGGACTCCCAAGTTGCTTTGTGCCTCAGTTTTTTGTATGTTCTGTCCATTTGGAAAAGATTCAACTCTTTAATTTTTTCTACCTATGTGCATGACCATATATTTCCTGACACTGCATTCCATCAGCCATTTCTTTGCCCATTCTCCTAATCAGTCTAAGTCCTTCTGTAGCCTCTCTACTTCCCCCAAACTACTCGCCCCTCCACCTATCCTCATAGCATCTGCAAACTTTGCAATAAAGCTATCATTCCATCATCCAAATCATTGATATATAATGTAAAAAGAATCAGCCCAACACAGACCCTTGAGGAACACCACTAGTCACCAGCGGACAGCCAGAAAAGGCTCCTTTTATTCCCACTTTTTGCCTCCTGCCAATCAGCCACTGCTTTCTCCATGCCTGAATCTCTCCTGTAATACCATGGGCTCTTAACTTGCTTAGCAGTATCATGTGTGGCACCTTGTTTGAAAATCCAAGTACACAACATCCACTGATTTTCCTTTGTCCATCCTGCTTGTCATTTCTTCAAAGAATTCTAACAGTTTTGACAGGAAAGGTTTTCCCTCGAGGAAACCATGCTGACTATGGCCTATTTTATCATGTGCCTCCAAGTACCCCTAAAACCACATACTTAATAATCGATTCCAATATCTTCCCAATCACTGAGGTCAGACTATCTGGTATATAGTTTCCTTTCTTCTACCTCCCTCCCTTCTTGAAGAGTGGAGTAACATTTGCAATTTTTCAGTCCTCCGGAACTATCCACCGAATGTGTGGCCATAGTTGCAGGCTACTCTGCCACATCCCGAGGATGTGTTAGTTTTTAGCACAAATAACACATTTCACTTTATGTTTCGATGTACATGTGATGAATAAATGAATTGGAATCTGAAAATGAGTAAAGTCAGGTAATCCAGACTACATTGTTCACAGGGAAAAAGCAGTCAAACATCCTGTATGGCTCCCTCTTCAGCAACTGAGGCGGTACTGCAGCCAACAGCCACACCTGCCTTGCCACCAGGTAATGAGCTTATTTTTGTCATACATACCCCGGTACAACACATCCCATCCACGGCCTGAGAGTTGGAGGCCTGTTTGTGCGTCTGCGTGTGAATGACAAAAGAGGCTTGGTTTGCCGTTGTTGCGGTGTTTTGTTTTGTTTTGTTGTTGTTGCCCGTGTTCATCTGTGGAACAGTAAAGACATACCATGTTGGCACTGGAATGTGTGTGACCCCTGTGGGCTGTGCCAGCACATCCTCGGGCGTGTTGGCTGTTAACACAAATGACACATTTCTCTGTATGCTTTGATGTAAATGTGAATCAAGATTCGAGATTGTTTAATGTCATTTCCTATATGCTAGTGCAAAGGAGAATGAAGTAATTGTCACTCCAGATCCGATGCAGCACAAAAAAACACAACCAGATAAAGAACACAATCATAAAGAAACACAATAAATACAAATCCATAAGATAGCTGACATACATCAATTGATTGTATGTCCATAAAGTGACGCTAGGCACAGCAGACTCTGTACATAAGGTGACTCTGACAGGAAATGATAAAGTAGTGGTGATTGGGGGTGTGGAGGGGTGGGTTAGTGGGTGGAGGTGTTGATCAGCCTTACTGCTCAGGGAAAGTAACTGTTTTTGAGTCTGGTGGTCCTGGTGTGGATGCTACGTAGCCTCCTCCCTGATGGGAGTGGGACAAACAGTCCATGAGCAGGGTGGGTGGGATCCTTCATGATGTTACTGGCCCTTTTCCAGCACTTTTCAGTGTGTATGCCCTTGAAGGCAGGTAGGCAGGTGCCAGTGATGCGTTTGGCAGTTTTGATTACCCTTTGTGATAAATAAATCTTAATCTGTACACACTGATCAGTTGATCACATCAGTACCTCGAAGCAATACAAGAGAAAAGCAACAACAGAAAGCAAAATAGAGGTTTTTAGAGGTGTATAAGATGATGAGAGGCACTGATCATGTGGATAGTCAGAGGCTTTTCCCAGGGCTGAAATGGCTAACATGAGAGGGCACAGCTTTAAGGTGCTTGGAAGTAGGTTCAGAGGGGATATCAGGGGTAAGTTTTTTACGCAGAGAGTGGTGAGTGCGTGGAATGGGCTGTCAGTGACTGTAGTGGAGGCAGATACTGTAGGGTTTTTTAAGAGACTCCTGGATAGGTACATGGAGCTTAGAAAAATAGAGGGCTATGGGTAACCCTAGGTAATTTCTAAAGTAAGAACATGTTCGACACAGCATTATGGGCTGAAGGGCCTGTATTGTGCTGTAGGTTTTCTATGTTTCTATGTCTATGTTTTCTTAAAATAAAGCATAACAACCGCAGTGCGGGTAAACAATACAGTGCAAGATCATAACAAGTCAGATTGTGAAGCTGAGTCTATATTATCATATGAAGAAATCATTTAGTAGTCTAATAACCACTGGGTCGAAGCTGTCCTTGAGCCTGGTGGTCCATGCTTTCAGGCTTTTGTATCTTCTGTCTGACAGGAGGGGGTGAAGAGAGAACGCCTGGGGCTGGAGGGATGATATGAATGGAAGAGATGACTTCACCCTTAATCCAACAGACTCTCCTTAATTACTTGAAAGGTACTGACAGTGAACATGAATTGCAAAGAAGAAAGGCGTGTCCTTCCACCGTTGGGATGAGTCATGCTGGATTGCATAAATTCTCAATTATTATCTGTCGCTGTTCTGAAGTACAGAATGTTTCGTCTCCTAAATCCCTGATGCCAAAGCTTAAAGCTGACGGTAGAGTAGGAGTCATACAGCATTACAGCACAGAGACAGGCCCTTCAGTCTATCTAGTCTGTGCCAAATTACTAATCTGCCTCGTCCCATTGACCTGTACCCAGACGAGAGCCCTACAGACTCCTCCCATCCATGTAGCTGTCAAAGTTTCTCCTCAGTGTTGACACTGAGCTGGCATCCACAGCTTCCACTGGCAGCTCAATCCACACTCTCACCACCCTCTGAGTGGAGAAGTTTCCCCTCCAGTTCCCCTTAGACATTTCTCCTTTTGCCCTTCACACATGACCTCTGGTTCTAGCCTCACCCAAGTTCAGTGGAAAAGACTGCTTGAATTTACCTGATCTATGCCCTTCATTATCTTATATACCTCTATCAAATCTTCCCAAGTTCTTCTATGCTCCAGAGAATAAAGTCCTAACCTACTCAGACTTTCCCTATAACTCAGGTCTTCAGGTCTTGGCAACATCCTTGTAAATTTTCCCCGCACCCTTTCAACCTGAGTTACATCTTTCCTGCAGGCAGGTGACCGGAACTGCTCACAATAGTCCAGTTTAAGATGGCACTACCGAAGATGTGTGACAGCTTACCTGTGGTTTGAAAGCAAAGGAATTCGATTAAAAACATTATTAGTAACGCTTTTTTGAGGTAAATTGTGGCAAACTATCCCCGCAAACAATGAAGAGGTGAGTGAAGGCAAAGGCAACTCATAGAACATGGAACATAGAATAGTACAGCACAGTACAGGCCCTTCGGCCCACAATGTTGTGCCGACCCTCAAACTCTGCCTCCCATATAACCCCCCACCTTAAATTCCTCCATATACCTGTCTAGTAGTCTCTTAAACTTCACCAGTGTATCTGCCTCCACCACTGACTCAGGCAGTGTATTCCACGCACCAACCACTCTCGGAGTAAAAAACCCTCCTCTAATATCCCCCTTGAACTTCCCACCCCTTACCTTAAAGCCATGTCCTCTTGTATTGAGCAGTGGTGCCCTGGGGAAGAGGCGCTGGCTATCCACTCTATCTATTCCTCTTAATGTCTTGTATACCTCTATCACGTCTCCTCTCATCCTCCTTCTCTCCAAAGAGTAAAGCCCTAGCTCCCTTAATCTCTGATCATAATCCATACTCTCTAAACCAGGCAGCATCCTGGTAAATCTCCTCTGTACCCTTTCCAATGCTTCCACATCCTTCCTATAGTGAGGCGACCAGAACTGGACACAGTACTCCAAGTGTGGCCTAACCAGAGTTTTATAGAGCTGCATCATTACATCGCGACTCTTAAACTCTATCCCTCGACTTATGAAAGCTAACACCCCATAAGCTTTCTTAACTACCCTATCCACCCGTGAGGCAACTTTCAGGGATCTGTGGACATATACCCCCAGATCCCTCTGCTCCTCCACACTACCAAGTATCCTGCCATTTACTTTGTACCCTGCCTTGGAGTTTGTCCTTCCAAGGTGTACCACCTCACACTTCTCCGGGTTGATGAGAGATGTGCCCTGCTGGTGTGCTACAAAATCGATGCACTTGGAGTTGGAGCTGAAGCTGGTTGGAGTGGATGATTTGGAGGAGAAAAGATGGGATGGAGGAGTTCCTGTACCCATCCAACTTATCCGGGTGTGAGGGTGGATCAATCTAAGTGCTGAGCCAATTTGAAGAGGTTGGAAACGGCTTCTTCGGCAGCGAAATCCAGATCTGAAGAGAATTGCTGTGGCGTGTCCTAGACCTGGAGCAATTTGCCATGGCGAGTCCCAGGTCCTAATGTGAGTTACAATACGCTGTTTGGACAATCTAAACGCTGGCCCATATAGACTGGAAAGGCATGGTGACAAGAGTCAGATGAGATTGGATCGCTGTAAGCACCAGGCCAATATGGAGAGGTTGAGAATGGCTGCTCTCGCAGCGAAATCTAGGCCTGGAGCAATTTGCCGTGGTGGGCCCCAGTTCCTAGTGATAACAGATTCATTGGATCTCTTTTTAATCACAATTTAATCACCAGCCCAGTCTTGTGGCTCCTCGGTCCACAACACTAAGGCTATGAGACTGTCCCTGGTTGCTGTGCTTCATGTCTGCGAACTTTGTGGCAACTTACCCCACCAATATGATGAACTGAATACTGAGGCCTTGGGCCAATGCTGAGCTGCTCCAGGGATTTGGATCTAAGGACTCAATTTGGTTGGGAATGCTGTTGATGTTGTTCTCTTCTATTGTTTGAATGATTTGTTTTTTATTCTCGTTCTCTGTGGGCAGTGGGAGTTGTATTATTTTTGATTGGGTTCTTTCGGGTTCCTTGCTTTGCGACTGCCCGTGAAGCAGATAAATCTCAAGGGTGTATCATTTATACATTCGCTGATTATAAATGCATTTTGATTCTTTGAAATTTTGAAATGAGGCCTCACCAACGTCTTACACAACTTCAACATGACATCCCAATTCCTGTAGTCAATATTCTGACTCATGAAGGCCGATATGTCCAAAGCTCTCTTTACGGCCCTGTCAATCTATGATGCCACTTTCCAGATGTGCTCCCAGATTTCTTTGTTCTACTGCATTCCTCACTTTTCACTGTGTAAATCCTACCCTGGTTGGTCCTTCTGAAGTGCAACACCTCACACTTGTCTGCATTAAATTCCATCCGCCATTTTTCAGCCCATTTTTCCAGCTAGTCCAGATCCCGCTGCAAGCCACAATAGATGTAGTCTTTCTCGCTGTCCACGACACGCCCAATCTTGGCGTCGTCTGCAAATTTGCTGATATCCAGTTTACCACATTATCAACCAGATGGTCAATATCGATGCGAGGGGGGAGAGATCTAAGAGTCCTGAGAGGTCACTCCTTCACACAAACGACAATGAGTACCTGCAGTGCATGGCAGCAGGAAGTTTTCGAAGTGAGCATAATTACAACATTTAAGAGGCACTTAGATAGGTACACAGACATCCTACCTCTCCCAGAAGTTCCGGGAGTCTCCCACATATGAATAGCGGCTCCCTGATGCCCGCAAATTATATACAATATCACGGAAATCAATTTTTTGGAGAGCAAGCAAGCGAGAGCGCGCACGCGAGAGAGCAAGCAAGCGAGAGCGCGCACGCGAGAGAGAGCGAGAGCGCGAGAGAGAAAGCAAGCGAGAGCGCGCACGCGAGAGAGCGCACGCGAGAGAGAGCGAGAGCGCGAGAGAGAAAGCAAGCGATAGAGAGGGAGCACGCGCGAGAAAGCAAGCGAGAGAGAGAGAGAGAGAGAGAGAGAGAGAGCGAGAGCTCGAGAGAGAAAGCAAGCGAGAGAGAGCTCGCCATGGCAGAGTGTTAAAAAAATATAAAATGTACGTCACCCCAGACTACACTAAAGTGTACCCCTGCCAATAGGGGTCAAAATAATGACAGTGTTGTCATTATGACAGTGACTTTTCTATTGCCCATGGTGGGTTAAGACTGTAAAGGACATGTTGAGGTGAGTTTAACAGGTGTCATTCGTTCATTAGCATAGCTAATGTTATTTAAACTAGCTGGCCAGCTGCTAAGGAGCTACTCTATTGCAGACATCCCACCTCTCCCGGAAGTCTCCTGCAAATTGATGGTGCTACCTCCCTGAAATGAGTTTTTGCAGGGTGGGATGTCTGCAATTGGGACTAGCAGGGAGAATGCTCTGCTCAGCATGGATCAGATGGGCCGAAGGGCCTGTTTGCCTGCGGCATCACTCCATGACTTTATGAGTGAGCTGTGACCATTTATGGTTTAAGACCAGCAGTTGCAGCTTTCTAAGGCAAAAGGAAATGAGAGTTGGCCGCCAACAACATTCCAGTCTGTTAACACGATACATTATTCATTGTCAGGAGGGAGAGGGACATGACAATGCACTTTGCAGCAAGCACCCTTATTTACTTAGCACAGCAATAACTCCACAGAAATACTCTTTTTCTCAAAGCTAAGTGAATGCTGCTGGGGGTGGGGGCTGAGGGGTTTTGAAGTTGTAGCAGTAATTTCAGTTAAAAGGCATTCCTTTAGAAACATTTGGCACTTTACAGACTTTCAACAGGATTATAGCTTTATCAGTGAAATGAGTAAAATGTTTAATCCTGTAATCCAGAATTAATGGCTGTTCAAAATGAACTTTGGACCATAATTCTTGTGAGTAATTCCACTACCTATGACAATATCCTAAGGTTTAAAATATCATGTGAAAAGGACCACAGTCTCTGTTTTACAAACAGTAGTGATTTTCTCACAGATGTTTAGCTCCCTCACTGGATTTCTTGCCCCTTGAAGGCTCTCCAACGGGTAGTCAAAACTGCTCACCACTACAGCAGCACCAGCCTACCCGCCATCAAGGACATGTGTACAGAAAGGTGGTGGAAAAGGGCCAGTAACATCATGAAGGATCCCACCCACTCTTTGTCCCACTCCCATCAGGGAGAAGTCTATGTAGCATCCACACCAGGACCACCAGACTCAAAAACAGTTACTTTTCCCAAACAGTAAGGCTGATCCACAGCCCCACCCACTAACCCACCCCTCCACACCCCAACCACCACTACTTTATCATTTCCTGTCAGAGTCACCTTATGTACAGACACTCCTGTGCCTAGCGTCACTTTATGGACGTACAATCAATCTACGTGTATACACTATCTAATGTATTTACATCTATTGTTTTATTATTATTGTGTTCGTTATTGTGTTTTTGTGCTGCATTCGGTCCAGACTAACTATTATTTCCTTCTTTTTTATACTTGTGTACTGAAAATTACATTAAATGATCTTAAATCTTCAATCATGAACACATTCAAGATTCAAGATGCAGATTTACAGTGGTGAGCAAAAGTCGAAGGTACATATATATATATATATATATATATATATATATATATATATATATATATAGCTAGGGTGCCTAAGACTTTTGCACTCTACTGTATTTGTCAACGTGGAGCAGAGCATGAGCTTGTAAATCTGCCAGGAGCAAAGGATTTTGGGAATGGCGAGGATGGAGCGCCACAGGAGGGGTGTGTGACAGGTGGCAGAGAAGGAATGCCAGGGGTGGGGGGTGGCAGAGGTGCAGACACACCCAGCCCTGAGACACCAGGCAAGGTCATTTGATTCCAAACAATTGGTTTATTGATCATTACGGAATGTCTCTCTGGTGCGCCCTGCTTTCTCCCCTCTCCCTTCCCCTTTTCCCAACCATGATCCCCCTCTCCCTGCCTCATTCCCACTCTCGCTTCTCTATAGAGACCACATCAGAATCAGGTTTATACCATCACTGACATATCCATGAAATTTGTTTTTTTTTGTGATAACAGTGCAGTGCAAAACATAAAATTACTACAGTACTGTGCAAAAGTCTTAGGCACCCTAACTATATATATGTGCCCAAGACTTTTGCACAGAACTGTCATTACCACATGTATATCTGAGCACACAGTGAAATGTGTCATTTGAGTTAACAACCAACACACCCCAAAGCTGTGCTGTGGGCAGCCCATAAGTGTCACTACACATTCTGGCTCCAACATAGCATGTCTGCAATACCGAACAGAACCAAATTTCAAAGTAAATTCATTAACAAAGTGCGTACATGCCAGCATATGTATTTATTTAATTTTACTTCGGGATATAGCGCAGTACTGTAACAGGCCCTACCTGTCCAACGAGCACGTGCCCATGTGGCGTAGTAACCCAAATAAGAGCATAAGATATAGAAGCAGAATTAGGCCATTTGGCCCATCGAGTCTGCTTCACCATTTCATCATGGCTGATCCATTTTTCCTCTCAGCCCCGATGTGAGAGGAAGCAGGAGCAGCCAGAGGAAACGCACGCCATCACGTAAAAATATAAACCCTCCTGACAGACAGCGACAGGAACTGAACCCGGATAGCTGGTACTGTAAAGCACTGCACTTCTGTGCCGCCCCCTGAGATTCATGTTTTTACAGGTGTTCACACAACACAGAGCACAACAGGCAATAAAACAATAACAGCAAAACAACTCTCTCTCTCACACTTACACTCACACTCACACACACACACACAGACACACTCTCTCTCTCTCTCTCTCTCACTCTCTCACTCTCACACACTCATACTCACACTCACACACTCACTCACACTCCTCCAACCCCGTGACAGACTGTCTTCGGTATCAAGCCTCCAGCACAAGTTGCCGTTCTGAGCTCTGTTCCATAACATTTGCCCCAGGCGAGGCTGAGGTTGTGTCTGTGAAACGGTGAAGGGGTCTGCCAGTGACTGCAAGCTCTAGCTCCCCAGGTGGCGTTAAAATGCGAACATGACCGAAGCAGATCATAAGAGTTCTCCACAATACCTTGGGGCCAATATTAATTGAGATCACAGTCTGCAGAATAACTTCTCATTACCGAATCACTCTTAAATAAGAATGGGTTTGGAAGGGAAATGGATTAGCCATGATAGAATGGCAGAGCAGACTTGATGGGCAAATTGGCCTAATTCTGCTCCTATGTCTAATGGTTTTATGGTCTTAATGGAATTGCCTTACTATGTCTCCATCCTGAGGACGTAAAGTGTGCCCTGGGAATACAGGGACATGCAACAGTTCAGCACAGAATCAGGTCTTGCAGTGCATCACGTCTTCACTGAGTATAATATCAGTTTAACTAAGAGAGGGACTTCTCTTTAGAACAGAGATGAGGGGGAATTTCTTTAGCCAGAGGGTGATGAATGTGGAGGCCAAGTCACTATGTATATTTAAAGTGGAGGTTGATAGGTCCTTGATTAGTCAGGCTGTCAAAGGTTATGTGGACAAGGCAGGAGAACGGGGTTGAGGGATAGTGAATCAGCCATGATCAAATGGCAGAGCAGACTAGATGGGCTGAATGGCCCAATTCTGCTCCTATGTTCTATAGTTTATGGTATTAACTAATCCAATCTTCTTGCAAATGGTCCGTACCCTTCCATGCCCCACTTGTCTGATGCTCTTAAATGTTAGTTTCAAATCTACTTTCCTTACTTCCAAGGTATTTATCTGACTGAGAGTTGGTGCCTTATTGTCCTCTATTGTAGATGCTGGTCACTAGACCTTGTCAATGTAAGAGAACGTCAGAGGTAGAGTTCAGTTGGGCTATCGAATTGGAATTGGTTTACTGAGATACAGTGAAAAGTTTGTCTTGCATACTGTTCATATAGATCAGATTATGACACAGTGCATTGATTGGATTAGTACAAGGTAAGCAGTAACAGAATGCAAAGTATAGTCCAGCAGCTACGGAGGAAGTGTAGAGCAGGTAGGGGGTAAGGTGCAACATCATAATGAGATGGATTGTGAGGTGAGGAGCCCAATTTATCATATTAAGGGACTGTTCAACAGTGCAGTAAAAGCTGTCTGGTACCAGAGGTACGTGCTTTCATGCTTTTGTATCTTCTGTCCAATGGAACAGTGGAGAAGCGAGAATATCCAGGGTGGGCAGAGTCTGTGATTCTGCAGGCTGCGTTACTGAGGCAGTGAAAAGTGTAGACAGAGTCCATGGAGGGATGGCTGGTTTCCACGAAGTGCTGAGCTGTGTCCACAACTCTCTGCAGTTTCTTGTGCTCACGCGCAGAGCAGTTGGCGTACCAGCCTGTAATGCATCCGGATTGAATGCTTTCTATGATGCTTAGGTAAAAATTGGTGATGGGGACATGCCAAATTTCTTCTGCCTCCTGAGGAAGTAGAAGAGTATGATAGTAAGGGAGGGGCTCAGAGTGACAGCCTAGACCATTGGAAGGGGTGGGGAGTATAGTCCGTACTTAGATCAAAAACTTACTTTGAACTTTGAACTTTGAGGCTCCTTACTCAAAACCAGACCACAACCTATTATGCATTGAGTCTGGGTCAGGTGTGGTGCCCACTTGAATGAAATGACTGTCTTTTGTTCTGGCTGAGCCAAGCCAGCAAACTCAGTTTGGTTTTCCCTCGTCAATCTGCTGAACTAAAGTGCAAGGACTTGTTTGCATTTATGGCATTCCTGGCATGCCTGTACACGTTCTGCAGTGTTTAGCCTTATTCAGAAAAACCCTTGTGTGTGAATTACTGATGGCAAGGGTGGCAAGGAGCCCATATAAGGGATGAAGAAAGTCTTCCTCGGTTCACCTGTACTTTTCAGCAGTGACCCTGTGTGCAGTGTATCATCATCATCATCGATCTGGACGAGACAGTCCCAAGTTCAACTTTGCTTTAACAGGCTGCTAACTGAAAACTTGCAGACTTGGCGATGATCAGAGCCGTGCCTTCTGTAAACAAACAGTTCTGCTCTTTTATATTTAGATAACTACTTCAGGGATCCTTCGATCCAAGTGTCACAACTGCGGCAACACAGACTGGGCCAACGTTTAATATCCCCTCCAAATGTCTGGGAACTCAGTCTGGTGACTGTCCACTGCTGGCCCAAACACACTGGAACATCGTACAGACGCAGTATAGGCTCTTCAGGCCACAATGTTGTGCCGAACTTTTAACCTATTCCAAGAGCAATCTAACCCTTCCCTCCCACATAGGTTTCCGTGTGTGAGAGGCTGGTGATGAAATATACTGACTCCTGCCTGAGAAGTGACTTGGATCCGCTCCAATTTGCCTACAGGCACAAAAGGCCCATGGCAGATGCCATTTCATTAGCCGTTTACTTAAACCTGGAACATCTGGACATCAAAGATGCATATATCAAGATGTTCTTTATCGACCACAGCTTGGAATTCTATACTATCAACCCTGCCACGAGTTTCCAGGATGCTGCATCGGCAAGTTTGCGGCACTGGAAGCTCATGGCAGGGAGAGTTTTTCTTCCTTCTACTGTCTGCGTGAGATGATGGGGCTATCGGGACTTTGAGACATTTTTTTTTACCGTGCCCATGGTCTATTCTTTATCAAATTACTGTATTGCTTTGCACTGTTGTAACTATATGTTATAATTATGTGGTTTTTGTCGGTTTTTCAGTTGGTTTGTCTTGTGTTTCTGTGATATCACACTGGAGGAATATTGCATCATTTCTTAATGCATGCATTACTAAATGGCAATAAAACAGGACTGCACGTCCTCATAATCTAATCTAATCTAATCAAAAATAATCAATAAACTTCCAGACTTTGGCCTCAATACCACATTGTGCAAGTTGATCTTTGATTTCCTCACTTGCTGACTCCAGATTGACAACACATCTCCTCCACAATCTCCACCAGCACAGGTACACCACAAGGCTGTGTGCTTAGTCCCCTGCTCTACTCACTTTACAGTTATGACTGTGAGGCTAAGCACAGCTCCTATGCTATATTTAAGTTTGCTGACAACACCACTGTCATTGGCTGAGTCAAAGGTGATGACAAGTCAGCATATAGGAGACAGAATGAAAATCTGGCTCAGTGTTGCCACAACAACAACCCCCTCCCACTGCTATCCCTCGGTCATCCCTGCTGCTCTCCAGATACTCAGCCGTGTGCTCACCAATACCTGCTACGACAGCCACGTGCCCTTCCTCTGAACTTGTCTTTGCTACTATCTTCTGCCATATAGCTTCAGGCTCTATTTCTCAGCCTCCCAGTTTGGGCCCAGTGAGGATCCTAGTTTTCTGCATTCGATAGAGGCTACCTCAGATCCTCTTGCATTTTGTATGTGTTGCTTTGTAAACCTCGTACAAACATGGGTCCTGTGGACCTCTCCCACTTCCTGTCTGCAGTGAAGGGGTTTAACAATGGGAGATTCTCCTGTGGGAAGCCTTATCCCTTCTCAAACACTTGCCCTTTCTGAACAGTAGCCCCAAATATCTCTGCAAAAGAGACAAGATATTAAAGAGATGCATAAACATATAAACCATAAGACCACAAGACATAGGAAAGGAATTAGGCCATTCAGCCCATCAAGTCTACTCCACCATCCCATCAAGGCTAATCCTGGATCCCTGTCGACCCCGTACACCCACCTTCTCACCATATCCTTTGATACCCTGACCAATCAGGAAAATATCAACTTCTGCCTGAAATATACTCACAGACTTGGCCTCCACCACAGTCTGTGGCAGAGCGTTCCACAGATTCACTACTCTGAGGCTAAAAGAATTCATATTTATTCCTGTTCTAAGAAGTTGCCCTTCAATTTTGAGGCTATGCCCTCTAGTTCTGGATACCCCCACCAGAGGAAGTGTCCTCTCCACATCCACCCTATCTAGTCCTTCCAACATTTGGTAGATTTCAATGAGATCACCACGCATTCTCTAAGTTTCCATGAGTACAGTCCCAAGGCTGTCAAACGTTCCCGTATGTCAACCTTTTCATTCCCAGAATCATCCTCATGAACCTCCTCTCGACTCTCTCCAATGATAGCACGTTCTTTCTGAGATACGGGGCCCAAAACTGTTGACAATACTCCAAGTGCAGCCTGACTAGTGTCTTATAAAGACTCAGCATTATCTCCTTGCTTTTATATTCTATTCCCCTTGAAATAAATGCCAACATTGCATTTGCCTTCTTTACCACAGACTCAACCTGTAAATTAACCTTCTGGGAGTCTTGCATGAGGACTCCTAAAATCCCTCTGTACCTCTGATGTTTGAACCTTCTCCTCATTTAGATAATAGTCTGCACTATTGTTCCTTTTACCAAGATTCATTATCATACATTTCCCAACACTGTATTCCATTTGTCACTTAGACAAATTGTCATGGTCCGGTCTGTGAAGTCTGTATTCCAGTTCATGGTCTGGTCCATCGACCCTTGCTCCAGGTTTTCCTGTCTACCCTGTTTCCGTTCCTGTTAAGCACTAATTAAGGCAGCTGATGCTTGTTGGGGCTGGCTGCATAAATACCTCCAGAGACCAGGGTGTGGCTGCTGGATTGTTCTTGTCCTTACTCCTTGTATCCCTTCCTCTGCCTTCTGTTTCCTCGCCTGAAGCCTTGCCGGTAACTCTCGCCCCGCCTGAAGTTCTGTCTTGCCTTGCATTGCCTGAAGCCTTGCCTTGTCTTGCTGTCTTGTCCTGGAGCCACCCTGTACCTAGCTCCCTTCCTGTCCTTTGCCTCCGTCAGGTAAGTCAGGCCATCTTGCCGTTACCTGCGGTTGGTTCTGTCCCTTCCTGTCCCTTGCCTCTGTCGGGTGGAGTACCGCGCCCTGCCCAGGAGGAGCCTGCCTAGCCTCAAGCCTGAAGACTCCAGCCTCCTGCCTAGCCTCAAGCCTGAAGACTCCAGCCTCCTGCCTAGCCTCAAGCCTCGTCTCTAGCCTCTAGCCTGAAGACCCCAGCCTCCTGCCTCCTGCCTCCTGCCAAGCCTTGTCTCTAGCCTCTAGCCTCAAGCCTGAAGACGCCAGCCTCCTGCCTCCTGCCAAGCCTCGCCTCAAGTCTCTAGCCTCTAGCCTCCTGCCAAGCCTCGCCCCGTCTCTAGCCTCTAGCCTCCTGCCTCCTGCCAAGCCTCGCCTCTAGCCTCAAGCCTGAAGACCCCAGCCTCCTGCCTCCTGCCAAGCCTCATCTCTAGCCTCAAGCCTGAAGACCCCAGCCTCTTGCCAAGCCTCGCCTTTAGCCTCAAGCCTGAAGACTCCAGCATCGTCCTGCCTGCCTGCCAAGCCTTGTCCTTGCCTAGTTCTGGGGTCCGAGCCAGAGGCAAGACCCAGGTACTGGGTCCCTGTCCAGTCTCTGGCTTGGAGTCCAAGCCCAGGCTCCTAGCTCCCTTGTCCAGTCCCTTTCTGTGTCCATGTCCTTGCCCTCAGCCTGTATCCTAGTCCTGTCCCTAGTACTTCAGTGTCTGTGTCTTGCACTTGGGTCCGTTCCCAGCCACCATCCCTATGACACAAGTTCTTTCAATTTGTCTAAGCCCTCCTGCAATTGCATTGCTTCGTCAGCACTACCTACCCCTCCCTCTATCTTCCAATCATCCGCAAACTTTGCCACAAAGCCATCAATTCCATTATCCAAATCATTAACAAACAAGGTGAAAAGCAGAAGTCCCATTACTGAGCCCTGAGGAACGCCACTAGTCACCAGCAGCCAACAAGAAAAGGCCCCTTTAATTCCCACTCACTGCCTCCTGCCTGTCAGCCATTCCTCTGTCCATGCCAGCGTCTTTCCTGTAACGCCATTGGATTTTATCTTGTTAAGCAGCCTCATGTGTGGCACCTTATCAAATGCTTCCGAAAATTCAAGTAAGTGACATCCACCACCTCTCTTTTGTCCACCCTGCTTGTTTCTTCCCCCAAAGAATTCTAACAGATTTGTCAGGCAAGATTTTCCTGCACAGAAACCATGCTGACTTTGACTTATTTTATCATCAGTCTCCAAGTACCCTGATACCTCATCCTTAATAATAAACTCCAATACTTTCCCAAACACTGAAGTTAGGCTAACTGGCCTATAATTTCCTTACTCTTGCCTTCCTCCCTTCTTAAATAGTGGAGAGACATTTGCAATCTTGCAGTCCTCCAGGACCATGCCAGAATAAAGTGGTTCTTGAAAGATCATGACCAATGCATCCGTTATCTCTTCAGAAACCTCTCTCGGCACTCTAGGATGTAGTCCATCTGGTCCAGGTGACTTATCCACCTCAAGAGCTTTCAGTTTGCCTAGCACTTTTTTCTTTTAATGGCAAAGGCGCTCACTCCTGCTCCCTGACAGTCATGGTCCTCTGGCACACTACTAATGTCTTCGACAGTAAACACTGATGCAAAGTGTCCATTAAGTTCATCTTCCATTTCTTTGCCCCCATTACTACCTCACCAGCATCATTTTCCAGTTGTCCAGTATCAACTCTCATCCCCCTTTTACTCTTCATATAACTGAAAAAAACTTCTAGTATCCTGCTTTATATCATTGGCTAGTTTGCCCTCATATTTCATCTTTTCCCTTCTTATAGCCTTTTTAGTTGCCTTTTGGTGGATTTTAAAAGCTTCTCAATCATCCAACTTCCTATTCATTTTTGTTATCTTATATGCCCTTTCTTTGGCTTGTATGTCGCCCTTAACTTCCCTTGTCAGCCACGGTTGCCTACACCTGCCATTTGACAACTTCTTCCTCCTTGGGACATATCTATCCTGTGCCTTGTGAACTATTCCCAGAAACTTCAGCCACCTCTGCTCTGCCAACACCCTGCCAGTATCCTCCTCCACTACACCTGGGCAAGCTCCTCTCTCATGCGTCTGTAACTCCATTGTGATACTGATACATGTGACTTATGCTTCTCCCTCTCAAATTGTAGAATGAATTCAATCATATTATGTTCACTGCCTCCTAAGGGTTCCTTTACACTAAGCTCCTTAATAAGATCTGGTTGTTACACAGCACCCAATCTAAGATAGCCTTTCCCCAAGTAGACTCAAGCACTAGGGTAAAAAATCTAAATGTAAAAGAACCCTCAAACACAAGCTGCTCTAAAAAGCCATCTCGTAGACATTCAACAAAATCCCTCTCTTGCAAACTGACACCAACCTGGTTTTCCCAATCCCCTTGCATATAGAAGTTCCCCATTACAATTGTGTCATTACCCTTATTACATGCCCTTTCCAGCTCCCTTTGCAATCTCAGCCCCACATCTTGGCTACTATTTGGTGGCCTATATATGATTCGCATAATGTTTTTTTTGCTCTTGCAGTTTCTTAACTCCACCCACAAAGATTCAACATTCTCTGACCACGTGTCACCTCTTTCTAAAGATGTAATTCCATCTCTGACCAACAGAGCCACACCACTGCCTACACCTTCCTGCCTGTCCTTTCAATGCAAAGTATATTCTTTGATGTTAAGCTCGCAACAATAGCCTACTTTCAGCCATGACTCAGTGATGCCCACAACATCATACCGACCAATTTATAATTGCACCACGAGTTCGTCCACCTTATTCTGAATGCTACACACATTTAAGTACAACACTTTTGGTCCTGCATTCTTTGCCCTTTTGAATTTTGCTTCTGTGGTACAATTTATCTCCTTGCTCTGTCTGCATTTGTAACCAATCATTGACTTGTCCTTCCTTACATTCATGTTACACATATCATCTTTTTGTAAACCAGCTGGCTCATCCTCAGCTCTATCACACTGGTTCCCATCCCCCCAACATATTCGTTTAAACCAGCTCTAGTAAACCTGACACAAGCATATTGGTCCCCCTCAGATTCAAGTGCAGTCTGTCCCTTTTGTACAGGTCACACCTGCCCCAGATGAGGTCCCAATTATCCAGAAATCTGAATCCCTGTCCCCGCTCCAATTCCTCAGCCACAAATTTATCTGCCACCTCATTCTATTCCTATCCTCACTGTTGTGTAGCACAGGCAGCAATCCTGAGATTACTACCTTTGTGGTCCTGCTTCTCAGGACCCGTGGTAATAAAAATTGTAATGTTTCAATAAATCCCAATCCAAAAGATTTAGCCACGCATGGTATGCTAATAAAGTGTGGCTGTCCCCAGCACATCATTAGCTTGTGTTGGTTGCTAAAGCAAGTGCCTCATTTCACTGTATGTTTCAATGTAGCCTCCAGCCTGATGGCATGAACATCAATTTCTCCAGCCTCCAGTAATTTATCCTCCTCCCTATTTTCTCTTCTTCAATTCCCTTCTCTTCCCCCCCCACCCCAACCTTACATCTTCTCCTCACCTGCCTATCATCCCTCCCTGGTGTCCTTCTGCCTTCTCTCTCACCCAGGGTCCACTCTCCTCTCCGATCAGATTCCTTCCTCTCCAACACTTTACCTTTCTCCCCCATCGCCTCCCAATTACTTACTCCACAACACACCGGGCTTCACCTATCACCTTCTAGCACTCCCCCTTCCTCCACCCCTCCCCACCACCTTATTCTGGCTTCTTCACCCTTCCTTTGCAGTCCTAATGAAGGGTCTCGGTCTTCGGGGTTAATTTGCAGGTTGAGTCAGTGGTGAGGGAGGCAAACACAATGTTAGCATTCACTTTGAGAGGACTAGAATAAAAAAAACAAGGATGTAACGTTGAGGTTTACAAAACACTGGTGAGGCCTCACTTGGAGTACTGTGAGCAGTTTTGGGCCCCTTATCTTAGAAAGGACGTGCTGACATTGGAGAGGATTCAAAGGAAGTTCATGAAAATTATTCCGGGATTGAAAGGCTCATCATATGAAGAGTAACACACATCAAAGTTGCTGGTGAATGCAGCAGGCCAGGCAGCATCTCTAGGAAGAGGTACAGTCGACGTTTCAGGCCGAGACCCTTCGTCAGGACTCAATAAATAAATCTCCTCCTCTCACAAACAAGGGAAAATCTGCAGGTGCTGGAAATCCAAGCGACACACACAAAATGCTGGAGGACGTTTCGGGCTGAGACCCTTCAGCAGGACTGGAAAGAAAAAGATGAGGGGTAGATTTGAAAGGTGGGGAGGAAGGAGAGGGAAGGGAGGGAGGTGAAAGGTGACAGGTGAAACCGGGAGAGGGGGAGTGTTGAAGTAAAGAGCTGGGAAATTGATTGGTGAAAGAGATACAGGGCTGGAGAATGGGGAATCAGATAGGAGAGGACAGGAGGTCATGGAAGAAAGAAAAGGGAGAGGAGCACCAGATGGAGATGATGGACATGCAAGGGGATAAGGTGAGAGGGAAAAGGGAAATGGTGAAGAGGGGGACATTACCGGAAGTTCAAGAAATCGATGTTCATGCCGTCAGGTTGGAGGCTACCCAGACAGAATATAAGGTGGTGTTCTTCCAATCTGAGTGTGGCCTCATTGTGACAGTAAAGGAGGCTGTGGATAGACATATCAGAATGGGAATGGGAAGTGGAATTAAAATGGGTGGTCACTGGGAGATCCTGCTTCTTCTGGAGGACGGCGTGTAGGTGCTCGGTGAAGTGGTCTCCCAATCTACGTTGGGTCTCGCCGATATACAGGAGGCCACACTGGGAGCACCAGACACAGTATATAACCCCAGCAGACTCACAGGTGACGTGTCGCCTCACCTGGAAGGACTGTCTGGGGCCCCAAATGATAGTGAGGGAGGAGGTGTTGGGACAGGTGTAGCACTTGTTCCTCTTGCAAGGATACGAGCCGGGAGGGACGAATAGACAGGGGAGTCGTGTAGCGAATGATCCCAGTGGAAAGCAGAAAGTGGTGGGGGGAAGGAAAGATGTGCTTGGTGGTGGGATCCCGTTGGAGATGGCTATGGAATTATGAGCCTGATGTGGAGGCTGATGGGGTGGTAGGTGAGGACAAGAGGAACCCTATCCCTGGTAGAGTGGTGGGAGGATGGGGTGAGAGTAGATGTGCATGAAATGGAAGAGATACGGTTGAGGGCAGCTTTGATGGTGGGGGAAGGGAAACGCTTTCTTTGAAAAAGGAGGACATTTCTTTCATTCTAGAATGAAAAGCCTCAACCTGAGAGCAGATGCAGTGGAGGAGGGGAATCGAGAGAAGGGGTTGGTATTTTTTTTACAAGTAACAGGGTGGGAAGAGGCATAGTCCAGGTAGCTGTGGGAGTCCATGGGTTTATAATAGACATCAGTAGATAATCTGCCTTCAGCAATCAAGGCAGGGGATTGAGAAAGGAGAAGGAGGTGTCAGAAATGGACCAGATAAGTTTGCGAGCAGGATGGAAGCTGGAGGCAAAGCTGATGGAGTCAACGAGCTCTGCATGGGTACAGGAAGCAGCACCAATGCAGTCATCGATGTAGCGTGGGAAGAGTGGGGGTGGACACCTGTGTAGGCTCGCAACACGGACTGTTCCATGTAGCTGACAAAAAAACAGGCATAGCTGGGACCTCTGAGAGTGCCCATGGCTACAGCTTTTGTTTGAAGGAAGTGGGAGGAGCTAAAGGAGAAATTATTAAGGGCGAGGACAAGTTCCACTTGGTGGAGGAGAGTGGCGATGAAGGGAAACTGCTTGGGTCTGGTGTCCAGAAAGAAACGGAGAGCTTTGAGGCCCTCCCGGTGGGGGATGGAGGTGTAGAGGGACTGGACATCCATTGTGAAGTTAAAATGATGGGCTCCAGGGAACTTGAAATTATTGAAAAGATCCAGAGCGTGTGAAGTGTCACGGATGTAGGTAGGAAGGGCCTGAACTAGGGGAGATAAAAAAGGAATCGAGGTATGCAGATATGAGTTCAGTAAGGCAGGAACCAGCTGAAATCTCCTCCTCCCCTGGCTCACTGTCAGACGTTGATTGGTAGTGCAGAGATACAAGTCCTGTTGTCATTGGATACCATTGTCAGGGAGAACTATCTGGTTCCACCTCTCATCTGACAGCTTCCACCTCACTCCCTCTCTTGTTTCGAAGTACCTGCTAGCTTTCCCCCACAACCTCTTTTCCCCAACTCTTGGTCCTGAAGAGGATCTTAACCCAGAATGCTGACCAGTCCTCTCCCCCAGCAGATGCTGCCCGACCCACAGAATTCCTCTCTTGGCCTTTGTTTATTTAGAGATACAGCATGGTGACAGGCCCTACTGGCCCAGCAAGCCGGTTACACCTATGTGACTGATTGACCTATTGACCCTCTGGAGTGTGGGAGAAAACCCACATGGTCACCCGGTGAACGTACAAACTCCTTTAGGACAACGGTGGGAGTTGAATCCGGATTGCTGGTGCTGTGACAGCGTTGCCCTGACTGCCCAAATTCCAGCAGCTCTTTCTCCTTCCACATTCCAAAAACTGCAGTCTCTTGATGTCTCCACCTTATGTTATTTTGACCGTCCTTTAACCTTGTCGGGAAGCAGATCTTTGTAAACCGACTTTTCTGGTTTTCTGGTGCGGGTTCGAGCTATTTACAGATAAAACAATGTGTGTGCTTAAATCCAACGAGACGAACTTCTCTGGAAATGTGAATATTACCGGTTCAGCAGTGTATAAAAGAACAGCTAGGGTAGGTCTTACACAGTGAGCGGTAGGGCACTGAGGAGTGCGCTAGTACGAAGGGGTCTGGGAATACAGATCCTTCAAAGTGACGTCACGGGTAGATAGGGTCGTACAGAAAACTTTTGGCACATTGGCTTTCATAGATCAGAGTACTGAGTAGAGGCATTGGGATGTATATGGAGTATTGTGTGCAGTTTTAGTCATCTACCTACAGGAAAGATGTAAATAAGATTCAAAGAATACAGGGAAAATTTACAAGGATGTTGCCAGGACTGGAGGACCTGAGTTACATGGAGATATTGAATAGGTTCGGACTGTATTTGGTATGTTGAAGATTGAGTGGAGATTTGATGGAGGTATACAAAATTATGAGGGGTTTAGATAGGGTGAATTCAATCAGGCTTTTTCCACTGAGGTTGGGTGGGACTGCAACCAGAGGTCATGGGTTAAAGGTAAAAGTTGAAATGTTTAAGGGGAACATGAGGGGGCATTTCTTCATTCAAATGGTAGTAAGAGTGTGGAATATTTAAGAGAAATTTGGATAGGTACATGATGGGAGGGGTATGGAGGGCTGTGGTCTGGGTGCAGGTCGATGGGACTAGGGAGAGTAAGGGTGGATTAGATAGGCTGAAAGGCCTGCTTCTGTGCTGTGGTTTTCTATGACTATGAATCTAACAAAGGCCTCCTGAGCAAATTAGGCAAATACATTCTTTTATCGGTGTGGTTACAAATGAAATGTGATGAGCACAATTCATTTGGGATGGTTACAATGGGCAGGATCATGCTGATCTTTAGCTGGGGATTCTACAAGAACTTGATGGAGTTTAGAAGAATGGTGGAGGAGAATCACATTGAAACTTATTGAATATTGAAAGGCTTAGATAGAGTGGATATGAAGAGGATGTTGCCTGGAATGGGAGAGTCTAGGACCAGAGGGCACAGCCTCAGAATAGAGGGGCATCCATTTAGAACAGAGATGAGAAGGAATTTCTTTAGCCAGAGGTGGTGAATCTGTGGGATTCGTTGCCACAGATGGCTGTGGAGCCCAAGTCATTGGGTATATTTAAAGTGGAGGTTGGTAGGTTCTTGATTAGTCAGGGCATCAAGTTTACGGGGAGAAGGCAGGAGAATAATAAATCCCTCAATGGGCCTAATGGCCTAACTCGGTTTCTATGTCAAAAAAAGAAGCAGCCGCATATATCAGTACACATGGATTCGCTACAGCGTGCTGGGAGTCAGATGTGGTGCACCTCAACTTTCCCTTCACCCCGGGACGTGGCACAGAATTCTGTGATGGGTCCAGGGCCAGACTGTGGGGCGGCCAGTCTCCCCTTGTCCTGACATGATCCCTAAATGGGCCCCTCACAATGAGATTGCCAGACTTCTAGAACAGAGAACATTTGTAAGAATAGGAGCAGCAGCAGGCCGTTCGGCCCATCGAGTCTGCCCCACCATGCTATCATGTACACAATGACCTGGCTTCCACAGCCAAAGAATTCCTCAGACTCACCACCCTCAGGCTGAAGCAAATTTCAAAGTTCAAAGTAAATTTATTATCAGAGTACATACATGTCACCACATACAACCCTGAGACTCTTTTTCTGTTGTCATACTTAACAAATCTATGGAACAGTAACTGTAAACATCAGGAACTGTTAACTGTAAACAAGCTGTGCCAATGCAGATATAAATAAATAGTAATAAATAACAAGCATGAAATAACAATATAACAGAGTCCTAAAATGTTCTTAAATGAGTGTAGTTATATCCTCTTGTTCAAGAGCCTGATGGCTGAGGGGTAGTAACTGTTCTTGAACCTGGTGGTGTGAGTCCTGAGGCTCCTGTACCTTCTACCTGATGGCAGCAGTGAGAAAAGAGCATGGCTTGGGAGATGAGGATCTTTGATGATGGATGCTGCTTTTCTATGGCAATGTATCATATAGATGCGCTCAGTGGTTGTGAGGGTTTGACCCATGATGTACTGGATTTTGTAGGATTTTCTGCTCGAAGGCATTGGTGATGCCAAACCAGGCTGTAATGCAGCCAGCCAGCACACTTTCCAACACACATCTAGAGAAGTTTACCAAGGTTTCTGACGACATGGCAAATCTCCTCAAACTCCTGAGGAAGTAAAGGTGCTGTTGTGCTTTCTTCACAATTATATTGAGGGGTCCAAGACAGGTCCTCTGAGATAGTGACAGGAATCTAAAGTTACTGACCCTTTCCACCTCTAATCCTCTGATAATTACTGGCTCATGGACCACTGGTTTCCCTCTCCTGATGTCTACAATCAGTTCTTTGGTCTTATTCACATTGAGTGAGAGGTTGTTATTACAGCACTCAGCCAAGTTTTCAATCACCCTCCTTGATGCAGCCCACAACAGTGGTGTCATCAGCAAACTTGTATACGGTGTTGGAGCTGAACTTAGCCTCACAGTGACAGGTGTAAAATGAGTAGAGCAGGGGGCTAAGTACACATCCCTGCGGTGCTCCTGTGCTGATGGAGATTGTGGAGGAGATGTCTTTGCCAATCCGAACTGAGTGGGGTAGTGTTCATGGGTTCAATGTCCATTCACAAATCAGATGGCAGAGAGGAAGAAGCTGTTCCTGAATCACTGAGTGCATGTCTTCAGGCTTCTGTACCTCATACCTGATGGTAGCAATGAGAAGAGGGCATGTCCTGGGTGATGGGGGTCCTTAATGATGGATGCCTACTTTTTGGGGCATTATCTTTTGAAGATCTCCTCAGTGCTGGGGAGGCTGGTGCCCGTGATAGAGCTGGCTGAGGTGACAACTTTCTGCAGCTTTTCCCGATCCTGTGCAGTGGGCCCTCCCTACCAGATGGTGACGCTTTCCATGGTACTTCTGTCAAAGATTGCGAGAGTTTTGGTAACATACCATGTCTCGAGGACATCATATCGTTCCTGAATTAAAGATAGGAGATTGTTCTTATTTAAGAACATAAGAACTTAAGAAATAGGAGAAGGAGTAGGCCATCCGGCCCATCGAGCCTGCCCCGCCATTCAATAAGATCATGGCTGATCTGTCTGTAAACTCAGCTCCATCTACCTGCCTTTTCCCTATAACCCTTAATTCCCTTACTATGTAAAAACCTATCTAACTATTTCTTAAATATATTTAGTGAAGAAGCCTCAACAGCTTCCTTGGGCAGAGAATTCCACAGATTCACCACTCTCTAGGAAAAACAATTCTCCTCATCTCCATCCTAAATCTTCTCCCCTGAATCTTGAGGCAATGTCCCCTAGTTCTAGTCTCACCTGCCAATGGAAACAACTTTCCTACTTCTATCTTATCTATCCCTTTCAAAATTTTATATGTTTCTGTAAGATCCCCTCTCATCCTTCTGAACTCCAGAGAGTATAGTCCCAGGCAACTCAATCTCTCCTCATAGGTTAACCCCTTCATCTCTGGAATCAACCTGGTGAACCTCCTCTGCACTGCCTCCAAAGCCAGTATATCCTTCCTCAAATATGGAGACCAGAACTGCGCACAGTTTGTCGCATGCACAGCGAAACTCATAGTGAAATGCATCATTTGCATCAGATCAGATTAGCGAGTGTTGTGCTGGGGGCTTGCTGCAATATTGCCACACCTAGTTTACCCACAACTCATTAACTCTAACCTTTGGAAGGAAAATAGAACTTAAAAAATATTGTTTTAGAAATTCTGCATGGAGCAGGGCCTTTGAGCCACACCGCCCAGCAAAGCACCTATTTAACCCTAGACAAATTACAAGACAATTTACATGGCCAAGTAACCTACTAACTGGTACGTCTTTGGACCATGGGAGGAAACTGGAGCACCTGGAGGAAACCCACATGGTCACGGGGAGAACGTGGAAATTCTTTACACTTTGAACTCTGAATTCCGTTGCCCCGAGCAATAGTGTTGATCTAACTGTTATGCTACTTAGGCGCCCTAATGTAACCAGAACTGTCTGCAAGCTCGCATCGCTCTCCTGTGCACACTGTTCTAACACAATATTCCTTCTCTTATTGCCCTATAGCACTGTGGTCTGTCTCTTTGTTGTGAAAAGAGCCCTTTTAGCACAACTCTGGAAAGCCTTGTGGAGTTAACCAAGAGTTAATTAAAAACAGACTTACCCAGCAGCCACTGGACCTGATTAAAAATCCCCATCTCTTACTGACCGGTGAGATTTCGAGCAAAGTATTGCTGATTCCTTGAAAAAATGTTCAATCCGGTCTCCTGCCATTGGACTGAAACATAAAGGCTTTGGATGTGAAAATCAAACACAGTGGATCAATTGTTCAGCTCACTAGACTGTACAAAGGACTTAGTGATAGACACAAATTCAAACAGCAATGGAGTTTTAAACTACTGAATTATGTCACCAAGTTATTAATTGAGAAAAGTTACCAGTCCTTGGAGTGAAGGTGTTCCAGTGTTTGGCAATCGTCAACATAAGTCTTTATTCACTAACCTTCTGAAAGCAAGGGGTGTACGGGCCTGGCACCAAACAGATACCTTCTGTTTTATCTGCTTCTTTTCGTTTTATTGAACTTGTCAGATGAAAACGGTCTGGAGTTTTCAAATTCAAAGTAAAATTATTATCCAAGAACTGTACGTATATGTTAACATTGCTACCTTCAGTGGCGGAGTGGAGATATGTCTCTACCAAAGGAAACGCAAGGTGATCCTTCCCTCTGCTAGCCTGCAGGTTACCCTTGGGCAAGGTGTAGCACCTGCCTAGCTGCTGATCAGAGTCAAGTGAAGCCATGAGAGCAGGTGGTGAATGGTCATATGAGATGCTGGTTATGCAACCACTGATGCCAGGCAGACAAGAGTATTAATAACAGCTGGGGGCACCTGTCTTGTAAAGGCACTGCCCAGAAGGAGGCAATGGCAAACCACTTCTGTAGAAATATTTTCCGAGAACAATCATGGTCATGACACCATGATTGCCCGCATCATACGACACAGCACATAATGATGATGATGATGATACTACTTTAAGATTAATTTCCTTGCAGGCTTTTACAGGAAAATAAGTTCAAAGTTCAATGTAATTTATTATCAAAGTATGTTTATGTCACCATATATTACTCTGAGCTTCATTTTCTTGCAAGCATTCCCAGTAGAACAGAGAAATACAATAAAATCAATGAAAAACTACACCGAAACAAAGTTTGACAAGCAACCAATGTGCAAAAGAAGACAAATTGTGCAAATAAATAATTAGAAATAATACTGAGAACATGAGTTGTATAGTCCTTGAGTCTGTAGGTTGTGGAATCAGTTCATTGTTGAGGTGGGTGAAGTAGTCTACACTGGTTCAGGAGCCTAGGAATTGTAGGGAAATGACTGTTCCTGAACCTGGTAGTGTGGGACCTGAGGCTTCTGTCCCTCCTGCCTGATGGTAGTAGTGAGAAGAGGGCTTGGGCTGGATGGTGGGCTCTGCTTTCATGTTGCAGTGCTCTGTGGTGGAGAGGGCTTTGCCTGACTGTGATGTACTGGGCTGAATCCACCAACCTCTGTAGCCTTTTCCATTCCTGGGCATTGGTGTTTCCGTACCAGGCTGTGATGCAGTCAGTCAATATACTCTCCAATGTGCCTCTGGAGAAGTTTAACAAAGTTTTAAGTGTCATGTCAAATCTACGCAAACTTGTAAGTAGAGGTGCTGTCGTGCCTTCTTTGTGATGGCACTTGCATTTTGGGGTTTATTTGGATTAATTAATTTTTGACAGCAATATATACTGAGTGCCACTTTGTTCCATACCTCCTGTACCTAATAAAGTGGCTACTGAGTGTATGCTCCTAAACACAAAATAATCTGCAGATGCTGGGGTCAAAGCAACACTCACAACACGCTGGAGGAACTCAGCAGGTCGGGCAGCATCTGTGGAAAAGATCGGTCAACGTTTCAAGCCAGAGCCCTTCCTCAGGACTGAAGAGGGAAGGGGCAGAGGCCCTATAAAGAAGGTGGGGGGAGGGTAGGAAGGAGAAGGCTGGAAGGTTCCAGGTGAAAAACCAGTAAGGGGAAAGATAAAGGGGTCGGGGAGGGGAAGCAGGGAGGGGATAGGCAGGAAAGGTGAAGATGGAATAGGGGAAAGCACAATGGGTAGTAGAAGGAGGTGGAACCATGAGGGAGGCAGTAGGCAGCTGGGGGAGGAGACAGAGTGAAACTGGGATAGGGGAAGGGAGGGGGAGGGAATTACCAGAAGTTGGTTTTTCACCTGGAACCTACCAGCCTTCTCCTTCCCACCCTCCCCCCACCTTCTTTATAGGGCCTCTGCCCCTTCCCTCTTCAGTCCTGACGAAGGGTTCCGGCCCGAAACGTTGACTGTTCGTTTCCACGGATGCTGCCTGACCTGCTGAGTTCCTCCAGCGTGTTGTGAGTGTATGCTCTTGGTTTTCTATTGCTGTACCCCATCCACTTCAAGGTTTGATGTGTTGCACATTCAAAGATGCTCTTCTGCACACCACTGTTGTAACGTGTGGTTATTTGAGTTACTGTCACCTTCCTGTCAGCTTGAACCAGTCTGGCCATTCTCCCCTGACCTCTCTCATTAACAAGACACCTTCACCCACAGAACTGCTGCTCACTGGATTTCTTTTTGTTTTTTTCCGCATCATTCTCCGTAAACTCTAAACAATTGTGTGTGAAAATCCAAGGAGATCAGCAGTTTGTTAGTTACTGCCTGTTTACCGCTGGCATTTTGGGAAGCAATGGAGATCAGCAGAGTCAGAGATATTCAAATCATCCTGTCTGACATCACTAGTCACTCCATGGTCAAAGTCACTTCAGTCACATTTCCTCCTCATTCTGATGTTTGATCTAAACAAAACCTGAATCTCTTGAGCGTGTCTGAATGTTCATTTGCATTGAGTTGCTGCCACGTGATTGGCTGATTAGATATTTGCATTAACGAGCAGGTGTACAGGTGTACTTAATAAAATGGTCGCTGAGCTTATATTTCTGGTTCAGGCAGAGTGTGTGTTTAAACATTCCAATTCTATCAACTTATAGATCATTACAGCGCAGAAACAGGCCCTTCAGCCCATCTAATGCATGTTGAACTGTAATTCTGTCTGCTCCATTGACCGCATCTGGACCACAACCATCCACTATCTTCATATCCATGTACTTAGCCAAACTTCTCTTAAATGTTGACATCCAACACATATCTTAACAATGTTCCTGAACATTGATTCCCCTAATGTGTCCCCTTTATCAGATCATAATGTTTGAAATTAGACAGTTCTTGCCCGTGAATTGATGATCTCACCAACTCTAAGTAACAAACCCGGAGGTAGGGGCTAAATAAGGTTTGAAAGGAGGGGGAAGGGTGAGCACACACCCAAAATGCTGGAGGAACTCAGCAGGTCAGGCAGCATCCATGGAGAGAAACAAACAGTCGATGATTCAGGCTGAGACCCTTCATCAGGGCTGGAATGGAAGGGGGAAGATGCCAGAATAAGAGGTTGGGGAGAGGGGAAGAGGGATGAAGTAAGAAGCTGAGAGGTGAGAGGTGGAAAAGGCTGAAGAAGGAGGAATCTGATGGGAAAGGAGAACGGACCATGGGAGAAAGGGGAGGAGGAGGGCCACCGGACGGAAGCGATGGGTGGGTGAGGAAAACAGAGGTAAGAGAGGAACCTGAATGGGGAATGGAGAAAGGGAGATGGTGTCTCTCTCTTTCCAGTGGGACTCGCAAGGGATTACATGCTTGAGTTCAAGGGGACTGAAGGCGCAGTTGCCAACGTGGAGTGAGTATTTCTGCAGTGGTGAAGAGTGTAGGGTCGAAGGAGCATGAGATCACGGAGTTGGAGCACACACAGCATGGAAACAGGCTCTTCAGCCCATCGATTCCAGGCTGACTATCATCAACATAATAACATTAATCCTACCTAACCTATTTTATTTGCGTCATTGAGTCATATAGTAGGGAAACAGGCTCATCGGGCCCATGCCAACCAAGATGCCCATTCATGCTCGTTCCCCTTGCCTATGTCTAGTTGGCCATTAGAATCATAGCACAGACGCAGGCCTTTTGGTCCATCTAGTCCCTGCTGACCTGTTATTCTGCCTAGTCCCATCTCCCCACACCGGCACCATTACCCTTCATACCCCTTCCATCCAGGTACTTAACCTAATTTCCCTTAAATGTCGAAATGGAATCCACATCTATCACGTCCGCCGGCATTTTGTTCCACACTTGTACCACCCTCTGAGCGAAGAAGTTTCCCCTCAGATTCCCCCTTAAACATTTCACCTTTCACCCTTAACCTATGATCTCTACTCCTCGTCACAACCAACCTGAGGGGAAAAGCATGCTTGACTTTGACAACTGTATCTGCACCCACCCCTTACACTTGGACTTGGAGTGACGTCCTGGAGGTCTTGCTGATTTCAAAGCAAAAACACAAGTTCAGAAGTAAAATAGATTGAAAACCCATGAAAACTCCCGGTGCAGAGTCCAGAAAGTGGACTCCCCTGAGGCAGCCAAGTCTCCATCACTGGACCTGAGGTCAGGGCCTCTACTGATGCAATAACCTATCAGATGGGGCCAAACCCTTCTGACAACAAGCCTTAATCTTCCTTGTTTCCGTCTGAGGATCTGACAAGCAGCAGCTTAAACCAGCTCCTACTCGTATTCAGCTGAGGAGAGGGAGTGAAGTATACACTAATGCTGTCTGTGTGCTGTCTGCAGCTTTGAACAGACACGGTCCATTGTTATCACTACAGTCAGATAGAAACTCTACTTTGAGAAATAACACTCGCCCCCGCTTCTTTCCAAAATAACAGCATGCAAAACAGTACTTTGCGCAGATGGTAGAGACCGAGTGACCATGTTCGATCCTGACGTCTGGTGATGTCTTTGTGGAGTTTGCATGCACTCTCTGTGACTGCGTGGGTTCCCCTGCCTAACTCAACAACCCAAAGACATGTTGGAGGTGGATTCATTACCCCTAGAGTGTTTCTGTGTGTGTGTGTGTGTGTGAGAGAGAGAGAGTTTGGAGTGTAGTAGTGTAAGTCTTGGGGAAATGGATGGGAATGTGGGGTAAGATTTAACAGGAACCGAAGACAAAATTTTTACACATAGAGTGGGTATCCATGTGGAATCAGCTGTCAGAGGAAGTGGCTGAGGCAGGTACCATTATGGCATTTAAAGGATACTTTGGCAAGTATTGATATTGGAATTGGTTTATTATTGTCACATAGACCAAGATACAGTGGAAGGATTGTCTTTCATAGTGTTCATACAGATCAGATCTTTCCTAGCAAGTGCAATAAGCATGTACAACAGTTCATCTCTGTGCAACAGGAGAACACACATCATAGTACAATAGTCTCTGTTCCATTGTTCTGTACATTATTATTGAACATTGGTACATTATTATTTTGTATATTATTATTCTGTACTTTATTATTAGTTAAGTCTTCATGGTGCTAAGTGTGTTTTTAAATGTTGCTGCTGTAAGGAAAGTATTTCCCTCTCAGGATCAATAAAGTATTTATTATTATTATTTTTATTATCATTATCATGACACAGTACATTGAGGTGGAACAAGGTAAAACAATAACAATGCAGAATAAAGTGCAATAGCGACAGAGAAAGTGCAGTGCAGGTAAACAATAAATTGCAAGGTCTTAGTAGTGAGATAGATCGTGAAGTCAAGAGTCTGACGATAGCTTGAACCTGGTGCTGCGTGCTTTCGCTCTTTTGTCTTCTGACTGATAGGAGTGTAGAGAAGAAGGAATCTCTGTGGTGGGTGGATACCATAGAGGGGAAGCTGATGTGCTGAGCTGTGTCCACAACTCTGCAGTTTCTTACGGTCAAGAGCAAAGCAGTTGCTGTACTACGCCGCGATGCACTCAGACACTAGAATACTTCCCATGGTGCAGCAGTAAAACTTTGTCAGGGTTGATAGAACATGCCAAGGAAGTAGAGACGATGGTGAGCTCTCTCAGCTGAGACAGCAACGGTACATGGATGTGCTTCCTGTACAGTCACAATGAGGCCTAATGCAAGATGGAGATACACCTCCTCATCTTCTGCCTCGGCCTCCTGAACCCAATATTAAAGTCTACAACTTCAGGTAATTTGATTTCTGTCTATAATCAGTTATCATTCTGTGATATTGGCTCAGTCTCATTTTGTTTTTCCCTTCCTTCTCTCTGGGAGTGAAGGGCGTGCCCAGTCTGATACTTTATACTTATACTTTATACTTTAGTCCATCGATGCAGTGTGTTGTTGTCAGCTCTTTGATGTTGGTGGAAGGGCATGATTTCCTGCTCTGATTTCAAAACACAAGAGATTCTGCGGATGCTCTGAATGTTGAGCAACACTGACAAAATGCTGGAGGAACTCAGCAGGTCAGACAGGGGAATAAACAGTTGACGTTTTGGGCTGAGACACTTCTTCAGGTCCTGGCTTGTTGCGTTCCTCCAGCATTTCGTGTGTGTTGCTTTATTTTTCACAACTCCTGCATTCAACAACTCTGCCAGCTGTACACGCTGATAAGTTAACTGTTTATCACTCATCTCCCTGGTCACCCTAGTTATTCCCAACAGAGACATCCCCTCTCGACTCTATCTGCACCTTAACCAGTTTCTTTTGTCTCCTTCCCAGTCTGGTCGAAGGATCTTGGATCTGAAACCAGGATGCTGCTGGGACTCGAGGTCCTGAGTTATCGGGAAAGGTTGGGTAGGCTAGGACTTTGTTCCCTGGAGTGTGAGAGAATGAGGAAAGATTTGATAGAGGTAAACAAAATTATGAGGGGCATAGATAGGGTGAATGCGAGCAGGCTTTTTCCAAAGAGATTGGGTGGGACTACAACTAGAGGTCCTGGGTTAAGGGTGAAAGGTGAAATGTTTAAGGGGGAACATGGGAAGGGGGAGCTTCTTCACTCAGAGGGTGGTGAGAGTGTGAAATGAGCTTTCAGCGAAAGTGGTGGATGTGAGTTCAATCCCTGCTGTTCTGCTTTTGGGTCAAGCTCCCTCTTTATTTCCTGACAACTAAAGTATGGGATTGCTTATTCATTCCTCAGCTTGGATGAAGTGACATCTCCAGAAGAGCGGGCAGATGGCAGAGATCTCCCACTGCAAGTGGGATTTTTGGAAAGGGATTTGAATGTAACTACAGATATTCAAGTCTTTTTTCCTGTGGAAACAATTACTGGCTACAGATGAGGGAATGGCTACACTTCTAATCATTCTATTGCTTTTTAATTTTTCAAACATAAGACACAGGAGCAGAATGAGGCCATTCAGCCCATTCAGTTTGTTCTACTAACAGATATATACAAAAGCAGAAACAGTACAAGAATTTTTTACATTCATGGTTGTTACATTCAAATGCAAGTTCAAGTTTCATTGTCTTTCAGCTGTACTCGTGTATATAGTCAAATGCAACAGCATTCCTCTGTATTCTAGTATCGGGCTTCAGATTCTTGGATCATTGGGATCTCTTCTGGGGTAGGTATGATCTGTACAAAAGTTACGGGTTGCACCTGAACCCGAGGGGAACCAATATCCTCGCGGGCAGGTTTGTTAGAGCTGTTGGGGAGGGTTTAAACTAATTTGGCAGGGGGGTGGGAACCGGAGTGAAGGGAAAGGTGTGGACAGAGTGGATGTGGAAAGGACGTTTCCCATGATGGGGGAGTCTAGGACAAGTGGGATCAGCCTCAGAATAGAAGGGTGTCCATTTAAATGAGAGATACGGAGAAATTTCTTTAGCCAGAGGGTGGTAAACTTGTGGAATTTATTACCACAGGCAGTTGTGGAGGCCGGGACATTGGGTGAATTTAAGGCAGAGCTTGACACGTTCTTGATTGGACACGGCATCAAAGGTTATGGGGGGAGGGCCGGGGTGTAGGGCTCTGTGGGAAAAAAAAGGATCAACCATGATTGAATCGTGGAGCAGACTTGATGGGCCAAGTAGTCCAATTCTGCTCCTACGTCTTATGGTCTAAAACTCAGGACCAACAGTAACACACAGCACACATACCTTAGTATATATAACTATGATAGCAGAAGAACATAGGTACGAAAACTATTATTGAATAAGTAATAATAGAACCCAAGCACCCTGAATGTCATGGTCAGTAGACGGATGATGCATGGGATGTTGTCCTGGTAACACATTTAGACAATAGACCATTACACATAGGAGCAGAATTAGGCCGTTCAGCCCATCGGGACTACTCCGCCATTCCATCATGTCCGATCCCGGATCCCACTCAACCTTATACTCCTCCCTTCTCTCCACATCCTTTGATACCCTGACCAATCAAGGAACCATCAACTTCCGCCGTAAATATAGCCACGGACTTGGCCTCTACTGTAGTCTGTGGTAGAGCATTCCACAGATTCAGTACTCTCTGGCTAACAATATTCTTCCTTACCTCTGTTCTAAAAGGGTATCCCCTCAATTTTGAGGGGGTGCCCTCTAGTTCTGGATACCCCACCATAGGTCACATCCTCTCCACATCCACCCTATCTAGTTCTTTCAACATTCTGTAGGTTTCAATCAAATCCCCCAATATTCTTCCAAATTTCAGTGAGTACAAGGCCAAAGCTGCCAAACGGTCCTCATGCATTAACCCCTTCACTCCCGGAATCATCCTCATGAACCACCTCTGGACTCTCCTCAATGACAAGGCATTCTTTCTAAGGTATGGGGCCCAAAACAGTCGACAATACTCCAAGAGTGGCCTGACTAGTGTTTTATAAAGCCTCAGCATTATCTCCTTGCTTTTATTTACTATTTCCCTTGAAATAAATGACAACATTGCAGTTAACTTCTTTACCACAGTCTCAACCTCTAAAGTAATCTTCTGGAGATCTTGCATGAGGACTCCTAAATCCCTCTGCACCTCTGATGTTTGAACCTGCTCCCCATTTAGATAATAGGCCACACTATTGTTCCTTTTACCAAAGTGAAATATCATACATTTCCTAACACTGTATTCCATTTGCCACTTTTTGCCCATTCTTCCAATTTGTCTAAGTTCTGCTGCAATCGTATTGCTTCCTCAGCACTACCTACCCCTCCACCTATCTTCATATCATCTGCAAACTTTGCCATAAAGCCATCAATTCCATTATCCAAATCATTGACAAACAATGTGAAAAGTAGCAGTCCCAATACTGACCCCTGAGGAACACCACTAGTCACTGGCAGCCAACCAGAAAAGGCCCCTTTTGTTCCCACTCGCTGCCTTTTGCCTGTCAGACATTCCTCTATCCATGCCAGTATCTTTCCTGTAACACCATAGGATTTTATCTTGTTAAGCTGCCTCATGTATGGCACCTTATCAAGTGCCTTCCGAAAATCCAAGTAAATGGCATCCACCATCTCTCCTTTGTCCACCCTGCTTGTTACTTCGTCAAAGAATTCTTAACAGATTTGTCAAGCAAAAGTTCCCCTCACAGAAACCATACTGACTTTGACTTATTTTATCACTAATCTCCAAGTACCCTGAATCCTTATCCTTAATAATAGACTCCAACACATTTCCAAACACTTTTTCCTGTCCTCCGGGACCAATGCCAGAATCAAATTATTCTTGAAAGATCATCACCAATGCATCTGTTATCCCTTCAGCAACCTCTCTCAGGACTCTGGGATGTAGTTCATCTGGTCCAGGTGACTTATCCACCTTAAGTCCTTAGACTTTGCCCCGCACTTTTTTCCATTGTAATAGCAAAGGCACTCACTCCTGCTCCCTGACACTCACAAACCTCTGGCATGCAGCTTGTGTCTTCCACTGTGAAGGCAAATACAAAGTACTCATTAAGTTTATCTGCCATTTCTCACCAGCATCATTTTCCGGTGGTCAAATATCAACTCTCACCTCCCTTTTACTCTTTATATAACTGAAAAAACTTTTAGTATCCTGCTTTTTACCATTGGCTAGTTTGCCCTCATATTTTATCTTTTCCCTTCTTATAGCTTTTTAATCGCCTTTTGGTGGATTTTAAAAGCTTCTCAAACATCCAACTTCCCACTCACATTTGTTATCTTATATGCCCTTTCCTTGGCTTTTATGCAGCCCTTAACTTCCCTTGTCAGCCACAGTTGCCTACACCTGCCATTTGACAACTTCTTCCTCCTTGGGACATATCTATCCTGTGCCTTGTGAACTATTCCCAGAAACTTCAGCCACCTCTGCTCTGCCAACACCCTGCCAGTATCCTCCTCCACTACACCTGGGCAAGCTCCTCTCTCATGCCTCTGTAACTCCATTGTGATACTGATACATGTGACTTATGCTTCTCCCTCTCAAATTGTAGAATGAATTCAATCATATTATGTTCACTGCCTCCTAAGGGTTCCTTTACACTAAGCTCCCTAATAAGATCTGGGTTATTGCATAACACCCAATCTAAGATAGCCTTTCCCCAAGAGGGCTCAGGCACAAGCTGTTCTAAAAAGCCACCTCGTAGGTATTCAACAAATTCCTCCTCTTGCTGTCCGACACTAACTTGCTTTTCCAAATCCCCTTGCATATTGAATTCTCCCATTACAGTTGTGTCATTACACTTATTACATGCCTTTTTCAGCTCCTTTTACAATTTCAGCCCCACATCTTGGCTACTATTTGGTGGCCTATATATGATTCCCATAATGGTTTTTTCTGCCTTGCAGTTTCTTAACTCAACCCACAAAGATTTAACATTCTCTGACTCTATGTCACCCCTTTCTAAAGATGTAATTCCATCTCTTACCAACAGAGCCACACACTGCCGATGCCTTCCTGCCTGTCCTTTCGGTACAAAGTATATCCTTTGATGTTAAACTCCCAACTATGGCCTTCTGTCAGCCACAACTCAGTGATGCCCACATTGTCATACCGACCAATCTCTAATTGCACCACAAGTTCATCCACCTTATTCCGAATGCTACACTCACTTCAATACAGCTCCTTCAGTTCTATTTTCTTTGCCCCTTTGAGTTTTGCTTCTGTGGTACAATTCAACTCTTTGCTCTGTCTATATTTGCACCCAATAATTGGCTTGTCCGTCCTTACATTCATTTTACACACATCATCTACTTGTAAACCTCTTTGCTCATCCTCAGCTCTATCATACTGGTTGCCTCGCCAAATGTTCATAAATCCTGCCTCTCAGGATCTTCTCCATCAACTTACCAACCACTGAAGTAAGACTCACTGGTCTATAATTTCCTGGGCTATCTCTACTCCCTTTCTTGAATAAGGGAACAACATCTGCAACCCTCCAATCCTCCGGAACCTCTTCCGTACCCAATGATGATGCAAAGATCATTGCCAGAGGCTCAACAATCTCCTCTCTCGCCTCCCACAGTAGTCTGGGGTATATCTCATCTGGTCCGGTCTGATGCATCAAAAAGGCTACATCCATCATTAAGGACCCCCAGCACGCAGGACGTGCCTTCATCTCACAGCTACCATCAGGGAGGAGGTACAGGAGCCTGAAGACACACACTCAGCGATTCAGCAACAGCTTCTTCCCCTCTGCCATTGCATTACTAAATTGACAATGAATCCATGAACACTACCTCACTACTTCTTTTCCTCTCTTTTTGCACTACTGATTTAATTTATTTTATATAGATATGCATTTAGAGTCCTGTGCAAAAGTCCTGAGCACATATGTATATTTAGCTAGTGTGCCTTTAGCTATTTGCACAGTACTGAAGTAAGTTTATATGTTTGTATATTGCACTGTACCGCAACTGCAAAAAAACTCAAATTTCATGACATATGTGAGTGATGATAAACCTGATTCTGATCTGGGTCTCCATTGTGGACTGAGAGTGGGAAGGGATCAGGGAGAGGGGAATCATGGTTGGGAAATGGGAAGGGAGAGGGGAGGAAGTGGGAAGCACCAGAGAGACATTCTGTAATGATCAATAAACCAATTGTTCAGACTCAAACGAGCTTGTCTGGTGCCTCAGGGCTGAGTGTGTGTGCACCCCCACCACCTCCCATCACCCACCCCCCCCCCCCAGTCCTGCCCTGGAACTCCTTCTCTGTTATCTGTCCCACTCCCCTCCTGGGGCACTCCACCCTCGCCACTCCCAAAATCCTTTACTCTAGCCAGATTTACAAACTAGCTCCTCGCTCCACGTTGACAAATACAGTATCATAATTTATAGTTTTAATTATTATGTTTTGCACTGTATTGTTGCTGCAAAACAGCAAATTTCATGACATATGCCAGACATGTTAAACCTGATTCTAATGCTGGTTATGAGGTCTGCTTTCTTCACCAGTGCACTGCCTAAAGAAACACGTTTCGTCACATCGCACCAACACCCTCAATAGCAAATTTTATATTTTGGTGAAAACTTATGGTTTAATCTTTGGTGTGTTCATGTCATTGGTTAATCTGGGAGTTGATACCGAAGACTGGAGCCCGAAGTTCAATCTGAAGTGCGGAAGTTGAATCCCAATGTCCCAAGGATGGAGACTGGGGGCTGGAAGCCTATCCAGGAGTTGGAAGGCTGTGTGTGTTTCCAAGTGTATGCAGGCTGCACCCAGCATATACTTGGATAGTTCTGGTTGTTAACGCAAATGACGTATTCCACTGTCTGCTTCAATGTGCTCTAGGTAAATATATTCAGTGCTCACTTTATCAGGTGCACCTGTACGCCTGCTCGTTAAAGCAAATATCTTATCAGCCAATCATGTGGCAGCAACTGAATGCATAAAAGCATGTGAACATGGTCAAGAGGGTCATTTGTTATTCAGACCAGACATCAGAACGACAAAGAAAGATAGTGCCAGCAAACAACATGACCCAGAGTGACATCCTTCAGAAAGTTCACAAAACTAATCCTTTCACTTATTTTACATTTTCTTTTTCTTTCAAATATGGTTCTGCTACTGTTGGAGCCTGTGATCTACATTTTGGTGGTGTGTTATCGGGCCGATTGAGCAATCTGGTGCTTTGCTGTCTTCAAGGATGCTCTGGGAGGCTTTGAATGAAGTGTGCCAAGAAACCTGGAGATGGGGCATGAGCCCATGATCAGCTCCATTTCACACCGATTTATCCGATTAAAGTGGTGAAGAAGGTTGAAACTATCAAGGCGAGTGTGGAAGGTGAGAGGGTGTTCAGTGCCCCTTGCTCACTGCTTCCTACGTTCAAATTCACTCTCTCCCTCATTCTCTCTCTCCCCCTCCCTCCCTCCCTCTCCCCCCTCCGTTGGAGGATGGTGTCAGAATACTTGGGCAAAGATTAATTGATGCAGTTGTGGGTTGGACTCTATAGTTCCTGGTCCTTGGTTGCTCCTTTCCTTGTTGTTATTTTGAATTGGGATGGCCTGCCGATAACGAACACTGAGCTGAACTGAATTTGCCTGGACCTTTTCATTTTTGTGTTTTATATTTTGTGCTTTTTTCACTTTTTTTTGTTGCCATTGTGTGATTTGTTTTATGTTTTCCGCATGTTAGGAAGATTGATGTTTTGTTTTCTTGGAACAAGTTCCATGGTTTTCTTTGTTTCATGGCTTTCTGTGGGGAAGACAAATCTCAGGGTTGTATAAATGAATTTGACCATGATTGTTGATGCCATATGGGGGTAGTTCGAGTAGATCAGAAATTGCTGATCTCCTGGGATTTTCACACGCAACCCTCTCTAGAGATTACAGAGAATGGTGCGAAAAACAAAAATCCTCCAATGAGTGGCAGTTCTATGGGTGAAAACATCTTGTTAGTGAGAGATCAGAGGAGAATGGCCAGACTGGTTCAAGCCGATATGAAAACAACAGTAACTCAAATACTTTATACTTTATTGTTGCCAAACAATTGATACTAGAGCGTACGATCATCACAGCGATATTTGATTCTGCGCTTTGCGCTCCCTGGAGTACAAATCGATAGTAAATAATCACACGTTTCAACAGCGGTGAGCCTCTCTGAGCACACAACAGGTTGAACTTGAAACGATGGGTACAGCAGCACGAGCACATTCAGTGGCCACTTTATTAAGTAGAGGACCATCTGTGGCAATCGGTCAAATTTTGTTCAATAAAGATAGGCCAGGTACTCAGTGACAATCGGCCGCGATAAAGTGACCATTGAGTGTAGATATGACTTGCTGAAAACCGGCAAACTCTGCATCCTGATCCATCACTCTGACTGGGGTCAGCTGCTTATAGCCACCCAACAGCTTGTGAAGTTACACCGTCTTGGGTAATTGTATCCCAACAATGAATCAGTGTAGACAGCAGCTGACAGATTGAGGAAACACAACAGACTAATGGGTAAGAGACAACAGGTGAATGATGCAAGGAGAAGTAAAGTGACCTTGAAGATATGTGACCTCCCGCAGGGCATCATTTAACCCTGTGAGACTTTCCAACAGCAATGTCTGGAACAGGTGCGTTGTGATGACTCAGCTAGTTTCTATTACATTCCTTCATCTTCCCGGCGAGGAGAGGTGAGTCCCAGGCCACCAGGTTCAAGAGCAGTGGTTTGAAGCTCAACATTCAAAGCAAATTTGACATCAAAGTACGTCTATATCACTAATTACAACCTTGAGATTCATTTTCTTGTGTGCATTCACAGGAAATACAAAGAAATACAATAGAGTCAATGAAAGACCGCACATAATAGGACAGACAAGCAACCAATGTGCAAAAAAACAACAAATTGTGCAAAAAGAGAGAGAAGTGATAATAATAAGTAAGTAAGCAATAAATATCAAGAACATAAGACGAAGAGCCCATGAAAGCGAGTCCATAGGTTGTGGGAACAGTTCAGTGAGGGATGAGTGAAGTTGAGTCAAGTTCTCCCCTCTGGTTCAAGAGCCTGATGGCTGAGGGGTAATAATTGTTCGTGAATATGGTGTTGTAGTCCTTGAGGCGGCAGTGCTCTCTTCCTGTTGGCAACAGCAAGAAAAGAGCATGGCCTGGAAGTTTGGTCCTTGATGATGACGGCAGCACTCCAATGTAGATGTCCTCATTGATAGGAAGGGGTGCATAAAATGGCAGGAGGAGAGAGAGCAGCACGCTGTGCATGCGCAGCCCTCTGGTGAAAAATGATATTGTATCCGTTAAATAGGGGCTGTGGACAATTTTGATTTGATGGAGATGGACGTGAAAGCACAGAGGAACATCTGGAGAAATTTCTGAAACGCTCGTTCGCTGCTGTCGTTACTGTGTGGTCGGGAATCTTCCGGAGGGAAGGCCTCAAAATCCCCGGCTTTGCCTGCTGTTGGCGACCGAAATGGAGGTCAAATCGCTCGGATAGAGATGGTGCTCAGTACCCGGTGTCGGAGAGCTGATCAGAGCTCGAAGTTTTCGGATGATTCAGAGTCAGATTGTGGTCGGCATGGCAGGGAGAGTTTTTCTTCCTTCTCCCGTCTGTGTGAGATGTGGGACATTTGAGAGACTTTGAACTTTTACTGTGCTCATGGACTTCATCAGGTTATGGTATTGTTGCACTGTTGTAACTATATATTATAATTTTGTGGTTCTGTCAGTTTTTTCGGTCTTGGTCTGTCCTGTGTTTTGTGATATCACACCGGAGGAAATATTGTATCATTTCTTAATGCATCATTTCTAAATGACAATAAAAGAGGACTGAGTGTCTTCATAATCTAATTTATGATGAAATGGGCTGCATCCAGAACCCCTTGTGGGATTTTCCATTCAATGGCATTGGTGTTTCCATACCAGGCTGTGACGAAACCAGTAAATAAACATCGCACCACACATCTAGAGAAGTTTGTTGAAGTTATAGATGACTTGACGAACCTTAGCAAACTTTTAAGGAAGTAGAGACTCTGCTGTGCTTTCTTTGTAACGACACTTACGTGCTGGGCCCAGGACAGGTCCTTTGAAATGATAACACCGAGGAAATTGAAGTTGCTGACCCTCTCCACCTCTGATCTTCCAATGATGCCTGGCTCAGGGACCTCTGGTTTCCTCCTCCTGTACTAAATAATCAGCTCCTTGATTGTGCCGATATTGAGTGAGAAGTTGTGTTGTGGCACCCCTCAGCCAGGTTTTCAATCTCCCTCCTACATGCTGATTCATCGCCACCTGTGATTCGGCCAATGACAGTGGTGTCATCAGCAAACTTAAATATGGCTTTGGAGCTGTGCTTAGCCGCACAGTCGAAAGTATGAAGTGAGTAAAGCATGGGGTTAAACACACAGCCTTGTGGTGCCCCTGTGCTGATGGAAATTGAGGAGGAGATGTTGATACCAGTCTGAACTGACTAGGGACAGCAAGTGAGAAAATCGAGGATCCAGTTGCACAAGGAGGTTTTGAGGCCAATGTCTTGAAGCTTATTGATTAGTTCTGAGGAGCTGTAGGCAATGAGAAACATCCTGATGTATGCATCTTCACTGTCCAGATGTTCCAGGGTTGAGTGAAGAGCCAAGAAAATGGCATCTGCTGTGGCTAGACCTGCTTCACTCAGCTCAGCGCTGAACTGCAGCTCGTTCTCAGTAGTACACTGGGGGTGCTAGAGTAACGTAGCGGTTAGTGCGGTGTTATTCCAGCTTGGGGCACCGGGGTTTGGACTTTCATTCTGGTGCCATTCGTAGGGGGTTTATACATTCTCCCTGTGAACCACATGGGTTTCCTCTGAGTGCTCTGGTTTCCTCTCACAGTCCAAAGACACACCAGTTAGACCATAAGACCATAGGAGCAGAATTAGGCTATTTGGCCAATCAAGTCTGCTCTGCCATTTCATCATGGCTGATCCAATTTTCCTCTCAGCCCCAATCTCCTGCCTTCTCCCCGTATCCCTTCATGCCCTGACCAATAGAGAATCTATCAATCTCTGCTGTAAGTTTACATAAAAACCTGGCTGCCACAGCTGCCTGTGGCAAAGAATTCCACAGAATCACCCCTCTCTAGCTAAAGAAATTCCTCTTCATCTCCGTTCTAAAATGATGCCCCTCTATTCTGAGGCTGCGACAAAGAATTCCACAGATACACCATTCTCTGGATCTCTTCCTCCTCATCTCCGTTCTAAAAGGACACCCCCCTATTCTGAGTCTGTGTCCTCTGGTCTTAGACTCTCCCACCATAGGAAACATCCTCTCCACATCCACTCTATCAAAGCCTTTCACTATTCAATAGGTTTCAATGAGGTCACCCTCATTCTTCTGAATTTTAATGAATACACACCCAGAGCCATCAAATGCTCTTCATATGACAATCATTCAATCCTGGAATCATTTTCATGAACATCCTTTGAAACCTCTCCAGTTTCAGCACATCTTTTCTAAGCTGTTCACCATATTCTAACGGAGGCCTCACCAGTGCCTTATAAAGTTTCAACAGTACATCCTTGATTTTATATTCTAATCCTCTTGAAATGGATGCTAACATTGCATTTGCCTTTCTCAATACAGAGTCAACCTGAAAATTAACTTTTGGGAATCCTGCACAGGGAATCCCAAACCCCTTTGCACCTCAGTTTTCTGTATTTTCTCTCTATTTAGGAAATAGTCCGCCCTTTCATTTCTTCTACCAGAGTGCATGACCATACAATTCCTGACACTGTATTCTATCTGCCATTTCTTTGCCCATTCTCCTAATCTGTTCAAGTCCTTCTGTAGCCTCTCTACTTCCCCCAAACTACCTGTCCCTCCACCTATCTTCATATCATCTGCAAACTTTGCAATAAAGCCATCAATCCCATCATCCAAATCATTGACATATAACATAAAAAGAATTGGTCCCAACACAGACCCCTGTGGAACACCACTAGTCACCAGCAGCCAACCAGAAAAGGCTCCCTTTATTCCCACTCTTTGCCTCCTGCCAATCAGCCACAGCTTCACCCAATCCTTCCTTTAGAATCCTTCCTGTAATACCATGGGATCATAGCTTGTTAAGCACCCTCATGTGTGGCACCTTGTCAAAGACCTTCTGACAATCCAAGTATATAGCATCAACTAATTTTGCTTTGTCTATACTGCTTTTTATTTCTTCAAAGAATTCCAACAGATTTGTCAGGCAAGATTTTCCCTAGAGGAAACCATGCTGACTTTGGCCTATTTTATCATGTGTCTCCAAGTTAATTGGTCATTGTAAATGGTCCTGTGATTAGGCTGGGGCTAACTAGGTGCATTGCCAGGTGACACAGGTCATTGGGCTGGAAGAGCCAATTCCACACTGTATCTCTAAATAAAATAAATTAATAATATTATTTGATTACTACTTTTATTATTTGCAGAATTTGTCCTCTTTTGAACATTGTTTGTCTATTGAATTGAATTGACTTATTACTCACATCCCTCATGAGGAGTAAAAATCTTTACGTTATGTTTCCGTCTAAATGTGCAATGTGCAAATATAGTAATTTATAATAAGTATTATGTACAACATGGACTGACCGCGCCCAGGTACCCAGCCTCTTCACCTGCTCCAACAACGCCGTCTCCACTGGCTGGGCCACGTACACCGCATGTCAGATGGGAGGATCCCGAAAGACCTTCTGTATGGGGGACTGGCCTCCAGCAAGAGAGCACAAGGGCGGCCCCATCTTCGTTTCAAAGACGTTTGCAAGAGAGACATGAAGTCACTGAAAATGAACGTCGAGAGGTGGGAGGGCATTGGAAATGATCGCTCGCACTGGAGGCTGGAACTATGCAGAGGTCTAAAAAGAGGAGAAGAGAAGCTGAGGCTTGCTGCTGAAGAAAAATGCACTCTTTGGAAAAACAGCACCAAGACAACACTGGAGGACAGCGCCTTCAAGTGCAGTCGCTGCAGCCGAGACTGTCACTCCCGTGTGGGCATCTACAGCCACAACAGATGCTGCTCTAACACAGACTGAAGCAAGACTTTCCAGGTGCAGATCCACGGTCTCGCGAGACTAACGGATGCCACCAATATGTACAACAAGATAGTCAATATAACATAGAAATACAATTGTATCAGCGTGAATTAATCAGTCTGATGGCCTGGTGGAAGAAGCTGTCCCGGAGACTGTTGGTCCTGGCTTTTATGTTGAGGTACCATTTCCTGGATGGTAGCAGCTGGAACAGTTTGTGATTGGGGTGACTCGGGTCCCCAATGATCCTTCGGGCCCTTTTTACACACCTGTCTTTGTAAATGTCCTATATAGTGGGAAATTCACATCTACAGATGCGCTGGGCTATCCACACCACCCTCTGCAGTGACCTGCGACTGAGGGAAGTACAGTTCCTGTACCAGGCAGTGATGCAGCCAGTCAGGATGCTCTCAGTCATGCCCCTGTAGAAAGTTCTTAGAATATGGGGGCCCACACCAAACTTCTTCAACCGTCTGAGGTGAAAGAGGCGCTGTTGTGCCTTTTTCACCACACAGCCAGTATGTACAGACCCCGTGAAAATCTCAGTGATGTTTATGCTGAAGAATTTAAAGCTGTTCACCCTCTCAACCCCAGATCCATTGATGTCAATAGGGGGTTAGTCCGTCTCCATTCCTCCTGTAGTCCACAACCAGCTCCTTTGTTTTTGTGACATTGAGGGAGAGGTTGTTTTCTTGACACCACTGTGTCAGGGTGATGACTTCCTCTCTGTAGGCTGCCACATTATTGTTTGAGATTAGGCCAATCAGTGTATTGTCATCGGCAAATTTAATTAGCAGATCAGAGCTGGGGTGGCGACGCAGTCTTCAGTATACAGGGAGTAAAGGAAGGGGCTTAGTACACAGCCCTGAGGAGCTCCTGTGTTGAGGGTCAGGGGGCAGAGGTGAGGGAGCCCACTCTTACCACCTGCTGGTGATCTGACAGGAAGTCCAGGATTCAGCTACACAAGGCAGGGTGAAGGTATATCTTTATTATGTGTAATTTTTTTTATGGATTCTGTTGTATTTCTTTATTTTCCTGTGGGACATCAATTTCTCCTTCTGGTTTTCTTCCCCTTCCCCATCCGCTTCCATCTTCTTCATCTCCCCACTCTGGCCTCTTACCCCTTCTCCTCACCTGCCTGTCACCTCTCCCTGGTGCCTCCCCACCTTCCCTTTCTCCGACGGACCACACCGCTTCTATCAGATTCCTTCTTCTCCAGTCCTTTACCCTTTTCCATCCATCACCTCCCAGCTTCTTACTTCATCCTCCCCCTCTCCACCCACCTGACTTCAGCTACTGGCTTGTCTTCCTTCCCCTCCCTAACCTTCTTATTCTGGCATCTTCCCCCTCCCTTTCTAGTCCTGATGAAAGGTCTCAGCCCAAAACGCTGATTGTTTATTCCTTTCCAAAAAGACTGCCTGACCTGCTGAGTTACTCCAGGACTTCTAAAAATGTTATTTTTATTGAGATACTTTGAAGAATAGGTCCTTTCCAGCTGTTCGAGCCCCACCACCTAATCAACCCTAACCCTTATTCAATCCAAGCCTAATCACCAGACAATTTATAACGACCAATTAATCTACTAACCAGTATGTCTTTGAGCTGTGGGTGGAAACTAGAGCTCCCAGAGGAAATCCACACAGTCACGTACAAACACCTTGCTGGCAGCCATAGGAATTGAACCCATGTCATTTGTACTGTCATTCAGTGTGCTAACCACTACTAATCACGCTAACACATTTTGTGTGTGCTGCTCTGAATTTCCAGCATCTGCAAAATTTCTTGTGTTTATATATTTTTAATCACGTTTGAGTTATTCTGCCATGAAAATGAATTTAGTCGTTAACAAAATACCCACACTTATTATGTAGAACAGTAACTGCTGTGTGTGTGGACAGGACCAGTTTGTTTAAAACAGTCACTGAATCACCATCCTCTCAATCAGATCATTGAGACATTTATGTTGGCACAAAAGTTAGTCTTTTCTAGGTTAATATTGGGTAAACTTCAAGTAATATCTGCACAATGACAATTTATTCTGCCAAATTTCCACTGAAAATTTGGTAATTAGATAAAGTAATTCGCTAGTGTTACATTGTGATTGTGATGTTTAATGATGTTCTTTCCCATGACCCGAAGCTATTGAACAAGGTTTGGAAGGCCCTGAAAGAAAAAGATTTTTAACAGATGAAACGATTTGAAAGCTGGCTGGAAATGAAAGAAACGTCCCCCTGATGCTAATGTCCAGCAGATCTGGTGAACGTCCGGTACACCAAACATCACCTTCTTACAGAGCACAGACTGAACCACTGTACCTCTGCCTGATGCTCACATCTCTGACTTAACTCTTGATTTCTACCCCCCATAGCGCCTCTACTTTCTCAGTTTGCAGAAACCATTAGACCATAGGACAGTGGAGCAGAATTGGGCCATTCAGTCCCCCGAGCCTGGTCTGCCATTCCAATATGGCTGATTTACTATCCCTCTTAAACCCATTCTCCAGCTTTCTCCCTGCAAAGTTTAATACTATGATTAATCAGGAACCTATCAACCTCAGCTTTGAATATACCCACTGACTTGGCCTCCACAGATTCCTCTTCCCTTTGTTCTGAGGCTGTGCTAGGCTCCTCCACTATAGGAAACATTCTCTCCACTTCCACTCTATCTGGGCTTTTCAATATTCAATAGAATTCAATAAGATCCCTCTTCATTCTACTTAACGCCAGCCAGTTAGAAGTTAGGAGCAGAATTAAGCGAATAACCTAGAACATAGAACATTATAGGACAGTCCCGGCCCTTTGACCCACGATGTGGTGCTGACATTTTAACCCACGTTAAGGTCAATCTAACCCTTCCATCCTGCATAAGCTTCCATTTTTCTAATCGAATATGGTGGAGAAAGGTATGCTTGAAAGTTCTCCAGGGCAACCCGGCTGATAATTATCCTAGGAGAGGGCATTTGCCATTGTGACTTTGCTCTCTGTGGGATCTTGCTGTGCAATCTTTACATCCTTTGAAAAGGACTGTATCATGCTTTACCATATCAGGTGTGCTACACAGATGCAATTTGTTTTAAGAATATATTCAGATTCATAGTATTTCTCAGTTAAACAGCAGTGCTAATGGAACATTAGAGCAAGGATGTAATTGTGAGGCTTTATAAGGCATTGGTCAGACCACACTTGGGTATTGTAAGCACTTTTTGGCCTCTTACCTAAGAAAGGATCTGCTGTTATTGGGGAGGGTCCAGAGGAGGTTGATACAAACGATCCTGGGAATGAAAGGTTTAACATATGAGGAGTATTTGATGGTTCTATGTCTGTAATCGCTGGAGTTTAATTCTGCTCCTATGTTTTAAGGTCAAATTAAATATGCACTGATCTACCAGGAGGCACATTGGCGATTCCCTGTCTGTGATATTCCGTTCCAACTCATAGGCATCTCCTTGGTGCTGTGTGAGGGAGCGAAAGTTATTTGACTGTTTTCCAGCTGAAATTTCCGAAGGGTCAATGAGTTTACAAGTTCACTGGGAAAAAAAGCTGTTCCTCCTGGTTCTGAACTGCTTTGTATGTTTTAATGAGCGGTTCTGTGTGAATTCCACTGGCTGGTTTCATCGCTGTCTGCCTGCATCTACAGTCCGGTGGTTCACAGGACTGGACTGACTTCTGTCTAATGAGCACTGAGTGCTTCTGTGGTCACAACACAGACTCCAGCTTCGTCGAAAGGCTGGGCATGTTCCTAATGAATTACACTTTCCAGATTCTGGAAGTAAAGACCACGTCTCACTAATGAACAATGTCAAGTGTTAGATTGTGATAAAAAATAACATTGTTCACTAACGCCCTTGGGAGAATAATGTCCATCGTCCTCTCCCAGGACAGTCCATCTCTCGACCCAGAGACAGCTTTGGAAGGGGAGTGGGCTCATCATGTGAAAAATTTTTTTGAAAATCATAACCTGATTGATACATGACAAAGAAATCCTTGTTATTTTGTGAGTTGTATTCCTATTGATCCTTTCCCCATTACTGACTGAAATTGAGTATTAGATCAGAGGCAGAAGAGACCACAGCTGCTGGAACCTGGGACAAGAAACAACCTCCGGGAAGAAGATTCACAATTCATGTTTATTTCTCACGTGTACATCAAAAAATACACGTGAAATGCGTTATTTGCATGTCTGGTTCCGAACTGCTTTGTGTGTTTTAATGAGTGGTTCCGTGTGAATTTCAGTTTCACCACTGTCATCAGCCGAGTCAAAGGCGGTGACGAATCAGCACACAGGAGGAAGATTGAAAACCTGGCTGAGTGGTGTCGTGGCAACAACCTCTTACTCAATGTCAGCAAGACCAAGGAGCTGAGTGTAGACTTAAGGAGAAGGAAACCAGAGGTCCATGAGCCAGACCTCATTAGGAGGAACAGAGGTGGAGAGTGTTAGCGACTTTAAATTCCCAGGACTTATTATTTTGAAGGACCTGTCCTGGGCCCAGCACGAAAGTGCTGCTACTTCCTTAGGAGTTTGCGAGGTTTCTGCATGACATCTGAAACTTTGACAAACTTCTAAAGATGGGTGGTAGAGAGTATATTGACTGGTTGCATCAATGATTTTAACAGAAAATACTACAAAAAGCAGTGGATATGTCCCAGCCCATCACGAGTAAAGCCTTCCCCAACTTTGAGCGCACTTACACAAAGCATTGTTGCAGGAAAGCAGCAGCCATCATCAGAGACTCCACCACCCAACACATGCTCCCTTCTCAGCTGCTGCCATCAGGAAGGAGGTACAGGAGCCTCAAGACCCACACCACCAGGCTCTAGGAGCAGTCATTACCCCTCTACCATCAGGCTCCTGAACCAAAGGGGATAACTTCACTCAACTTCACTTGCCCCATCACCGAAATATTTCCACAACCTATAGACTCACTTTAAAGAATTCTTCATCTCATGTTCTTGATATTTATTGCTTATTTATTTATTATTATTACTGTTATTATTTATTTTTGTACTTGCACAGTGTGTTGTCCTTTGCATACTGGTTATCCACCCTGATGGTATGGTCTTTCATTGAATCTATTATGGTTATTGGGTTTATTGAGTATGCCCGCAAGAAAATGAATCTCTGGGTTGGTTGTACATGGTGACGTGTATGTCCTTTGATAATAAATTTACTTTGAACTTTGATGTTCTTCTCTGTGGTGCCCACCTGTCAGTGGCAGTGGTGTTGCCCCGCCAAATGGAAGTACTGTATATTTTAATATTTTCACATATTATTATCAGATAATTGTGCTGGCGCATGGCCAAGTGGTTAAGGCATTCATCTAGTGATTTGAAGGTCGCTAGTTCGAGCCTTGGCTGAGGCAGCATGTGTGTCCTTGAGCAAGGCACTTAACCACACATTGCTCTGCGACAACATCATTGCCAAGCTGTATGGGTCCTAATGCCCTTCCCTTGGACAACGTCGGTGGTGTGGAGAGGGGAGACTTGCAGCATGGGCAACTGCCGGTCTTCCATACAACCTTGCCCAGGCCTGCGCCCTGGAAACCTTCCAAGGCGCAAATCCATGGTCTCATGAGACTAACGGATGCCTATAATATCAGATAATTCAAATTAGTTTTGTTCAGTCTCTGAAGAACCCAGAATTGCCAAACACTAATAAAATAGACCCTTGTAAACTGAACAATGAAATTGGGCAGCGATTACAGCAAGGTTTTTTTTCTATGTCCCTTGATTCCTGCTCCTGGCAGAACACCATCGGTCAGCAGCATTGTTCCTTCAGTTTTGTTCTGCCCATTTCTGCCGGTTCCTGACGCTCTGTAAACAAAGCCAGGCCTCAGTTACCGAGCGCCAAAGATTGTGCAGTAGTAAAACTTTTGACAAGGAAGCGAGTGTTACCAGAGAGATGGAAATAAATGCATTGTGAATGTGGTGCAGGTTATAGTTATTCCCTCAATACTGAAGCAAAGTGAGGCTACAAAACTGACCTTCCAGCTTGCATCATATAAGCCACACATTGCTTAGCAAAAGAGATGTTCATTTACAAGTTTCCTATCAGTATGCTACCGTTTCACTTTTAATTTTATTTTATTTGGAGGTATAGCACGGAAACAGGCCCTTCAGGCCTAGTTACACCCATGTGGAGGGAGCAGGGAGCAGCAGAGCTAAAAATGGTGCCAGAAGACAATACTCCCAGTCCATCTGTGGAACAGTTTAAATTCTTCTGCTTTCTAATACCTCAAATTTCCTTTTCAAGGTGGCTGGGGTCCTGCTGGAGTCCCTGATCTACAGCTGCACTCGAACTGGTGGGTTCCGTTTCTCAGAGCTCACCGATCGGCCGTGTTCTGGTATCTCCAGGAGTGGCCTGGAAGATAGGCACCGTCAGGGTGCGGTCTTGGGCTGCCCCCGTGGACCTGATTTCTCACCAGTTTCACCAACTGCAGTGTCGAGGGAGGTCGGAACATCGAGACAGCAGGTGCGGCAGTCAGGGACCTTCACACTTGGGTGATGGCTCTCTCTATCCCTCTCTCTCTCTCTCTCTATCGTGAGGGAGAGTTTGCTGCTGATTCTCGAGTTGAGGAAAACGCGAAATAAAAGTGGTGATACAGAAAGGAAAGGAAAGGTACTTTATTGTCGCCAAACAACCGGCACTAGAACGTACAATCATCACAGCGATATTTGATTCTGCGCTTCACACTCCCTGGATTACAAATATTAAATATTATAAATATTTAAAATAGATAAAATTAGTAAATACTAAAAATTTAAATTATAAATCATAAATAGAAAATAGAAAAATGGGAAGTAAGGTAGTGCAAAAAAACCGAGAGGCAGGTCCGGATATTTGGAGGGTACGGCCCAGATCTGGGTCAGGATCCGTTCAGCAGTCTTATCACAGTTGGAAAGAGGCTGTTCCCAAATCTGGCCGTACGAGTCTTCAAGCTCCTGAGCCTTCTCCCGGAGGGAAGAGGGACGAAAAGTCTGTTGGCTGGGTAGGTTGTGTCCTTGATTACCCTGGCAGCACTGCTCCGACAGCGTGCGGTGTAAAGTGATTCCAAGGACAGAAGATTGGTTTGTGTGATGTGCTGGGCTGTGTTCAGGATCTTCTGCAGCTTCTTTCGGTCTTGGACAGGACAACTTCCATACCAGGTTGTGATGCACCCTAGAAGAATGCTTTCTACAGTGTATCTATAAAAATTAGTGAGGGTTTTAGGGGACAGGCCAAATTTCTTTAGTTTTCTCAGGAAGTAAAGTCGCTGGTGAGCCTTCTTGGCAGTGAACTCTGCTTGGTTGGACCAAGTCAGGTCATTTGTGATATTGACCCCAAGGAACTTACAGCTTTTGACCTGTTCCACTTGCGCACCACCAATGTAAGTTGGGTCGTGCGGTCCGCTACTCCTTCTGAAGTCAACAACCAATTCCTTCGTCTTGCTGACGTTGAGGGATAGGTTATTGTCTTTGCACCATGCCACCAGGTTCTTAATTTCCTCTCTGTACTCAAACTCATCATTACCCAAGATACGGCCTGTATCATATATCATATACGGCCTGACACAGACTGTAGCATCGAAACAGAGAGCTATTGGTCTCCCCTCTCACTGTGAAAGGAGTGATATCTCTCTCTCCCTTGTTAGTGAGAGAGAGAGAGCCTCTGGCATGTCAAACCTTCGAGATGAACAGTGGTTTTTGATGGACTGTAGACCCTGGTCTCTCTTTGGGGGCTTTGCCATTGCTGGCGTGGTGGATGGTAGGGGTGCTGATGCTTTCTGATGAAATGAGTGGGGGAAGGAAGTGGGAGAGTTGATGATTTTGTTTCTGCTTGTGCGTGGGAGGGGGACGGGGCTTTGCGGTTCTTACATTACTTCTGTTGGCTGCAGTGTTCAAAGACATCTTCAATCTCTCACTCTGCGGTCAGAGATTCCCACCTGCTTCAAAAGGGTGACAATCATACCAGTGCCCCAGAAGAGCAGAGTAAGTTGCCTCAGCAACTATTGCCCAGTGGCACTCCACTACTGTGATGAAGTTCTTTGAGAGGTTGGCTAGAATCAGTTCCTGCCTAGGCAAGGATCTGAACCTGCTGCAATTTGCCTTTCACCACAATCGGTCTGCGGCAGATGCAATCTCGGCCTTGGGTAACATGGACAATGGTAATACTTATGCCAGGCTGCTGTTTTTTGATTTCAGCTCAGCATTCAACACAATCACACCCTGAGTTCTCATCAACAAGCTCCAAAACCTGAGCTTCTGCACGTTTCTTTGCAACTGAATCCTCGACCTCCTCAAAGGGAAACCACAGTCTGTGCGGATCAGAAACACCGCCTCCTTTTCGTGGACAATCAGTACTGCTGCACCTTGAGGACACTTGCTTAGCCCACTGCTCTACTGTCCCTACACCCACAACTGTGTGGTAGGCACATGTCAAATACCGACAAACTAGTACGTCTTCGTAATGTGGGAGGGAACCAGAGCACCTGGAAGAAACACATGTGGTCATGGGGAGAAGGTACAAACTCCTTACAGATAGCGGCAAGAACTGAACCCAGCTTGATGGTACTCTAATAGCATTACACTAACCGTGCCTCTCTTGAATATGTGCTAGGGGCAGCAGGCAATAGTCGCAAGCTTTCAGAGCCAGCATAGTATTCCCACAATTCACTAACCCTAACCTGTGCGTCTTTGGAAACCTGGAGCACTCTGAGCAAACCCAGGTGGTCAGGGGGAGTTTGTGCAAACTCCTTACAGACTGGCAGGAATTGACCCTGATGGCTGGTGCTGCAAACATTATGCAAGACACGATTTTAAATGAGGGTAACTTGTAACTGATTCCTATACTGTCTAAAGAAACCTGTTGGTGATGCAGCCAAATTTCCTAAATTCAACCTCATTAGTATGTCACTGGCTGTGTTGTGATACAATGGTTGCTCCACTTACTGTAGGCCAGTTGTCCTGGGGCATGGTTGTGAGCTTAGAAATTGGAAGGATCAATTGCAAGCTTGCAATTTAATTATCTTCTGCTTTACACTCTTCATTGTTTCTCTCAGTGATCCCTGAACCCTCCTCAAGTCTGGAGAGCAGCCAAGGAAAACAGTCCCAGGTCTTTGCTGAAGCTGCATAGAACATGAGGCAGAGTTTACTTCCTCAGAGGGTGACGAGGAGGCGTACAAGAGCAAGATAGATCAGCTGGTTGAGTGGTATCACAGCAGCAACCTTACATTCAACATCAGTGAGACCAAGGAATTGATTGTGAGCTTCAGGAAGGGGAATACGAGGGAACACACACCAATCCCCATCGAGGGATCAGCATTTCCAAGTTCCTGGCTGTCAACATCTCTGAAGGTCCATCCTGGCTCCAACATATTGATGAAATTACGAAGAATGCACAACGGCAGCTATACAGAATTCATTAGGAGTTTGCTTGTTATCAAAGACTCTCGCATAGTTCTGAGATGTACCACGGAGAGCATTCTAACTGGCTGCATCACCGTCTGGTACGGTGGGGGGGGGCGGTCACTGCACAGGATCAGAGAAAGCTGCAGAGGGTTCTAAACTCAGCCAGATCGGTAGTGGGCACCATCCTCCCCGGCATCCAGAATGTCTTCAAGAGGAGATGCCTCAAAAAGACGGCATCCATCATTAACCAGGATACGCAAACACGAGGAAATCTGCAGATGCTGGAACTTCAGGCAACACACATAAAAATTGCTGGCAAACGCAGCAGACCAGGCAGCATCTCTAGGAAGAGGTACAGATGACGTTTCGGGCTGAGACCCTTCGTCAGGACTAACTGAAGGAAGAGCTAGTAAGAGATTTGAAAGTGGGAGGGGGAGGGGGAGATCCAAAATGATAGGCGAAGACAGGAGGGGGAGGGATGGTGCCAAGGGCTGGACAAGTGATTGGCAAAAGGGATATGAGAGGATCATGGGACAGACGGGAGGCCTAGGGAGAAAGAAAGGGGAGGGGGGAGGCCCAGAGGATGGGCAAGGGGTATAGTCAGAGGGACAGAGGGAGAAAAAGGAGAGAGAGAGAGAAAGAATGTGTGTATATAAATAAATAACTGATGGGGTACAAGGGGGAGGTGGGGCATTAGCGGAAGTTTGAGAAGTCAATGTTCATGCCATCAGGTTGGAGGCTACCCAGGCGAAATATAAGGTGTTGTTCCTCCAACCTGAGTCTGGCTTCATCTTTACTGTAGAGGAGGCCGTGGATAGACATATCAGAATAGGAATGGGACGTGGAATTAAAATGTGTGGCCACTGGGAGATCCTGCTTTCTCTGGCGGACGGAGTGTAGGTGTTCAGCGAAACAGTCTCCCAGCCTGCATCGGGTCTCGCCAATATATAGAAGGCCACATCGGGAGCACCGGACTTTTCTCAGTGATACCATCAAGGAGGAGGTACAGGAGCCTAAAGACACACACTCAATGATTCAAGAACAGCTTCTTCCCTTCCGCCTTCAGATTTCTGAATGGACAGTGAACCCATGAACACTACCTCAATATTTCGCACTAATTATTTTTATATATAGTAATTTATAGGTTTTTATTATTGTGTATTGCATTGTACTGTTGCTGCAAAACAAGTCTCACAACATATGCCAGTGATATTAAACCTGACCCCGATTCTGATTTTGATTCTGAGAAGAGCCGATGTTTCAGGCCGAGACTCTTCATCAGCACTCGGCTCAAAACAGATTTTTATTCCCCTCCACAGATGCTGCCTGACCTGCTGAGTTTCTCCAGCATTTTGTGTGTGTTGCTCTGGATTTCCAGCATCTGCAGAATCTCTTGTGTCCACGGGACGGAGCAGAGCAGATGAATCCTCGTAGACCAAAGTAACCCCAGACACACCCTGTGGACTGAGCTCTCTATCAGGAGACATACTCAGGCAGAATTGTTTCCAGATGTGGCTTCTGTTATATTGGATTCAGTTATGATTGTGAGAGTTGGATGGAATTATGGCTATTTATTCCTGCATTCCTCTCAGAAAAATAAATTCCCGATGTCTTCTCTAATTATCTGAATCAGTGCAACTGTTAAACATGGAAAGGCATGAGTCAGTGCCTTTGCTTTAAATAAATCAGCAGACCTCGAGAACACCCCGCTGCTGAGATCTCCCTGAACTTTCCCCAGTGCTTCTCACTCATACAGATCCACCCTACAGCTGGCAAGGTTTGAACAATTCTTGACGTCAACTCTGTGTCTGATGCTGTCTTACCCTCTGATAATTACTTCACAGTCTGGGGGGAGGGTTTCAGCACCCCAATATTTTTTTAAATTATGATTGTGTGATAGTAATCGGCAGTAATCTATAGTTATCTGTAGTAACAATTATTTTGTTCTCCTTTACACTTGTGTATTGGAAATTACATTAAAAAATTGAATCTAGAGCCTTGAACCATGAAAAAGGACAAAGAAAATAACAATCTACGTGCTCAGTATGTTATAAGAAAATGTTCCCTAGAAATAGCCTCTAGTATTTCTGTAGAAAGCTGGAGATATATTCTGCTTGTAAAAAGTGACTCAGTATTTAAACTGGCAAGGGATGTGAGTTGAGGTAATGGTGACTGCAGTTTCTGCATGTGTGTATGCACGTATCAGAACTGGCATTATATTGATACTCACAATCTCCAAATTATTTTATTTGGGGTTTACCCAGTCTATCACAAGAAAATCATTCCCCTCCATTGAGCATATCCACATGAAATTCAGTCACAGGAGAGCAGCATCCATCATCAGAGACCCCCACCATCTCAGCATGCTCTCTCCTCTCTGCTGCCATCAGGAAGAAGGTACAGGAGCCTCAGGACTCTCACCACCAGATTCAGGAACAGTTATAACCCCCAGCCATCAGGCTCCTGAACCAGAGGGGTAACTTCACTCACCTTAACACTGAGCTAATTACTGAACCCAGCCTATAAATTCACTTTCAAGGATTCTGTAACTTATGTTCTCAGTATTATTTATTGACTCCTTATTTATTATTATTATTTTTGTATTTGCACAGTCTCTGTTCTTTTGCACACTGGTTGTCAGTCTTTGTGTGTAGTTTTTCAATGATTCTGTTGTATTTCTTTGTTCTACTGTGAATGCCCACAAGAAAATGAATTTCTGGGTTGTATATGGTGACATACATGTACCACTTGTTTCAAAAAGGCAACAATTATACCAGTGCCTAAGAAGAATAATGTGAGCTGCCTGAATGACTATCGCCTGGTAGCACTCACATCGACAGTGATGAAATGCTTTGAGAGGTTGGTCATGACTAGACTGAACTCCTGCCTCAGCAAGGACCTGGATCCATTGCAATTTGCCTATCGCCACAATAGGACAATGGCACACGCAATCTCAGTGGCGCTTCACATGGCTTTAGACCACCGAGACAACATACACACCTATGTCAGGATGCTGTTCATCGACTATAGCCCAGCATTTAATAATATCACTCCCACAATCCTGATTGAGAAGTTGCTGAACCTGGGCCTCTGTACCTCCCTCTGCAATTGGATCCTCCACTTCCTAACTGGAAGACCACAATCTGTGCGGATTGGTGATAACATATTCTCCTCACTGTAGATCGGGATGTGTGCTTAACCCACTGTTCTACGCTCTATATACCCATGACTGTGTGGCTAGGCATAGCTCAAATACCATCTATAAATTTGCTGACGATACAACCATTGTTGGTAGAATCTCAGGTGATGACAAGAGGGTGTACAGGAGTGAGAAATACCAATTAGTGGAGTGGTGCCGCAGCAACAACCTGGCAATCAACGTCAGCAAGACAAAAGAGCTGATTGTGGACTTCAGGAAGGGTGAGACGAAGGAACACATACCAATCCTCATAGAGGGATCAGAAGTGGAGAGAGTGAGCAGTTTCAAGTTCCTGAGTGTCAAGATCTCAGAGGATCTAACCTGGTCCCAACATATCGACGTAGTTATAAAGAAGGCAAGACAGAAGCTATACTTTATTAAGAGTTTGAAGAGATTTGGCATGTCAACAAATACACCCAAAAACTTCTATAGTTGTACCGTGGAGAGCATTCTAACAGGCTGCATCACTGTCTGGCATGGAGGGTACACTACACAGGACCGAAAGAAGCTGCAGATGGTTGTAAATCAAGTCAGCTCCATATTGGGTACTAACTTACAAAGTACCTAGGACATCTTCAGGGAGCGGTGTCTCAGAAAGGCAGTGTCCATTATTAAGGACCTCCAGCACCCAGGGCATGCCCTTTTCTCACTGTTACCATCAAGTAGGAGGTACAGGAGCCTGAAGGCTCACACTCAGTGATTCAGGAACAGCTTCTTCCCCTCTGCCATCCAATTTCTAAATGGACATTGAACCCTTGGACACTACCTCACTTTTTTTAGTGTACGGTATTTGTTTTTTGCACGTTTTTTAATCTATTCAATATACATATACTTATTTATTTGCTTATTTATTTATTTATTTTTCTCTCTTCGATATTCTGTATTGCATCAAACTGCTGCTGCTAAATTAACAAATTTAACGTTACATGCTGGTGATAATAAACCTGATTCTGATTCTGACTTTGATAATAAATTTACTTGAACTTTGAACAAAAGAGTAAACGTTGGACCAGTGAATCATTACAGCAAGGAAGTGGGCCATTCGGCCCATTGAATCAGTGGAATTACTAGCAAAGAATCACATTAATTACTTTCCCTTTCTCTTTCCTCGGGCCATTGCTAATTGTCACCATGGAGTTGACTGGCACTAAGCTGAATGTACCATGCCACAGCTGACTATTATAAGTACACTATTTTATACTGATACTATTTGGTCCATTGGCTATCCAATTCCTTCTTGAATGCATTCTACACAATGAGGAAAGCTCACCAATGCCTCTACTTTCTGAGGAGGCTGAAGAGAGCTGGACTATGCACATCTATTCTCACATCATTCTACAGTAGGGAATGTCCTATTATGCTGCATCACTGCATTGAGCAGAAACTGCATTGTGGTGGACAGGAAGGCTCTACAACGGGTAGTCAAAACTGCCCAATGCGTCACCAGCACCAGCCTACCCTCCAGCAAGCACATATATTCAGAAAGGTGCCAGAAAAGGGTCAGTAACCCATGAAGGACCCCACCCACCCACACTGCTCATGGACTGTTTGTCCCACTCCCATCAGGGAGGAGGCCACAACATAGTTTTGTATACCTCTGTCAAATCCCCCCTCATTCTCCTGCCCTCCAAAGAATAAAGTCCTGACCTCGTTGGCCTTTAGTTGATTTCTGAGAGCAAGCTGACTGGGCAGTAATTAGCTGGGCGAGGTTTACCCTTCCCCTCATTCACAAGACATAGATGGATGATACCTCACATTATTGGGCAGGTGCCAGTGTTGCAACTTTCCTGGATCTCTCTGGCAAGCAGCGCAGCTAATTGTGGACATCAGCCCTCCCTCTGTAACTGGAGGTACTCGTTGTCTCATAGCCTTTGCTGAGTCCACTGCTAAATAATAAAAATATATAGAATAAATAAAAATAATAAATATTTCACATTCTCACTTGATGCAATTGCCAGTAAAACTACATTTTGTTAAGATGGTGGCTACAGGAAGGTTTAACTAAGTAGCAGACTAGGTCCTGATCAGGGTGGCATGGTAGCTTAGCAGTTACTGTGATGCTATTACAGTGGCAATTCCTCCCCAGTGCCTGACTCTCCTCTCCCTTAAAGTGACCAAAGACCACCACCTTCTCCTGGGTTGTTGGTCCAATAGCAAAGCAGTCTTGTAGTAATTAGCACAATGGGGGTGTATGGGGCGTCAGGGAGGGGTAGCACCTCTGGTGGGGGAACATGTCGCGTCCTTTTCAGGGCGGTTAGTTCACCTTTGGTCCCTACCTGGCACTCAGCTCTCACCTGTGGCTCCCCGTAGCTGTTTGCATGCGACAGCGGCCACACCCCGGGCAACGGCTTCGACAAGCCAGCTAAACCAGGTGAGGATAGCCGACGGGTCTCAAACCGTCAGTGAGGTAGGGAGTTGTTTATCCCAGCATGTGAAGACAGACTCCGGCGGATTGAGCGGACGAGACCTATGGAAGGTCCAACGGTCAAGAAGGCGGTCTCTGCAAGTGTCGTGGAACGCGTAGAGCAGGACAAGACACAGAAGACGTCCTGGTCATCCACTGCGCCTAGTCCCATCTCCAGCCGTCTCGACTCTGTCTTGCCACTGGATCCAGATGGGAATTGGGAAGAGAGAGCGAGGCTGATGCTGCGCAACTCTCCCTCACTTAAATCCAAACCACGCGCTAGTCTCGACACCATCATAATGGTGTCAAGGTTTTCATCGACAACAATGGACGAACCACCAGCACAATGTTATTACAACACCAATTGTTAGGTCCCGGTTCAATTCCTGCCACTGCCTGCAAGGAGTTTTACGTTCTCCCTGTGACCACGTGGGTTTCCTCCAGGTGCTCGGGTTTCCTCCCACAGTCCAAAGACATGCTGGGTAGGGCTGGTAAGTTGTGGATTTGCTGACACCGGAAACATGGTGACACTTGTGGGATCTATACAACAGAAAGCTCGCAGATTAGATTTGACCACATGTTTCGATGTGCATTGACTGATAAAGCTAATCTCCTTTCTTCCTCAGAATCTACAGATGAAACAGCAAATCTGATTTTCTATTCCAATGGCTGCATGCTATGATTAGTGAAGTTTCTGAAACTTGGGTGTCGTCACCGCCGCAATCCATGTCTCTACTACAACAATGAGTGCATACTGTAACTTCACTAATGAAGTTTCTGAAACTTAAGTCTCTCTACTTCTGGACTTTGTCTGCATTTCCCCATTACCACATTAGTTCATCCACATCTCTATTCACTCGTTACCAGCCCTCACTATACTTCCCCCTACTATGTCCAGCCCGTCCAATGTTCTAACATGAACAAAGTCATGAGAGAGACACTGAAGCTAGTGGATATAGAAGTGTTTAATTTTGTAAAAATGAGCAACTGACATCCTATTGAGACACTTTTGGAAGAAGAGGCCTGCCTAATCCAAAATTACATGACATTTTTATATGTTAAAAATTAAAGGTAACAGCAGGACAAATCTATAGTTACAATGTATCTACAATGCTTTTGAATTATGTATGGTTTCAGACACATCCTTCTTCACACCCACACACCAGACACTGAAATGAATGTCAATCCCCATTGATTCTCCCTCTGGATTCATGCATGTGCCAACATCAAGTGAATTGGTGTTTCCTGGTTTGTGATCAACCCCAATCTGCAGTTCCAGGGAGGCTTTTGTTTAGAACTGCATTTTAAATTCAATCTATAATCAGCATTCAAATCTGAAGAGTGGTTGCTACTGAAATTAACGTTTGCTACATACCCCAACTCCAGATACACCCTAACAATTACAGCCTATCAGGACAACATCCACATCCAGTCATGTAGCAACCAGAACTGTACACCACACTCCAGGTGCAGCTGGATTTACTGTCACAAAGTATGCCCCAACTCTTACACTTAGTAAACTGGAAGCCTGGAGCAACACACGCCCACACAAAATGCTCGAGGAGCTCAGCAGGTCTGACAGCATCTATGGAGGGGAATAAACTGTTCATGTTTTGGGTCAAGGCCCTTCAATGCCTGAGCCTTGGAAGGAAGGTGTATCAAATGGCTTTCCCACCGCCATATTCACATGCAGAGTCATTTTCAGAGAGTTATGGACTTGCTCTTCATGATCTCTTTCGTACATCAACACTCTGAAGGTCTTTGCGACTTATTGTCTACTTTTTGAAGAGAGCTGGACTTGCACGTCTATACTTACGTCATTCTACAGACGTGCACTAGGGAGCATCCTAACCTGCTGCATCACGGTATGGGATGGGAATGTCACTGCACTGGACAGGAAGGTTCTACAATGGGAAGTCAGAACTGCCTGACACATCACTGGCACCAGACTACCTGCCATCAAGGACATATATACAGAAAGGTGCCAGAAAAGGACCAGTAACATCATGAAAAATCCCACCCACCCTGCTCATGGACTGTTTGTCCCATTCCCATCAGGGAGGAGGCTACTTCTACACTGGGACCACCAGCCTCAAAACCAGTTACTTTCCCCAAGCAGTAAGGCTGATCAACACCTCCACCCACTAACCCACCCCTCCACACCCCCAACCACCTTCTGAACAGATGCTCATGTGCCTAGCGTCACTTTATTGGTATGCATTCAATCTACATTTTTTAAGCTATCTTATGGATTTTTATTGTGTTTTCTTATCTTTTGTGGAATTTTTTTGGTGCTGCATCAGATCTGAAGTAATAATTATTTCATTGTCCTTTACACTTGTGTACAAGAAATGACATTAGGCAATCTTGAATCTTGAAACGTCCTGCCAGTACTTGACAAACCAAAATGCGTTACCTCACACTTGTCTGGATTAAACTCTTTATGCCGGGTGTTGGGGAGTTTTGATTCAATATTCAATATGTCTCATGCTTCCGGCACCAATGTATCATGCCCACAGTTTGCTAATCCTAACCGGTATGTCTTTGGAATGTGGGAGGGAACTGGAGCACCCAGAGAAAATCCACGCGGTCACGGGGACAATCTTCTTCCAGACAGTGGAGGGAATTGAATGCTGATAGCTAGCACTGTGCAGCATTATGCTAGCCGCTACCCGTGGTCTCTCATGCCATTGACCTGTAGGTGAAGCTAGAGCAGAATCTGGCCACACAGTTGTGAGTGTACGGGGAGGAGAGAAGGAGCTGGCGGACACGGTTTTATGGGGCATACCCAGGGCTGAGGTTTCGCTGCATGTCCTTACTGATCATGGTCAGTTGGTCAACAAGTCCAGGAACCATTTGCAGGGGAGGGTGTGGTGTCCATGGTGAGGTGCAACTTGAAGAATTGTCAGCAGTTTTGGACTGCCTGTCTAAGAAAGGATGTGCAGCCTTCGGAGAGGGACCAGAGGAGGTACGTGAGAATAATGCTGGGAATGAAAGGGTTAACGTATGAAGAGCATTTGATGGCTGTGGGCCTGTACTCACTAGAGTTGAGAAGAATGAGGGGGGATCTCATTGAAATCTATCAAATATTGAAAGGCCTAGACAGAATTGATGTGGAGAGGAAGTTTCCTATAGTGGGGGGGAGGGGGATTTAGGACCGGGGGCAACCTCAAAATAGAGGGGCATCTACTTAGAACAAAGATGAGGAAAATTTTCTTCAGCCAGAGGGTAGAAAGGCAAGTGAATGGGGCACAGAGGGTTAATAGATCATCCATGGTTGAATGTCAGAGCAGCCTTAATGGGTCAAATGGCCTACTTCTGCTCCTTTGACATAGAGCCTTTTGTCCTAGCGCTTTGGAGATAAGTCTATTTGGAACTCTGGTACTGTATGCAGAGTTGTAGTCAATAGAGGTGTCCTTGTGAGGGCAGGAACTTCACTAACCCACTTCCACGTGGGAATTACCTAGCTGAAAATTGAGACCCAAGTCACTTAATCAGCCTCAGATGACTTTAAGAATGTCAACTTGGGTCTACAGTTCCAGTTGCTAATGTCGCAATAAATAGCAACAGGCGGGCACCATTAGTAAGTGCCTCAGACTGTTCTGCAGTGAGTAAGCGGAGTCCAGGCGTTCTCCATTTGCTTTACGCACTTCACAGAGACACTCGTGAACAGCAGATGGCAGAACTTGGCCAGCCGCAAGTGACAGTGAGACAGAAAAACCAAGCTGGCACTAACAACACTCCCTGGAGGACTGCGGCCAATTAATGGATGGTGTAAATAGGAGTCTACCTCTACATTGTCCAAAACACAGGGGGTAAAAATGGAATGGAATGGAACAGTACAGCACAATACAGGCCATTTGGCCCACAATGTTGTACCGACCTTTTAACTCTCTCAAGATCAATCTAGCCCTTCCCTTCTGCCTAGCCCTCCATTTTTTCTATCATCCACGTAACTATCTAAATGTCCCTAATGTATCTGCTTCTACCACCACCCTGGCAGGGAGTTCCACTCACCTACCACTCTCTGTGTAAAAACTCTACCTCTGACATTCTCCCATTATTTCCTCCAATCACTTTAAAATTACGCCCCCTTGTATTAGCCATTTCCGCCCTGGGAAAAAACAGTCTCTGGTTCTCCCCTCATTCTATGTGTCCTATCATCTTATACACCTCTGTCAAGAAACGTCTGATCCTCCTTTGCTCCAAAGAGAAACCCTAGCTCGCTCAACCTATCCTCATAAGGCACGCTCTCTAATCCAGGCAGCATCCTAGTAAATGTCTTCTGCACGCTCTGTAAAGCTTCCACATCCTTCCTATAATGAACTGAACATAATACTCCGGTGCGGTCTACCCAGGGTTTTATAGGGCTACAAATTACCTCAAGACTCTTGAACTTAGCCCCCCGACTAATGAAGGCCAACACACCATACACCTTCTTAACCAGCCTGTCAACTTATGTGGCAAGATTCAGGAAATGAAGGTGAATGTGGCATTGTGGCCCAGTGGGTAGAGCCACTGCCTCACAGTTCAACCCTGGCCTCCCATGCTGTCTGTGTGGAGTTGGCCTATTTTTCCCATGGTTATGTGTGTTTCTCCACTCCGGTTTCCTCTCACATCCCAACGTCATGTGATCCAGTGGGTTAATTGGTGTCTATAGATCACCCCTTGTGTGAATCTGGTGGGGTGGGTGTGGGTGCTGGAGTTGGTTTAAGTGTGTGCTGGGCGTTGGTAAGGGCTTTGTGGGTTAACAGGCCTGTTTCAATAGTGTACCACTCCAGGACTGGGGCTCTGAAGTTCTGGAGCCTTGTACTGCACTCCACAGAGGTCTCAAACAGCCGGGGGAGGTGGGAGGGGGAGACATGTATCTGGGGTGCGTACCTGCTCACTAATGCTGAGATTGGCACTGACAGAACCAGTGAACATTCAGGCGTAATTCAAGCACTGCTGGTGTGTGGCTGAAAGGCATTTCCTGACGAGGGAGCGGTGCTGAGGGGAGGGGGAGTCTACGTGCCTGGGCCAGGGACGACTCCCCCAGTTGGAGAGCTCGGAGTCGAGGCTCGATGGCTGAGGTTGCTGCATTGGCAGGTTCGGAGAGGGGCTTGTTTTGCTGTGGCTGTTGCTTGTGTTGTTCTGCTGAACATTGTCAACATGCGATGTTGGTGCTGGAATGTGCTGCCCCCACCACGTCCTTGGGTTACGTTGCTTATTAAGGCAAACACTTAATGTTTTGATAAATGAATCTGAAGTGGAATGGATAATGCAGTGACTGTGTGTGAGCATTAACTTCTCCTTGGACCATCCCAAGCCTGGCTGTGAACAAAGGGGGGTTGGACATGGGGCTAGAAACCCCATCCTATAACAACCCAGAGCTGCAGAAACTCCAAAGGCCTCATCCCTGGGGAGGAAGGATACACCAAGAAGATGGGCTACACCAGGAGACAACGTGAAAGACTGGCCCAGGACAGAAGAGTCTGGTGAGCTGCTGTCAACAGCCCATGCCCCAGTCGTGGTGGTGTGAGTTCTCAGTGTCTGCAGTCAGTGCTCTCGATGACAACCATGGGGCCCTCTGAGGGTTAAGGTAAGATCTCAGTGTCCCTCACATCCCTGGACCATGACAGAGGTCTCGACCGTGCATTTCCTTCCACCGTAGACAATGGGGCTGTCAACTCTACACATTCTGGTTCCAACCCCTCCCAACCCCCTCCCAGAGGGGACCCCCTTCTCCACATCCATTATCTCAGCTCTCACCTCCACCCTGATGTCACCACCAGGAACATCCTCCTTTGGGATCAGTAAAGTATCTATCTACCCACCTATCTCCCTTCTTCCTTGGATTTCTGAAGGTTCTGTCTGGAAGCATCTCACAAACTGCAATCCTCAAATTTCAAAGTAAGTTTATTATCAAAGCACATACATAGATGCCACCCACATACCACCCTGAGGTTCATTTTCCTGCAGGCATTCACAGTAAGTAGAAAGAAACACAAGAGAATCGATGAAAAACTACATACTACAGAGACAGCAAACAACCAATGTGCAAAAGATAACCGTGCAAATACAAATAAAAATACTAAATATAAAAATAAGTATCAAGAACAGAAATTGTAGAGTCCTTAAAAGTTAGTCAGTTCACTGTGGGAACATTTCATTGATGGGGCAAGTGAAGTTATCCCCTTTGGTTGAAGAGCCTGATAGTTGAGGGGTAGTAACTGTTCCTGAACCTGGTGGTGTGGCTCCTGTACCACCTTCCTGATGGCAGCAGCGAGAAGAGAGCATGGCCTGGGTGGTGGTGATTCTTGATAATGGACGCTGCTGTCCTGCACCACTGCACCATGCAGATGTTCTCAATGGTGGGGAGGGCGTTACCAGTGACGGACTGGGCTGTATCCATTACTTTTTGCAGGATGTTCCATTCAAAGGTTCACACCTCGTCAGGAATTCCCTTCAACAGCACAAAAATACTGACTGAATGCAAGGTTTAAAGGTGTCACCGGTTCCAGAATGTTCTTTGTATGACACAGTGCGTCCTTTGATTTTGAGATTGTGTTGTGTGAGCTGTCAATGGAGCATGATAAAAGTGAATCCCTTCTCTGCCTGAGACAGATGGAGGTTGCTGGACAGTCGTGGAGGGAGACAATAGCCTTTAAAATAATGTTGCCTCCAAGCTTCCTATGTATATTTACCAATGAATCGACCACAGTTCCACTCAGAACATGTTCTGTGTGAAGTGTTGCTCGGGCGAACAGTTCCCTTTGTTCTAATAGAATAACATTCAAGGTTCAAGATTCTTCTTCACCTCTGAAAGCCCATCACCGCTACCGAAGCATGGATCACCCACAGCAGCTCACCGGACTGCTGTGTCCTGGGCCGAAGGTCAATTGGCCCTGTGCCTTCCACTTTCACCACACAACTTCACACAAGATCCTTCCTCTCCCAGCTTCCGTAACTCTGGAGTTTTACAGGGTGGGGCTCCTAATCCCAGGCCCAACGCTCCTTTCACAGCCAGGCTTGGGACCGTCCACATTGGAGTTCAGATTCAAGATTGCTTAATGTCATTTCCTGTATACAAGTGTAAAGGAGAACAAAATTATTGTGACTCCAAATCCAACGCAGCACAAAAAAACCACAAAATAATAAAAATACACATTAAATATAAATAGATAAAATAGCTTATATACATACATAGATTGATTGTACGTCCAGAAAGTGACGCTCAGTTGCACAATGGTATATTTAGACTGAGGAGTTTGAGTTTGTTCACCAAGGTCTGCGTGACAATAGTGTTGAATGCTGAGCTGAAATCTAGAAATAGCTTTCCGATATAAGTTAACTTGTTTTCAGGGCCAGCACATGACAGATGCCATAATACCAGTCGTAGAGCATTTCTGTCGGTAAGCTTATTAGTGAGTGGAAATCTGTAATTGTGAAAGTTCTCCCTCACCGACCATCCCCAGACACTACCCCCATGCAACTCCCAGCTCCACATTGTCCTGGTACCATCACTTATAGTCATACAGCTCAGAAACAGGCCTTTCGGCCCCTTGAGCCCATACTAGCGATCTAGCACCCTTTGTTTCACTATTCACAATCAGAATCAGGGATCTGGAAATACAGGTCCATAATTGCTTAAAGGTGGCAGCACAGGTAGATAAGGTCGTAAACAAAGCTTTTGACACATTGACCTTCATAATATTGAGCACAGGAGATGGGACATTATGTTAAAGTTATATAAGATGTTGGTGAGGCCTAATTTGGAGTATTGTGTGCAGTTTTGGTCACCTACCTACAGGAAAGATGTAAATAAGATTGAAAGTGTGCAGAGAAAACTTACAAGGATGTTTCCAGGACTGTAGGACGTGAGTTAGTAGGTCAGGACTTCATTCCCTAGAGCATAGGAGATCTGATAGAGGTATACAAAATCATGAGGGTATAGATAGGGTAAATGCAAACAGGCTTCTTCCACTGAGGTTAGGTGGGACTACAACTAGAAGTCATGGGGTAAGGGTTAAAGGTGAAATGTTTGAAGGGAACATGAGGGGAAAGTTCTTCACTCGGAGGGTAGTGAGAGTGTGGGATGAGCTGCCAGCACAAGTAGAGGGTGTGATTTTGATTTCACAATTTAAGAGAGCTTGGACAGGTACATGGATGGGAGGGGTATGGTCATGCAGCAAGTCGCTGGGACGAAGCAGATTAATAGTTAGGCACGAACTAGATGGGCCAAAGGACCCATTTGTTTCTATGCTGTAGTTTTCTATGACTCTGTGACATTGAAATTAACTCATCGAGAGGACAGAAGGAGCACCTCAGCTAGATCCGCCAAAAGTGGGATCTCCCGGTGACCAACCATTTTAATTCCTATCCCCATCCCCATTCTGACATGTCGGTCCACGGCCTCCTCTTCTGCCACCACGAGGCCACTCTCAGGGTGAAGGAGCAACACCTTATATTCCATCTGGGTAAGATGCACAGTAATTGTTCATTTCCCCTCCCCCTTTCCTCTACCTCTTCTCCTCACCTCCCCAGTGCCCCTCCCTCTTCCCTTTATCCCATGGTCCTTCATCTCCAGCCCTTTGCCTTTCCCACCCACCGTCTAGCTAGTCCTCCATTCCCCCCCCCCACCTTTTATTCTGGCGTGATTCCCCCCTCCCCCCCTCCATGAGGTGCCCTGGCCTGAAATGTTGACTGTATTAATTTCCATAGACGCTGCCTGACCTGCTGAGCTCCTCCAACATTGTGTGTGTTGCGCTGGATTTCCAGCATCTGCAGAATCTCTTGTATTTCTGAGAAGGAAATACTGGTTCTAAAGAGGTTTATCTCCCATTTAAGTCCATATCTTTATTACCTTTCTCCCAGCATGGCAGTAAAATCTAAATTACGTTTGAGTGTTTAGATATCATGGGTAAGACGGGGTGCCCCAGCAGCGTAAAGGTTAGAGCAGGGCTCGCAACGTTGTTCAATTCCAACATCATCTTGTAAGAGGTCTGCACGTAGCCCTCGTGACCATGTGGGTTTCTGGGTGCTCCAGTTTCCTCCCACATTCCAGAAACTCAGCCAGCTCCATCATGGACAGTAGGCTCCCCAGCATCCAGGACATCCTCAAAAGTCGATGCCTCTAAAAGGCAGCATCTATCACTAAGGCCCCTCACCACCCAGAACATGTCCTCATCTCATTGCTACCATCAAGCAGGAGGTACAGGAACCTGAAAACACACACTCAACATTTCAGGAACAGCTTCTTCCCCTCCGCCATCAGATTTCTGAATGGGCAATGAACCCAAGAACACTATCTCAATTTTTTTTACTCTCTTGTTGCACTATATATATTTTTTTATCTTACTGTAATTTATGGTTTATAAATTATGGAGTGCAATGTACTGCTGCGGTAAAACTACAAATTTCGCGACATATGTCTGTGATATAAATCTGATTCTGATTCAAGAAGCACTTGGAGGGGCAAGGTTTTAGAGCAGAGGTTCCCAACCTGATGTCTATAGACCCTCGGTTAATCGTATGGGTCCATGGCATAAAAAAGGTTGGGAACTCCTAGCTTATAGAGATATGGTCCGAACATATGAAATTGGGACTAGCTGAGGGGGGGGGGGGGGAGGCAGATTGCCAGCATAGACCGGTTGGGCCGAAGAGCCTGTATCTGTGCTCTATGACCGTATAAACAAGCGTCATTCCCGTCGTCCTGCCCTGAAACGTTAACAGAGGGGTGTTGAAACCGAGACCAGAGACCAGAGAGGGACCAACCGAGCCACGCGTTCTCTCTAAGGCCTCCACCCGCTACCCGTCTGGCAGAGACAGGCATAATGCTGCTTTAGCACAGAGACAGCGGCGGCGGTGGCCCCGCCAGGTCCGTCCCGGTGAATCAACCCCAGGGATCGGATCGGATCGGATCGGAGCACTCTGCCCCCCGGTTCGTGCACGGGCTGCCACTGCCATCTAGTGGTGGGCGTGGGCACAACAGCAATGAGCTCCAGAACAACACTCTCAGCAAATGCTGGAGGAACTCAGCAGGTCAGGCAGCATTTATGGAAAGGAATAAATAGTCGACATTTCGGGCTGAGACCCTTCTTCAGGTCTGGAAAGGAAGAGGAAAGATGCCAGAAATAGAAAGGTGTGGGGAGGGGAAGGAGGACAAACTAGAAGGTGAAGCCAGGTGGGTGGGAGAGGTAAAGAGCTGGAGGGGAAGGAATGTGATGGGAGGGGAGAGTGGACCACAGGAAAAGGGAAGGAGGAGGGTCACCGGGGGAGGTGATAAGCAGGTGAGAAGAGATAAGAGGCTGGAGTAGGAAATAAAAGAGGGGAGGGAGAGGGAAATAATATTTTACCGTAAGGAGAATTTTATATTCATGCCATCAGGATGCTACTCAGACGGAACATAAGGTGTTGGTCTGGCATATCAGAACTGGAATTGAAATTGGATTTAAAATGAATTCTACTAAAGTTCAATTTGTCATTCAACCATACATGTGTAGACCGCCGAACGAAGCAACGTTCCTCCAGACCAAGGTGCACAACACAGTCCATATGACTCATATACAAGGTAATGTTATCACAAGTAAATTAATAAGTAATAGGATGCACTTACAACACAAGTTAAAAACTAAACAGTATAACGCTACTGGTGCTTCATATGTGACGAGACCCGGTAACAAGGAGTTCAGTAGTCTCACAGGCTGGGGGATGTTTCCCATCCTAACAGTCCTTGCCCTAATGCTACGGTACCTCCTGCCTGATGGTAGGGGGTCGGAGATTGTTGGATGGATGGGAGGGATCGTTGGCCCTGCGAACGGAACGCTCCTGGTAAATATATCGAATGGGCAAAAGAGAGAAGCTAATGATCCTGTCAACAGTCCTCACAATCATTTTTATGATCCTGCGGTCAGATACCTCGCAAATCCCGTACCAGACAGTGACCAAAACTGTGGTCTGGTGCTACAGTAACGACAAAGCCCTTCAAACCTGACTCTTTGAACGAGCAGTGCAGCTCTTCTTTCCAGACACCTGTTGTGGGTCACCATCATCTAGATCTGCTAACAGATCTGTGAGGCATCTTGGGCTAGTTCACTACATAAAAACCCTCCAACCATTAGGCTCCTGAACCAGAGGGGATACCCTCACTCACCTCAACTCTGAACTGATTTCACAACCTATAGACTCTAAAACTCATGCTCTCAGTATTAACCAACTAAATAACTAATTCATTAATTATTAATTGGTTGTTAAATAGTTATTAATTGTCAACTAATATTAACTAATTGCCAACTAATTGATTCATTCATTCATTAAACTGTTTGTTTGTTTATTATTGGCACAGATTGACTTCTTTTGCATATTGGGTGTCACGGAATACTCTGGGGTTACAGATAATCTCCATGTCCCCTTGGAGTCACAGATCAGAGCTATTTTCCGGGATTCTGGACTATTTGAGATCCAAGGACGTCAGAGAGATGAACTGTGAGGTTGAACATTACCCACAGAGATTGGAGCAGCACCACTGATGGGCTGAATGGCTTTTCCCTGTAATTTTAATTAAAACACAGAGCAACTGAATTGCATTTCATTGTAATAATCCTTCACTGCTGCAGTCCCTTTGTGTGCCAGCAGGGGTCAGATCAGACAACACATCAGACCTGGACAACAGGAATTCTGCAGATGCTGGAAATTCAAGCAACACACATCAAAGTTGCTGGTGAACGCAGCAGGCCAGGCAGCATCTCTAGGAAGAGGTACAGTCGACGTTTCGGGCCGAGACCCTTCGTCAGGACTAACTGAAGGAAGAGCTGGTCCTGTCGAAACATACAGTGATAAAATTTTGTTTGCATTAGTGACCAACAAAGTCTGGGGATGTGCTGCAGACAGCCCAGAAGTATCACCAAGCTTCCAGTACCAACATAGCATGTTACTAAACTTAACCCATACGTAGGACAAAACCCACATATAGACTGCTTACAGACAGAGGTAGGAATTGAACCCCGATTGGTGATCACTGATGCTGTAAAGTGGTGTGCTGACTAACTGCTATTCACAGCCAGTTTCCCCAGGTAGGACTGTCTAATAACTAGAAGGCAGAGAACAGAGGACAATACAGCACAGGTACAAACTCATTGGCCCCAGGTCAGAGAACAGGTTCAGATTGACAAGAGTACCAGCAATGTTCAGCATGGAAACAGGACATTCAGCCCATCACGTCAATGATGATTAGCGTACCTAATGTTCAAAGTTCAATGTATAAAACAAATTTACTATTAAAGTACATATATGTCACCATATACAGCCCTAAGATTCATTTTCTTCCAGGCATACTCAATAAATCCATGATAGAATAATAATGTATAGGCGTCCATTAGTCTGATGAGACCATGGATTGACACCTTGGAAGGTTTCCAGAGCGCAGGCCTGGGCAAGGTTGTATGGAAGACTGACAGTTGTTCACGCTGCAAGTCTCCCCTCTCCACACCTCCGATGTTGTCCAAGGGAAGGGCACTAGGACCCATACAACTTGGCACCGGTGTCATCACAGAGCAATGTGTGGTTAAGTGCCTTGCTCAAGGACACAACACGCTGCCTCAGCCAAGGCTTGAACTAGCGACCTTCAGATCACTAGACGAACGCCTTAACCACTTGGCCACACGCCAGCAGAATAATAATGATAACAGAACCAACTTGGGCATTCAACCAGTGTATAAAAGACAACACACTGTGCAAATACAAAAAAAGAAATAATTAATAAATAAATAAATAAATAAGTGATATATATATTGAGAACATGAGATGAAGGATCCTTGAAAATGACTGCATAGGTTGGAGGAACATTTCTGTGATGGGGCAAGTGAAGTTAGTGAAGTTATCCCCTCTGGTTCAAGAGCCTGCTAGTTGAGGGGTAGTAACGGTTTCTGAACCTGGTGGTGTGAGTCCTGAGGCCCCTGTACTTTCTTCTTGACGGCAGCAGTGGGAAGTGAGAGTCCTCGATGATGGATGCTGCTTTCCTCGACAATACCCCTACTTCTTGTAGGATTTTTTCATTCAAGGACATCGGTTTCTGTACCAGACTGTGCTGCAACCAGTGAATATACTCCCCGGCACACATCTGTAAAGGTTTGTCAAAGTTTTAGATATCACACCAAATCTTCACAAACTCCTAAGGAAGGAGGTGCTTTCTTCATAATTGCACTTTGGTGCTGGTCCCAGGACAGGTCACCTGAAATAAAGTTCAAAGTGAAATGTACAGAGTAAAGTTTAGTATCAAAGTCCATATATAATCGGGTTTTCATTTGCTTGTAGGCATTCATCGTAAATAGGAAGAACCACAATAGAATCAATGACAAACCGTACACCACAGAGAGGGACAAATAACCAACTGACAAAAGACAACAAAATGTGCAAATACAAATTGAAAACAAATAAGTATTTTAAAAATCAAGACAATAAATTATATAAATTAAAATAACTAAGCTAATCAACTATATTCATTGGGGAAGGTGAGCGAGCCCACAGTGGCAAAGGAAACACTTGAAAGATAACATCAAAATCGACCTGAAGGAATTCAACGTGACATGTAAAAACTGGGAAGACATTGCACTCAGCAGACACACCTGGAGAAATCTGTTCAAGAGGGAACGGTGTCACATGAGAACAATCTCCACTGTGTCACAGAGAACAAGCAGCAGCTGTGAAAGGAGAGGCTGAACAACCACAAGACCCAACCACTAACCACGGTCACCACTGACTCTCGCCCACACTGCACCAGAATATGTGGATCCCAGATCGGCCTCTACAGTGACCTGAAGACCATCCCTTAGGAGGAGATCATATTCAAACTGGAGTGATTGTACTATTATTAGTATATAACAGTAGTTACATCTCCCTCTGTAATAAGACCATAAGATATAGAAGCAGAATTTGGCCATTTGGACCATCGTGTCTGCTCAGCCATTTCATCACGACTGATCCAATTTTCCTCTCACCTGCCTTCTCCCCATATCCCTTCATGCCCTGACCAATCAAGGACTTATCAACCTCTTGCTTTAAATATACATAGAAACTTGGCTTCACAGCTGCCTGTGACAAAGAATTCCACAGATTCACCAATCTCTGGATAAAGAAATTCCTCCTCATCTCTGTTCTAAAAGGACCCCCCTCTATTCTGAGGCTGTGTCCTCTGGTCTTAGACTCTCCCACCCATATGAAACCCCCTCTGCACATCCAGGGCCTTTCAGCATTTGATAGATTTCAATGAGGTCACCCTTCATTCTTCTGAGTTCCAGTGAATACAGGCCCAGAGCTCTTCATATGACAAGCTGTTTAATCCTGGAATCATTTTCATGAACCTCCTTTGAACCCTCTCCAGTTTCAGCACATCCTTTCTAAGATAATGGGCCCAAAACTGCTCACAATACTCCAAGTGAGTTCTCACAGGTGCTTTATAAAATCTCAGCTTTATATCCTTGATTTATATGCTAGTCCTCTTGAAATTAATGCAAACATGGCATTTGCCTTCCTCACCACAGACTTAACCTACAAATTAACCCTTAGGGAATCCTGCACAAGGGCTCCCAAGTCCCTTTGTGCCTCTGTTTTTTTGTATTTTCTCTCCATTTAGAAAATAGTCAACCCTTTCATTTCTCCTACCAAAGTGCATAACCATACACTTCCTGGCACTATATTCCACCTGCCATTTCTTTCCTCATTCTCCTCATCTGTCTAAATCCTTCTGTAGCCTCTCTGCTTCCTCAAAACTACCTGCTCCTCCACCTATCTTCATATCATCTACAAACTTTGCAACAAAGCCATCAATTCCATTATCTAAATCATTGACACATAACGTAAAAAGAATCGGTCCCAACACAGACTCCTGTGGAACACCACTAGTCACTAGCAGCCAAACAGAAAATAATCCCTTTATTCCCACTCTTTGTCTCCTGTCAATCAGCCACTGATTTATCCATGCTAGTATTTTTCCTGTGTGTATTTTTCCTGGGCTCATAGCTTGTTAAGCAGCCTCATGTAGCACCTTGTCAAAGGCCTTCTGAAAATCCAAGTATACAACATCAACCAATTCTCCTTGGTCTATCCTGTTGTTATTTCTTCAAAGAATTTCAACTGATTTGTCAGGCAAGATTTTCCCTTGAGGAAACCATGTTGACTACGGCCTATTTTATCGTGTGCCTCCAAATACCCTTAATAATCGACCCCAAAATCTTCCCAACCACTGAGGTCAAACAAACTGGTGTATAGTTTCCTTTCTTCTGCCTGTCTCCCTTCTGGAAGAATGGAGTGACATTTGCAATTTTCCAGTCTTCTGGAACCATTCCAGAATCTAGTGATTCTTGATAGATTATTACTAATTTCTCCACAATCTCTTCAGCCACCTCTTTATGAACCCTGGAGTGTACACCATCCGGTCCAGGTGACTTATCTACCTTCAGACCTTTCAGTTTCCCAAGAACCTTCTCTCTAGCAATGGTAACTTCACACACTTCATGACCCTGACTCCTGGAACTTAAACCATACTGCTGGTATCCACAATGAAGACCAATGCAAAATACTTCTTCAGTTCATTTTCCATTTTGTTGTCCCCCATTGCTACCTCTCCAGCATCATTTTCCAGCAGTCCGATATCCACTCTTGCCTCTCTCTTACACTTTATATATTATCTGGAGAAACTTTGGGTAGCCTCTATAATATTATTTGCTAGCTTACTTTCGTATTCCTTCTTTACCTTCTTAATGACTTTTTAGTTGCCTTCTGTTGGTTTTTAAAAGCCTCCCAATCCTCTGAAGAAGAAGAAATTTTTGCTCTTTATCATATCCCTCTCTTTGGCTTTTATGTTGGCTTCGACTTCTCTTGTTAGCCACGGTTGTGTCATCATTCCTTTAGAATACTACTTCCTCTTTGAGATATATATATCCTGTGCCTTCTGAATTCCTTCCAGAAATTCCATCCACTGCTGCTCTGCAGTTTTCCCTGCCAGTGTTCTTTTCCAGTCAACTCTGGCCAACTCCTCTATCATGCCTCTGTAATTTCCTTTATTCCACTGTAATACTGATACATTTGACTTTAGCTCATTCTTCTCTAATTTCAGAATGAATTCAATCATATTATAATCACTTTTCCCTAAGGGTTCCTTTACCTTAAGCTCTCTAATCAATTCTAGTTCATTGCACAACCTCTAATCCAGAATAGCTGATCTTCTACTGGGCTCAACTACAAGCTGCTCTAAAAAGCCATCTCTTGGGCACTCTAGAAAATCCTCCTCCTGTAATCCAGCACCAACCTGATTTTCCCAATCTACCTGCATATTTAAATCTCCCATGACTATTGTAAAATTGCCCTTTTGACATGTATTTTCTACTTCCTGTTGTAATTTGGAAATCACATCCTTACTACTGTTTGGGGGTCTGTAAACAACTCCCATCAGGGTCTTTTTACCCTTGCAGTTCCTTAGCTCTATCCACAATGATTCAACATCTTCCAACCCTATGCCACCTCTTTCTAATAATTTGATTTCATTTTTTACCAACAGAGCAATGCTGCCCCATCTGTTTTGATACAGAGTATCCTTGGACATTAAGCTCCCAGCAATGATCTTCTTTCAGCCATGATTCAGTGATGTCTACAACATCATACCTGCCAATCTGCAACTGTGCTGCAAGTTCATCTACCTTATTCCATATTCTGCACACATTCAGGTACAACAATTTCAGTCCTATATTCACCCTTTTCAATTTTTTCCACCTTTTACATTGCAACTCAGCCTGTTGAACTCCAATTTTGCCCTAGCAAAAGCCTTTCCTCACTACACATTGCCTCTACCTCATCTTCAGTACTATTATCTTCCTTGCATTGAAATATCTGAGCTCAGGACACTAGTCACACCATGCTCAACCTTTAGATTCCTAACTTTGTCTGAGGTCTTACTAACATCTGCCTCCACACCCTCTGCACTAACTGTTCTGGTACTCTGGTTCCCATCGTCCTGCAACTCTAAACCCCACCATGCAGCATTAACAAACCTTCCCGCTAGGATATTAGTCCCTCTCCTGTCCTGTTCAGGCGCAAACCACCCCTTCTGTACAGGTCCCACCTCCCCTGGAAGAGAGCCCAATGATCCAAAAATCTTATGCCTTCCCTCCTACACCAACTCCTTTGCCGTGTATTAAACTGTACAATCTTCCTAGTTCTGGCCTCATTAGCATGTGGCATGGGTAGCAATCTCGAGATCGCATCCCTGGAGGTCCTGCCCTTTAACTTAGCACCAACCCCCTGAACTCCCTCTGCAGAAGCTCGTCCGTCATCCTACCCACGTCACTGGTACCTACATGGACCACGACCTCTGGCTGTTCATCCTCCCACTTAAAGAAGGCTGAGGACGTGATCCGAGATATCCCAGACCCTGGCACCTGGGAGGCACCAACCATCCAGGAGTCTGAACCTCACCCACAGAACCTCCTGTCTGTTCCCCTAATGATCTCCTACCACCACAGGGTGCCCCTTCTCCCCCCCTTCCCTCCTGAGTCACAGAGCCAGACTCAGTACCAGAGACCCGACCTCTGTGACTTTCCTCTGTTAGGTCATCCCCCGACAGTATCCAAACTGATACACCGGTTGTTTGGGGGATAGCCACAGGAGTACGCTGCACTGTTTCCTTAACCCTTTTCTGTGTCCTGCACCTTGGGTGTAACTACCTCTCTATATATCCTATCTACCACCCCTCCTGCCTCCTGAATGATCTGTTCATCCAGTTCCAGCTCCATCTGCTTAATGCAGATTGTTAAAAACTGCAGCCGAATGCGTTTCTTGCAGCTGTAGTTGTCAGGGACACGGGAGGTCTCCCTGCCTTCCCACATCCCACAGAAGGAGCATTCCACTATCCTAGCTGAGCAGATATAAAGGAAAGAGAAAAAACATAACCTTGACCTTCTCTTTCCTTTGCTTTCTCTGACTGAAGCTTCAAAGAGCTACAGCCTCATGATCACCACTCTAACCCTGACCACTCAGATATCGACCATTGGGACAATGGCCGCTGCACTTGTGCTTAGTGATTGAATAACTGATTTATACAACACACATTAAAATGGCTGGTGAACGCAGCAGGCCAGGCAGCATCTATAGGAAGAGGTACAGTCGACGTTTCAGGCCGAGACCCTTCATCAGGACTGATTTATACAGTACTTTTCATACAGACAATGTGGTTGAAAGTGTTTTACCATGGTATACATAAAAACATGAAAACAAAAGACAGAAAGATGTTTGTCAAAGGCAGGGTTAAGTAAATAGGTTTTGAGCTGGTGTTTAGAAGTATCAACTGAGTCTGCATCCCTTATGGGATTAGGTACTGAATTCCACAGTTTAGGAGTGTAGTTCGAGAAAGCTGACTTGCCAATTACATTTTGAGGGAGATGGTTTAAATTTAAGAGACTGGTGGAAGAAGACCTGAGAGCTCAAAAAGGATTATAAAATGAAAACGAGTCTGTGACGCACTCCGGTCCCAGACCATTAAGAGCTTTGCCTGGAAGAAGTATGAAGTCGTGTGGTAAGAGCAAAAGCGACCGGACTGATCAAATTTCCATTGACCCAGGGTAGAGGGCTCTGCCGAGTTGCTGTTGGTGGCCAGCAGGGGCGAGGGGCTTAAGTGAGTAAGTATGTGGGCAGTTTCTTGAATGTGCAGGGCATAGAGGAATATAGAATTGATGCAAAAAAGGAGTCAGATTGGTGTAGATCTGTGGTGAGATGTAGACATGTAGATATGGACATCTGCCCCATTAAACAAAGATAAGGAGAAATTTCTTCATCCAGAGGGTGGCCTTCTTCTTCTGTTGAAGTCTATCACCCCTACTGGGCCAGCCACCAGTGGCAGCCCTCCAGAAACTTCTGTCCTGGGCCAATCTCTCGTTGTTTCCAGGGCTATCCCATCTTCCTGGTGTATCCTTCCACTTCCAGGGATGAGGTCCTTCCTGGTGTATCCTTCCACTTCCAGGGATGAGGTCCTTCCTGGTGTATCCTTCCACTTCCAGGGATGAGGTCCTTCCTGGTGTATCCTTCCACTTCCAGTGATGAGGTCCTTCCTGGTGTATCCTTCCACTTCCAGGGATGAGGTCCTTCCTGATGTATCCTTCCACTTCCAGGGATGAGGTCCTTCCTGGTGTATCCTTCCACTTCCAGGGATGAGGTCCTTCCTGGTGTATCCTTCCACTTCCAGGGATGAGGTCCTTCCTGGTGTATCCTTCCACTTCCAGTGATGAGGTCCTTCCTGGTGTATCCTTCCACTTCCAGGGATGAGGTCCTTCCTGATGTATCCTTCCACTTCCAGGGATGAGGTCCTTCCTGGTGTATCCTTCCACTTCCAGTGATGAGGTCCTTCCTGGTGTATCCTTCCACTTCCAGCAATGAGGTCCTTTGAGCTTCTGTTGGCATTTCTTTAGCCAGAGGCTGGTGAATCAGTGGAACTTGTTGCCACAGACGGCTGTGGAGGCCACATCATTGGGTATACTTAATACGGAGGTTCTTGATTGGTCAGGGTGTCAAAGGTTGCGGGGAGATGGCAGGAGAATGGGGTAAATCAGCCAGGTTGGAATGGCAGAGCAGACTCGATGGGCCAAATGGCCTAATTCTGCTCCTGTGTCTTATGGTTTTATATTAGTGTGGATAGGCACAGTGGTCAATATAGACATGATGGGCTAAAATGCCTGCTTCTATGAACACAAGAGATTCTGAAGATGCTGGAAATCCAGAATAACACACAAAATGCTGGAGAAATTCAGCAGGTCAGGCAGCATCTATGGAGGAGAATAAACAGAGAATGTTTCGGGCCAAGACCCTTCTTCAGGACTGGAAAGGAAGGGGGAAGACGGTCAGAACAAGAAAGTGGAGGAGAGGATTGAGGACAAGCTAGAAAGTGAAAGGTGAAGCCAGGTGGGTGGGGGAGGAGGATAAAGTGAGAAGCCGGGAGGTGATGCGTGGAAAAGGTAACGGGCTGGAGAAGAAGGAATCTGATAGGAGAGGAGAGTGGATCATAGGAGAGAGGGAAGGAGGAGGGAGACCAGGAGGGGGTTCCCTTTGCTCTTTCGTTATTTTTAATTTTCAGAATCAAGATCAGAAGCAAAATCAGTTTATTATCATTGACTTATTATTGTTCTGTGGCACCTGTACAGTGCAATACATAAAATACAGTAAGAAATATATATTTAAAATATTATCAGAAGTATTTAAATAATTAGTGCAAAAAGAGAACCAAAAAATAATGGGGCAGTGTTCATGGATTGAATGTCCATTCCAAAATCTCTTCATGGGAAGAAGCTGTTCCTCAGATTCTGAATGTGGATGTCTGAACTCAGTTACAGCATGCAAGTCATAGCAGCAAATTACCTCTTAAATGGTTCAGGATTTATGAATTGCAAAATAAAGTCTGCCTCATCAATAAAAGAAATCACGTCAAAGGTTGGTGCTGCACTTTTCAGTGTGTTGTTGATCTCTGTGGCCAGAGTTGAAAGATTATTCTTTCTTGTGAAAATGACTTTTGAATGCTCTAGTGTTTAATGCACATGAGGGGAGGGAATCGGGACGACGGTGCTGACTGTCCCTGATGTGCTGACCACAGAGCTGACTGTCCCTGGTGTAACCCCAGGAGGTGTCTCGTAGCTGCTCCATCACCAGCAGTGATCCTGAACCTGTTCCACATCCTGTCATCTGCTTTCACAGCCGCCCAGTGTGTAGGCCGCATTAAAGGCTTCAGTTCTTGTGGTATTGATAAGTTTATTTTCATGGTATTCGTCACAAGTTATTCCTGAAACAAGCTGTCTCCTTCTCGTCTATGCGGTCTCTCAGAGACACGAGCCGACCTCAGCAGCTGTTAATCAATGCTGCTTTGCACGTTTCCAGACACGTCAGTGATAAATGTGAGGGCTCCTTGAACTGCCGCCTCTGTGTCTCCAGGCTCTCGTGGGTAAGTGCTTCAGTCAGTGTGTGAGCAGTCCTGGCTCCCAGCTGGCGACACTTCTCCCTCTGACTGGCTGAGGCAGTGGATGAAATGGAGGGAGGGGGCTGCGGTTCCTCCTGCGAACTGGTCTACCGAGACATCGAACCCACTGACCACGAGCTCTGTATCTGAAGAGAGATGGTGGAGCTGATTTTAGAAACAGCATCAGAATCAGGTTTAATATTGTAGGCTTTCACAAGTTAAATGGTGTGAGGTGTTTCATGTTGAAGAAAAACCATAACAACTCATCTATTGTATTCCAAACATTGAACACAAAGCGCGGTCACAGTACCTTACGTAATAACGTCATCATGTCAGACCAGCCTCTTACAGTGAAGCCCAGCTCAATGTCAGCGGTTGTGAATTCTGTACGTTTCCACCAATTACATTGACCCTACAACATCATAAGACCATAAGACATAGATGTAGAGTTCTCCACCATTCAATCATGGCTGATCTTTTTCTTTTTCCTCCTCAGGCCCACTCCCCGACCTTCTCCCTGTAACCTCTGAAGTCGTGTCCAATCAAGAACCTATCAAGCTCTGCCTTAAATACACCCAGTGACGAGGCCTCCACAGCTGCCTGTGGTATTAAATTCCACAAATCCACCACCCTCTGGCGAAAGAAATGTCTCCACATCTTTATTTTAAAGGGATGCCTCTCCATCCTGAGGCTGTGCCCTCTTGTCCTAGACTCTGCCACCATGGGAAATATCCTTTCCACATCTACTCTGTCGAGGCCTTTCAACATTCGAAAGGTTTCAATGAGATTCCCTAGCATTATCACTGGCATGTGTCATGAAATTTGTTGTTTTGCAGCAGTGGTACAGTGCAATACGTAACAAAAACTATAAATTGCAATATGGAATAAATATGATTAAATAAGTAGCGCAAAACGAACCAGTGAGGTGGTGTTCATGGACCATTCATAAATCTGATGGCAGAGGGGAAGAAGCTGTTCCTGAAACATTGAGTGTGTGAGTCTTTAGGCTCAAGTACCACCTTGTTGGCAGCAATGAGAAGAGGGCATGTCCTGGGTGATGAGGGTCCTCAATAACAGATGTCACCTTTTTGAGGCATTCCCTTTTGAAGATGTCCTGGATGCTGGGGAGACCAATGCCCATGATGGAGCCGGCTGAGTTTGCAACTTTCTGCAGTTTTTCTGACCCTGTGCAGTGGCCCCTCCATACCTGATATGATGCAACCAGCTAGAAAGCTCTCCGTTACACATCTGTAGAAATTACCGAGTATTTTTGGTGACATACCAGGTCTCCTCAAACTCCTAATGACATATAGTTGCTGTTGTGCCTTCTTTGTGATTGCATCAGTACGTTGGGCTCAGGATAGAGCCTCAGAGATGTTAATACCCAAGAACCTGAAATTGCTCACTCTTTCCACTTCTGATCTCTCAATGAGGACTGGTGTGTGTCTAATCGGCTTATGCTTCTGGAAGTCCACAATCAATTCCTTGGTCTTACTGATGTTGAGTTCAAGGTTGTTGCTGCGACATCAGTCAACCAGCTCGCTCCTATATGCCTCCTCATCCCCATCCGAAATTCTGCCAGAATAGTTGTGTTGTTGGCTAATTTATAGATGATGTTTGAGCTGTGTCGAGCCACACAGTCATGGTTGTAGAGAGAGTAGAACAGTGGGCTAACCACACATCCTTGAGGTACACCAGTGTTGGTTGTCTGTGAGGAGGAGACGTTATTTCTGATCCGCACTGACTGTGGTCTCCCAGTGAGGAAGTCAAGGATTCAGTTGCAGAGGGAGGGAGATCCATGGGGAGGAACAAGTGGACAGGGAAGTCAAGGAAAGAGTGAGCCCTGCAGAAAGTGGAGAGAAAATGAAGCCATTTACTGTCGGACCTACTGCCAATGCTATGTGTGGCAGAATTATTGCCCACAGGTCAAACACTGAGCCCTAATCACTAACCACAGTCACCACTTACTCTTGCCCTCCCTCCACCAGAATATGTGGATCCCAGATCGGCCTCTGAAGACCCACCATTAGTCAGCCCCTGAGGGAGAACATCGTTCTTGACTCGAGGGATCGCACTACACTACACTAAGCAGTGAGGGAACACGTGGCACTCTAAACCCTTTTACACGATTTATTTCATTGGAGAGGTAGACCTTATTCTGCAATGCTTACATTCTGAAACATTTAAAAGGTAGATAATTAGCTACTATTACTAACATGCTGGAATCAGTTTGCCTGGAGGGTGCGGGGAGGAATGTGGTTCTGTGAAACCGTTCCTGTTCATGCCTGGATTGTATAATGAGTGTAGAATGCAGGAAAAGAAACGATACCCTGAACTCCTGTCCTGGCAGATATGTTAATCCACTCATGGACAATAAGTCAGTATTGATTTCATAATAACACTGCCATTTATACCACACAACACAAGTCTGCAAACTGGGGCATCGGGCAGTTTTCTGCGTGGGGTTGAGTGGGTCTCCAATAGTAATGCATGGTGCTGCTTCTCATTCAGTCCAGTCACTTCAGGTCCATCACCAAGGATTAGATTAGATTAGATTATGAGAACACTCAGTCCTCGTTTATTGTTGTTTAGAAATGCAAGCATTAAGAAATGATACAATATTCCTCCAGAGTGATATCAGAAAAAAAGGACAAACCAAAGACTAACACTGACAAGACCACATAATTATAACATATAGTTACAGCAGTGCAAAGCAATACCATAATTTGATAAAGAGCAGACCATGGGAACGGTAAACAAAGTCTCAAAGTTCTGATCGACTCCCGATAGTCCCGATAGCAGGCGGCAGAAGGGAGAAACTCTCTCTGCCATAAACCTCCAGGCACCGACAACTGTCGATGCATTGGAAGCATCTGACCCCAGCCGACTCTGAGTCCGTCCGAAAACTTCGAGCCTCCAACCAGCCCTTCAACACTGAGCACCGAACAGCATCTCTGCCGAGCGCTTCGACCCTGTCCCGGCCACCGAGCAACAAGCAAAGCCGAGGATTTGGGGCCTTCCCCTCCGGAGATTCTGGATCACACAGTAACAGTGGCAGCGAAAAAGGCACTTCAGAAGTTTCTCCAGATGTTCCTCCGTCCTGTCACGTCTGTCTCCATCAAATCAGGATTGTGCACGGCACCCTACTTGACAGATTACAGATATCATTCACCGGAGTGGCCACGCAAGCTGCGTCGCGCCGCCATCTTCTCCTCCTCCCTTCAGGCTATGCTACCTCGCCAGCCTGCCTGCCACCACAGAGAACTGAAACATTTAACCAAATAGATATAACCATATAACAATTACAGCATGGAAACAGGCCATCTCGGCCCTTCTAATCTGTGCCAAACTCTTACTCTTACCTAGTCCCACTGACCTGCACTCAGCCCATAACCCTCCATTCCTTTCCTGTCCATATTTCTATCCAATTTAACTGTAAACGACAACATCAAACCTGCCTCAACCACTTCTGCTGGAAGCTCGTTCCACACAGCTACCACTCTCTGAGTAAAGAAGTTCCCCCTCATGTTACCCCTAAACTTTTGCCCTTTAACTCGCAACTCATGTCCTCTTGTTTGAATCTCCCCCACTCTCAATGGAAAAAGCCAACTCTATCTACCCCACCCCCATAATTTTAAATACCTCTATCAAGTCCCCCCTCAACCTTCTACGCTCCAAAGAATAAAGACCCAACTTGTTCAACTTTTCTCTGTAACTTAGGAGATGAAACCCAGGCCACATTCTAGTAAAACTAATTTGTCTTTTTTGAAGTGAGGAATGGTTTTCCAAAATGCTTTGTACTTTGTGAACTGCCTCTGTGAGTTAGGGTTCAGTCACTGCTCCACCAAAGAATTTATTGTGGACTTCAGCAAGGGGAACTCGAGGGAACACACACCAGTCCTCATGGACCAGCAGTGGAAAGGGTGAACAGTTTCAAAGGCCTGGGTGTCAACATCTGTGACGATCTATCCTGGGCCCAAAATATTGATGCAATTACAAAGAAGGCACAACAGCAGCTACATTTCATTAGAAGCTTGAGGAGACTTGGTATGTCACCAAAGACACTTGCAAATGTCTACAGATGTACCTTGCAGAGCATTCTAACTGGCTGCATCACCATCTGTATGGTGGGGCCACTCCACAGGATCAGAAAAAGCTGCAGAGGGTTGTAAACTGAGCCAGGTCCATCATGGGCACCGGCCTCCCCAGCATCGAGGACATCTTCAAAAGGCGATGCCTCAAGAAGGCAGCATCCATCATTAAAGACCCCCATCACCCAGGACCTGCCCTCTTCTCATTGCTACCATCAGGGAGGAGGTACAGGAGCCTGAAGACACACACTCGACATTTCAGAAACAGTTTCTTCTCCTCCACAATCAGATCTCTGAATGGACATTGAACCTGTGAACACAGCCTCACTATTTTTTCCTCTTTTCGCACTACTTATTTAATTTAATGTTATAAATACAGTATATATACTTCTTGTTGTGATTGATAGTCTTATTATTATGTACTGAACTGTACTGCTGCTGCAAAACAACAAATTTCACGACATATGCCAATGATGTTAAACCTGATTCTGATCCTCCGTCACTCCCTTGTCCATTCGTCCCTCCCCACTGATCTCCCTCTGGACACTTACACTATCCCTACAGCTGGCCATTCACTACCTGCCTCAGACAGTCCTTCCAGGAGAGGCAGCCTTCACCTATGAGTCTGCTGGAGTTGTCTACAGTATCCAGTGTTCCCGATGGGGCCTCCTCTACATCCCAGAGGCCCGCGTAGACTGGGGGAACCACTTTATCGAGCACCTTCTCTCCACGGGTTACAGCAGGCTGGATTTTCCGGTGACCACCCATTTCAATTCTACTTCCCGTTCCCATTCCAACATGTTGGTCCGTGTCCTCTTCCTATGACGAGGGCATTCTCAGGCTGGAGGAGCAGCACCTCAAATTCCATTTGGGTAGCCTCCAACATGACAGCATGATCATCAATTTCTTCAACTTCTGGTAAATTCCCCCCCCCCTTCCTTTTTCTCTTCTTCCATTCCCAGTTCTGGTTCTCCTCTCATTCCTCCCTTTTCTTTCCCTGACCATCACCTCCCTCCCTTTCTGCCATGGTCCTCTCTCCTCTCTTATCAGATTCCTTCTTCTTCAGCCTTTATCTCTTCACCTATCCCCTCCCACTTCTTACTTCATCCCCCTCCCCTCCCCCACCCACCTTCCACCTCGTGTGGTCTCACCTGTCACCTGCCAATTTGTACTGCTCCCCCACCCCCCACCTTCTTACTCCGAGCTCTCATCTTTCCGGTGAAGAGTCATTGACTGTTCACTCTTTTCCATAGACGCTGCCTGACCTGCCGAGCTCCCCCAGCATTTTGTGGATGTCGCTCTGGATTTCCAGCGTCTGCCGTATCTCTTGTGTTAATGGGTTTAGTATCCGTTAGCAGCTGGTTGTCATGGAGACAAAATGCATCGCTTTTGGTAAGAAAGTGGAGAAAATGGGACAGATAATCTATTAAATAATGAACTGCTGCAACGTTGTTGAAAACACAAAGGATTTCATCTCCAGCTGAGGTTTGTGCATGACACCACGGGACAAGATCGGGCAATTTCCCTGTTAATCATCACCTCCCCCATAAACGGCTGTAACTGATTCTATGCCAGACTGAGGTCAGTACAACACTTTACAATGCCAATGCCAATGGATTTCAGTTCTTGTTGGTGTCTGTACGTTCCCCCTGTGACGCACGAGTTTCCTCCCACCCTCCAAAGATGTTCGGGTTAGTAGGTTAATTGGTCATTGTAAATCGTCTGTGATTCAGCTAGGGTTAAATCAGTGAGCCAGAAGGCCAAAACATAAATATAAAACAAAATGACAATGACTCAAGTGATTGGAACATAGCGCAGCTAATCATGTCTACTGTCTTTCTCTGCTGTTGTGTCTAAACCCTGGAACTCCCTTCCCCATCCACCCTGACGTGCTCCCCAGTGTCTGACTCCACTCACCCTGAAGATGGCTGATAACCACCATCTTCCCCTGGGCATTTCTCTGGTCTGTGTAAGACTGGTTGGGTTCACATTAAGATGGTTGTTGGGTCGGCCCAGTAGCAGCACGATAGTGTACTGATCAGTGTAACATTTTACAGTGCCATATGTAGGATCGGGGTTCAGATTCCCGTCACTGTCTGTAAGGAGTTTGTATGCTCACCTTGAGACTGTGTGGGTTTCCTCCTGGTGCTCTGGTTTCCTCCCACATTCCAAATCAGTAGGTTAATCGGTCATGTGGGTGTAATTGGGCCGTGCAGGCTCGTTGGGCTGTACAGTGTCTCTATATAAAACTAACTTACATAGAATCGCAGATTGGTAGGTTGTTGCAGCACATTCAACCCGATGAATCCATGCTAGCCCTTGTAGAGCCCTCCACTAGAGACATACTAATCCCTGGTGAGGTCAGACTAGGAGTGATGGGAGCATTTCTGAGAACCATCTCTCAGGAAGGATGATGACACAGGGAGCAGTGCCAATTTACCACAACAAGTACAGCACTCCAAGGGTTAAATTGACACGGCCTGGTACTGAGTTCCTCAGAAGTGACAGGGGTTTTCAAATTAATGGCTGAAATACATGGGGGTGGAGGGTAGATAATCTGACTGTGAGGAGTTTGTGACTAGCGGGTGGTCTGAGATTTAAAGCCAGGTGCTCCCGAGTAAAGTTTAGAATCATTCGTCCACATGGGAATGACGGAAATTCAGAATTCACTTCCACAACATCATCGTGACACCATGTGTGCGATATTGCTTTGTGAAAACTGGCTGCCGAACGTTCCCCAATGAAAACTCGGTGAATGTAGTCCGTGTGCTGGTTAACCTCTTTCAGTATGGAAAAAGTGTTCTCTCTTTATGAGTGAGTGTGTGTGTGTGTGTGTGTGTCTGTCTGTCTGTGTGTGTGTGTGTGTGTGTGTGTGTGTGTGTGTGTGTGTGAGAGTGTGTGTCTGTCTGTCTGTGTGCGTGTGTGTGTGTCTCTGTCTGTCTGTCTGCCTGCCTCTGTGTGTGTGTGTGCGTGTGTGTGTGTGTGTGTGTGTGTGTGTGTGTGAGAGTGTGTGTCTGTCTGTCTGTGTGCGTGTGTGTGTGTCTCTGTCTGTCTGCCTGCCTCTGTGTGTGTGTGTGTGTGTGCGTGTGTGTGTGTGTGTGTGTCTGTGTGTGTGTGTGTCTGTGGTTACGTCTATGTGGAGTGGGGGAGTAATTTTGGACCTACTTTTCCACACTGTAAAGATGTCACAGAATATCATCAGTTTACACTAACAACACCAAGACTTGACATACAAATATTTACCAGAGCATCTGTAAATAGATAGATAGATAGACATACTTTATTGATCCTGAGGGAAATTGGGTTTCGTTACAGTTGCACCAACCAAGAATAGAGTATAAATATAGCAATATAAAACCATAAATAATTAAATAGTAATATGTAAATTATGCCAGATGGAAATAAGTCCAGGACCAGCCTATTGGCTCAGGGTGTCTGACCCTCCAAGGGAGGAGTTGTAAAGTTTGATGGCCACAGGCAGGAATGACTTCCTATGATGCTCTGTGTTGCATCTCGGTGGAATGAGTCTCTGGCTGAATGTACTCCTGTGCCCAACCAGTACATTATGTAGTGGATGTCCTCTCTCTGGACAAATGTATCTGAAAGCATTCATGAACAGAGGACAGTGATGAAGCATTTGGATACCAAATGCAAGCTTTTCTACCCCGATGAAGGGTCTTGGCCTGAAACGTCGACTGTTCTTTCATTTCCACAGATGCTGACTGACCTGCTGAGTCCCTGCAGCAATCTGTGTGGGTTGTTCTGGATTTCCAGCATCTGCAGAATCTCTTGTGTTTATGATTTCCACACTGATGTCTGGCAAGAAAGCAGATTAAAAAGAGGTTAGAGATAGATATTTAAATTCAAGTTGGCCACAGCTGATGGGCAAAAAAAAGCAAGATGGTGCTAGTGAAAAATGACGACTGCAGAATCTGTGTTTAAGCTTTTCTCTTTGTTCCTCGGAGGGGAAGTCAGAGTTGTGGTAAAATGCATTATGTGAAAACGGCTGAGCAGAGAACTAAACCGTTGGTGAGTTGTCAACAGGCAACAATATTATTCTTGCTGAACTTTGCGGTGAAAATCAGACAATGATGTCCAATGATAATTCAGCCAGAAGCCTACGTGAACTTGATTAGTGACCCACACGTCACAGATTATTTCGTTCTGATGTGCGTGAGGATGGAGCTCAGGAGGTTTGGGGAGTTTTATTAATTTGGGGAAGAATGCAATTTGCAAGAGCAAATGAGTTTGGCCTAAGGTTAAAATAGTCTTAACTAATAGCAGGGTAATTTAAATTAATGGCATTCTGAGGTCATCCTGCGACTGTGTGTAAGACAGGGTTGCGGATTTAGTTTCAGAGGGGCACTCTCCTTACAGTGACTAGTGCTCAGTTGAATCACGGTTATTTGAAGTAGGGAATCTCAGTGGTCATTGTACCAGATAAAGTGGCCAGTAACCATATGATTGTGGTCTTCTGCAGTTGCAGCACACCGGTTGTTTGTCAGTCTTTGTCTGTGTGTAGTTTTTCATTGATTCTGTTGTATTTCATCATTCTACTGTGAATACCTGCAAGAAGGTGAACCTCAGGGCAGTATATTGTGACACTCAATGGCCACTTTATTAGGTACGGGAGTGGAAGCCGGTGTGGTCTTCTGCTGCTGTAGCCCATCCACTTGTTGTGCATTCAGAGATGTTCTTCCGCACACCACTGTTGTAACGTGTGGTTATTTGAGTTCCTGTCACCTTCCTGTCAGCTTGAATCAGTCTAGCCATTCTCCTCTGACCTCTTGCATTAACAAGGCTTTTTTTTGTTCACAGAACTGCCACTCACTGGATGTTTTTTGTTTTTTGCACCAGTCTCTGTAAACTCTAGAGACTGTTGTGTATGAAAATCCCAGAGATTAATAGTGTCTGAGATACCCAAACCACCCCGTCTGGCACCAACAATCATTCCACAGTCAAAGTCACTTAGATCACATTTCTTCCCCATTCTAATGTTTGTTCCGAACAACTGAACCTTTTGACCAAATCTGTTAGAATTCTTTGAGGAAGTAACAAGCAGGGTAGACAAACAAGAGGCAGTGGATGTCATTTACTTGGATTTTACGAAGGCATTTGATAAGGTGCCACACATGAGGCTCCTTAACAAGATAAAATCCTATGGTGTTACAGGAAAGGTACTGGCATGGACAGAGGAATGGCTGACAGGCAGGAGGCAGCCAGTGGGAATAAAAGGTGCATTTATTGTTCCTCAGGGGTCAGTATTGCAGTATTGGGACTGTTACTTTTCATATTGTCAATGATTTAGATAGTGGAATTGATGTCTTTGTGGCAAAGTTTGCAGATGATACGAAGATAGGTGGAGGGGTAGGTAGTGCTGAGGAAGCAATGTGATTGCAATAGGACTTAGACAAATTGGAAGAATGGGCAAAAAAGTGACAGATGGAATACAGTGTTGGGAAATGTATGATAATGGATTTTGGTAAAAAGAACAATAGTGCAGACTATTATCTAAATGGGGAGAAGGTTCAAACATCAGAGGTGCAGAGGTTCTTAGGAGTCCTCGTGCAAGACTCCCCAGAAGGTTAATTTGCAGGTTGAGTCTGTGGTAAAGAAGGCAAATGCAATGTTGGCATTTATTTCAAGGGGAATAGAATATAAAAGCAAGGAGATAATGCTGAAGCTTATAAGACATTATCAGGCCACACTTGGAGTATTGTCAACAGTTTTGGGCCCCTATCTCAGAAAGGATGTATTGTCATTGGACAGAGTCCAGAGGAGGTTCACAAGGATGATTCCAGGAAAGAAGGAGTTAACATAAAGAGCGTTTGGCAGCTTTGGGCCTGTAGTCACTGGAATTTAGAAGAACATGTGAGGATCTCATTGAAACCTACCGAATGTTGAAAGAACTTGATAAGGTGGGGGATGTGAAGAGGATGCTTTGTATGGCGGGGATATCCAGAACTAGAGGGCACAGCCTCAAAATTGAGGGGGCAACCTTATAGAACAGAGGTAAGGAGGAATTTTTTTCGCCAGAGAGTAGTGAATCTGCGGACATCTTTGCCACAGACTGCAGTGGAGGGCAAGTCCATGGGTATATTCAGACTGGAAGTTGCTCGTTTCCTGATTGGTCAGGGCATCAGGGATTATGGTGAGAGAGCAGGTGTATGGGGTTGAATGGGATCCAGACTCAATGGGCTGAATGGCCTAATTCTGCTCCTGTGTCTTATGGGCTTATATCTGCATGCTTTTATGTGCTGAGTTGCTGCCACATGATTGGCTGATTAGATATTTGCATTAATGAGCAGGTGTACAGGCATACCTAATAAAGTGGCCACTGAGTGTACTTTAATCATAAATTCAGCTTTACTCTGAACTTTGATTGTGATTGTGCTTTTCCTCATGAGACACTGAATGACAGCAAGCCACAGTGAGGTGAGAGGTGGAGGGGCTCGCAGTTATCATGCTGAGGCGCTCCAGTCCCCACTGGTGACCGTGCACTCTGGCAGTCAGCAGATGCAGAGAGTGATGGATTATGGACACCTCTTTGATCTTTCTTCACTCCGAGCTGGGAGCAGGCCTCTGTTCTCCAGATTATGTGTGAAGTTTGGGGAGGCAGGAGCTACAGATGAGAATTCACAGTCTCATGGCTTAGCAGCAAGACTTAAAAGGCCGGACCAGGGTCCTGACGTCATCAAAAGGCCAACAGTTCGTTGAGCTCATCGTAAACCATTCACAAATCAGCCCTTTTATAGCCCACAGGACGTGAACAATAAGGGAAATTCCAAAACAGTGGAACGTTGTTCCAGGAACACCCTGATGTAGTGGAAGGGAAAGTCTCTCTCCTTATTTATTTTCTACAATTGAAACTACCTTACCAGAGTTTGGCCAAGAGATGCCTGTAATATTTCGCCCAATTCAAGATTCAGGATTGTTTGCAGTATCGTCATTCTTCAGTGCGAGAATGTAAAGGAGAACAAAATGATGGTTACTCTGGATCCGATGCAACATAAAGGACAAAAAAAAGCCCACAATAAATATAAATATAAAAGTAATCCATTAAAACATATGGATGGATAAATGGAATGAATTTCAGGAATGTGTTTGAACTTGTATTTAAAAAGAATAAAGGGTTCATTCCTTTTACTCGTCAGCTTGTTCACTTGTACTTTGGCAAATACTTGCACCGATCTGCCTCTGGACAGAGAGCTCACACTGCTCCCCTCTACAGTCACTAACAGATCCCCAGGTACAGAGATTGTCAGAATTGTGAAGAGTGACCCAGCATAGATTCCCTGCCCTAAAGGAAAACCCCACAGGAGAGTTATCTTATGAAGGGAAGGAGCAGGCCAGCCTCAACTGAGGAAGCAGCTCTGACAACTCGAAGTGTCCGATTGGGTGTACACAGAACCGTCCTCATCAAAGGGATCAGCCGTGGAAAGGGTGAGCACCTTCAAGTTCCTGGGTGCTAACATCTCTGAAGATCTATCCTGCGCCCAACATATTGACGCATTTACAAAGAGGGCATGCCAGTGCCTATATTTCATTAGCAATTTGATGGTGGTATGTCATCAAAGACCCTCACAAATCTCTACAGATGAGCGGGGAAGAGCATTCTTACTGGCTTTATCACCATCTGGTAGGGAGGGGCCACTGCACAGGATCAGAAAAAACTGCAAAGGCTTGAAAACTCAGCCAGCTCCATCATGGGCACTGGCTTCCCCAGCATCAAGGATGTTTTCAGAAGGTGAAATCCATCACGAAGGACCGTTGCCATCCAGGACGTGCCCTCTTCTCATTGCCACTATCAGGCAGGAGGTGCAGGAGCCTGAAGACACACACTCAATGTTTCAGGAACAGCTTCTTCCCCTGCACCAGCAGATTCCTGAATGGTCCATGAACTCACTATCTCACTCTCTTTTTGCATTACTTGTTTATTTTATTTATGTATTCATATTGTAATTTATAGTACACTCAGTGGCCATTTTATTAGGTACCTCCTGTTCTCGTTCACCACTCTTTCAGGTAATAAGTTCCAGATTTAGCCAAATTCAGGTGGAACATAGTCTCTCATCGCCCTCTAACCCAGGGGTTCCCAACCTCGGTTAAGGGCAGGGGTCCATGGCATAAGAAAGATTGAGAATCCCTGTTAGAACCCTTTCACCAAGTACTCTAAACATCCCCAAGTTGTTGGCCTCACTACCAAAGAAAGTAACTTCTTCCTGTTCCCCGATCCAAATTCTCACGCTTTGTGCCCTTCAGTCTCCGCAGTTCCAAAGAAAATCTCTCCAGCCTAATCATTGTCTCCTCAGAACTGTAAGTCACTCGATCTGCCAAGCCTTCTCAACGCCTCGCCAGCGCTATCGCACTGTACTTGTGACCAGCACAGTCCACACCGCCTGGTCCGCCTTACAGTCAGGCTATGCAATGGTATCATGAACACCATGAGGAGGCTGTATGATGTTGAAAGACCCGAAACACCCGGTGATTCCAGGAACATTACTGAAGATGTGTCCAGAGGCATTAGCAGACGTACGTACACAGCTTCCTCTATCTGAATCACACCCTCTACCTCTCTAACTGTTCAAGAACATATCTCCCACATGTTCACACTTTAATCTGGACACAGTTTCATGCAGACACGGAAACTCTAAGATCAGGAAGAACAGGTACCTCCAGTAAGGAATAATGGGAGGCGGGTGGAGATATGTCTCTACCAAAGGAAGTGTAAGGCACTCCTTCCTGTGGGTCACCCTTGGGCAAGGTGTAGCACGTGTTTAGTGCCCTGATCAGGGTCATGTGAAGCCATGGAAGCAGGTGGTGGCTGTTCGTATGAGCAGCCGGTGCACATCACAAGTCCTGGTTATGTGACCACTGACACCAGGCAGTGTTCCTGAAACGGTGAGTATGTGTCTTCAGGCTTCTGTACCTCCTCTCTGATGGTAGCAATGAGAAGAGGGTGTGTCCGGGGGTCCTTAATGATGGATCCCACTTCTTTGAGGCATCACCTTTTGTTGGTTTCTTTGATGCTGGGGAGGCTAGTGCTCATGATGCAGCTGGCTGAGTTTTCTGATCCTGTGCCGTGGCCTCGCCATACAGACGATGAATACTCTACATGGTAGGAACCTACGAGAGCAAATCCATTCATTCCTGGCCCCTGTAAGCCCACTCACATCTGGGACAGGCAGCTCTGGGGAACTGATAGGAAGCACACTGCCACGGTACAAAATAAAAACAAAACACGATGATATAATGGCATATTGCACAATTACTTTTGTATGTCTGGGAGAAAATTGACACAATTGTCCCCCAGACATTAGGTAAATTCAAATTAAGGAGCTGCACAAGATTGTGGGTTGCAAAAACCAGGTGGTTTGATTACATTTTCATATGGTCTTTATTAAAACCATTCCACCAAGGAAAAAATATTATCAAGTGTTTCAAATTCCTCAAACTCTTATAAAAGTCTGTGGACCTGAATTTAATCTCTGCTGGTAACGTAATTATTTTTAAAGTTTTCTCTGGAATGATTTTTATATTAAGTCTTATAATTGCATTTCACTGTAGTTAATTACATAACAGTTTTATTAATACAGATAGTTTTAGCATGACTTTCATAATGATGAAATTTTAAAGAGGAAAACGTGAAAGTGTTAATTTAATCACTGCTGGCAATCTAGTTTATTAACATTTTTGGTTCTTTCTGAAATTAATTATCTGTTGGCCAAAATTAAACTGCTCATATTGTTTGCCGAACAGAATTGTCACTTGTTGTCAATTGAACAATGTGAAGATTAACATCAAGATGGCACCAAGCTTCAATGCCATGGTTCACATGTCGTTAATTTTAGGCTTGTAGGGACGGTTTTGGGGACAGTGCAGGGAGTTAGGGATCAAGTTAGGGTTTAGAGACAGGGGTGAGGTGGAGTTAAAGGTCAAGAGCAGAAAATGAAAAGTCATGGGTAGGAGCTGCTGTTCAGAGTCCAGGTCAGAGTGCATCGTTGTCAAAGGTCAGCAATCCCAGAGATCAGACTGACAGGTGCTGAGGAGACCAGTGACCCTCAGGACCAGGCTGGTTCAAGCTGACAGGAAGGCGACAGTAACTCAAATATCCACACGTTACAACAGTGGTGTGCAGAAGAGCATCTCTGAGTGCACAACGCGTCGAATCTTGAAGTGGATAGGCTACAGCAGCAGAAGACCATGAACATACACTCAATGGTTACTTTATTAGGTACAAGAGGTAACTAATAACATGTCCACAGAGTGTATGCGTACATTACCAAACACACAGCACATGGCGATTGTAAAACAGATAGAAATATGTGTGAGCGAAAGGATAGACTGATCTTGGAGTAGGTTAACAGGTCGGCACAACATTGCGGGCCGCAGAGCCTGTTTTACACTGCAATGTTCTGTTCTATGCTCTGTATACTACCCGTGGGCATGTGGCCAGGCGGTTAAGGCATTGGACTAGCGACCTGAAGGTCGTGAGTTTGAGCCCCAGCTGAGGGAACGTGTTGTGTCCTTGAGCAAGGCACTTAATCACACATTGCTCTGCGACGACACTGGTGCCAAGCTGTATGGGTCCTAATGCCCTTCCCTTGGACAACATTGGTGTCGTGGAGAGGGGAGACTTCCAGCATAGGCAACTGCTGGTCTTCCATACAACCTTGCCCAGGCCTGCGCCCTGGGGAGTGAAGACTTTCCAGGTGCAGATCCATGGTCTTGCAAGACTAACGGATGCTTTTATTATTAAAGTAAATTTATTATTAAAGTACATATATTTTCTTGCAGGCATTTATGGAAAAGTAAAGAAATACAGTAGAAATTACAGAAATCTATACATAAAAGACTGGCAAATGGCTAATGTGCAAAAGGTAGAAAAAATGTGCAAATAAAATGATAATACTCTTATTATTAATAATAACAAAATTAATACAGGATAAACAAGTAAGAACAACTTGTTTAATAGATACACCCATTCCAAACACACATAACATGCAGAAATCAGTAAGTGAACAACACCGAAAATATGCTGAATTAAAAGAGGAAACTGAAAGACTATGGAACATGAACAGGGTATACATTGTCCCAATAGCTATACCTATAACTGGTATCATCCCAATAGCATTAAACAATTATGGCTACACAGTAATATCTACGTAAACCTTCAGAAAGCCGCAACACTAAACACCACTAGAATAGTCTGACTGTTCCTAGCAATTGACAAATGAGCATGCTTGCTATGCCCGTACCTCAGGTTTTACCAGCTTGAGCTGAAAAAGAATTGTAAAAAATTAAAAGTGTGTATTATTATTGATGACATATAGGAGAATAAGACATTGGAGCAGAACAGGGTGGCGTGGTAGCCAAGCGGTTAGTGCATCTCTTCACAGCGGCAGTGCCCCAGGTTCGATTCCCAACACCGTCTGTAAGGTGTTTGTGCAATCTGCATGGGTTTCCTCCAGGTGCTCCCGTTTCCTCCTGGATATCCCAAAGATGTACGGCTTAGGATGCTAATGGGCATGATTGGGCAGGGCAGGATCACTGGGCCAGAAGAGCCTGTTACTGGACCGTATGTCAACATAAATTAATAAGTAAGTCCATTGGGTCAGCTCAGTCATTCCATCATGGATGGTTTATTATCTCTCTCAACTCCATTTTCCTGTCTTCACCCCGTAACCTTTGACATCCTGACTAATCAAGAACCTATCAACCTCCACTTTTAATATACCCAATGACTTGGCCTCCACAGCTGTCTGCGGCAATGAATTCCACAGATTCACTACCCTCTGGCTAAACACATTGTAGTGTAGCGGTTAGCATAATGTTTTACAGTGCTGTACCAGCAACCTAGGTTTGATTCCCCCTGTAAGGAGTTTGTACTTCTCTGCGTGACTGGGTGGGTCTCCTCCAAGTGCTCTGATTTCCTCCCACATCTCAACAACGTACGGATTACAGTTAGTGAGTAGGTTATGTGTCTGCATAGCTTGTCGTCTTAGGCATATTGGTTATTTGCCTGTCTTTGTCGTGTATGGTTTTTTATTGATTCTATTGTGTTTCTTTGTATTTACTGTGAATGCCCACAAGAAAATGAATCTCAGGGTTGTTTATGGTAACATAATATACTTTGATAATAAACTTAGTTTGAACTTTGAACTTTATGAACATGTTTTGTTGACCCCAGAAGCATGTGAACGGTCAGCTCCCAGCACACCCTTGGACTGTGTTGGTTGTTGACACAAAACAAGACATTTCACTGTATATTTCAATGTTTTGATGTATGTATGACAAATAAAGCCAATCGTTAAATAAAAAGATCTTTATCTTTCCTGTGGAAGGTTCACAGAACACTGAGGTAAACTGAATTGAATTGACTTTATTACTCACGTCCTTCAAATACATGAAGAGTAAAAATCTTTATGTTACATCTCCATTCAAATATGTCAATTATAGTAATTTATAATAAATAATATGTACAACAGAACAGTCAATATAATATAGAAATACAGTAACGTCAGCATGAATTAAGCAGGTGATGGGGCTTGATTCTGCGTCAGATCAAAAACAACCTTTGCTGGGCCCTGTCAGCAAAGCATCTGAGAATCAGATTTACAGAATAGAATTCTGCTGTCTTAGTGACACAATTTCTGAATTAGAATCAGACTTAATATCACTGGCATAAGTCATGAAATTTGTTGTTGTGAGGTACCAGTATATTATAATATGTAATAATAAAAAGCTATAAATTACAATAAGAGATATATATGATGCATAAATAGTGGAGAAAGAGCACAAAATGAGTGAGGTATTGAACCTTTCAGAAATCTGATGGCGGAGGAGAAGAAGCTGTTCTTGAAATGTTGAGTGTGTGCCTTCAGGGTTCTGTATCACCCCCCCCCCCCACCCCCACCCCCAATGGTAGCAATGAGAAGAGGACATGTCCTGGGTAATAGGAGTCCTTCATGATGGATGAGGCATTTTTGAGGTGTCACTATTTAAAGATGTCCATAAGACACGGGAGCAGAATTAGGCCATTCGGCCCAACAAGTCTGTTCCACCATTCCATCATGACTGATCCCGGATCCCACTCAACCCCACACACCGGCCTTCTCGCCACATCCTTTGATGCCCTGACTGATCAACTTTTGCTTTAAATATACACACAGACTTGGCCTCCACCACAATGTGTGGCAGAGCATTCCACAGATTCACAACTCTCTAGATAAAAAAAAATCCCTCCTTACCTCCATTCTAAAAAGTCACCCCTCAATTTTGAAGCTGTGCCCTCATCCAGAACCTCCACCAGAGGAAACATCCTCTCCACGTTCACCTTATCTAATCCTTTCAACATTCAGTAGGTTTCAATGAGATCACCCCCCCCCACATTCTTCTCAATTCCAGTGAGTACAGGCCCAAAGCTGCCAAACGCTCCTCATATGTTAACCCCTTCGTTCCCAGAATCATCTTCGTGAACCTTCTCTGGACTCTCTCCAATGACAACACATCCTTTCTGTTATATGGGGCCCAAAACTGGGCAGGGAGACTGTAGTATCCAGCATTCTTTATCCTGCTGGCATACTGAGCAAATCTGTAGAATAGCAATTATAACAAGATCAATGAAAGATCAAGTAAAGCATAGAATGCTGCATGAATGCTTTAAAGAAAGCGTCTCGGGAACTGGCTATGTTTACAACTTCCTGCAGCGTTTTCCAATCCTGTGCTCGGCCCCTCCATGCCAGACAGTGATGCAACCAGTTAGAATGCTTTCCACTTTACATCTGTAGGAATTTGCAAGCTTCATTGATGACATACCTCAAACTCCCTACTTCTGACGAAAGGTCTCCAACCTGAAGCATTGAGTCTGTTTCTCTTTCCATAGATGCCCCCTGACTTGCTGAAGGTCTCCAGCCTTTCCCAATAGGAGTCATTTACCAGTTTGACCTAACGACATCAAAGAAAATTGAGACAATAGAATAAAGCACTTTACAGCTTGTTTTTAGCCAAACATCCCTCTGCAAAGCTAGCCCACGTAATTTACATCTAGAAGCTATTCATTCACAAAGCATTGATGCCTTAACAGCCTCCATTGCAAGTGAAGTGAGAATGGACAGATGTTCGATTAGAGCACAATGCCATGTGAATGCTTTAAAGAGAACATCTGCGGATTGTAAATTCTTCTGATCAAACAGAACTGAATGGGAACCTCTCTGTTTAAAGCTTTACATATACGTATCAATTAAATGCAGTCACTGCTCATGCGTGTTCTGGACATTTGGTTATTGGGGTAAATTAACAGTGCAAAAAGATGGGGGAAAATATTGAGGCAGTGTTCATGAGTTCATTGTCCATCAGAAATCTGATGGCAGAGGGGAAGAAGCTGTTCCTGAAACACTGAGTGTGTTTAAGATCCTGTACCTCCTCTCTGATGTTAGCAATGGGGAGAGGGCATGTCCTGGGTGCTGGGAGTCCCTGATGATAGATGCTGTCTGAGGGGCATACCCTGGGTGCTGGGAGTCCCTGATGACAGATGCTGTCTGAGAGGCATATCCTGGGTGCTGGGAGTCCCTGATGATAGATGCTGTCTGAGGGGCATATCCTGGGTGCTGGGAGTCCCTGATGATAGATGCTGTCTGAGGGGCATATCCTGGGTGCTGGGAGTCCCTGATGATAGATGCTGTCTATGAGGACGGCCTGCTGACTCTGCTAGTGGACCAAAGCAGGAATTCTGCAGCTCACTGTAACTGCCTGCCCTTTAATGAGAGCAACTAAATCTTATTTATTGTAGCAATTAAACAGCAGAGCCCACTGAGCCAATAAAGCACGAGTAATTTTTAAAGCATCTGTGGTTCGACTAATGGCAGATCATATCAGATTACAAATTGGTTTGAGTTGGCCTAATTCAGCCCTTACATGGAACATAACTGGATCTGTCTCTAACCAAACCAATTCAAACAGTACAACAAACAAGTCAAATTTCAAAGTAAATTTATTATCAATGTACATACCTGTCACCATATACAACCCTGAGATTCATTTTCACTGGCATTCACAGCAAATACAATAGAATCAATGAAAGACTGCACCCAACAGGATGATTTTTGCAGAAGACAACAAACTGCACAAGTACAAAAAGAAAAAAGGGAAAAAAGAAACAAACAAACTAATAATAAATAGATAAGCAATAAATATGGAGAACATGAGATGAAGTGTTCTTGAAAGTGGGCCCATAGGTTGTGGGAACAATTCAGTGATGAAGCAAGCAAAGTTGAGTGAAGTTACCCCCTTTGGTTCAAGAGCTTGATGGTCGAGGGGTAATAACTGTTTCTGAGGCTCCTGTACCTCCTTCCTGATGGTCGAGGGGTAATAACTGTTCATGAACCTGGTGGTGTGGGTTGTAAGGGTCCTGAAGCTCTTTCCTGATGGCAGCAGTGAGAAGAGAGCATGATATAAGTGGTAGAGCTGCTTTCCTGCGACAGTTCTCCATGTAGATGTGTTCAATGGTGGGAAAGGATTCACTCATGATGGACTGGGCCGTATCCACTACTTTTTGTAGTCGTTTCAGTTCAAGGGCACTGGTGTTTTCAGACAGAGGCATGGAGGGTTATAGGCTTTCTGTCAGAGGGGTTATAGGTCTCTGGAATTCTCTACCATAGAGAGGCTGTGGAGGTGGACTCACTGAATAGGTTTGAGGCAGAGAGAGAGAGAGAGCGAGAAACACAACAGATTCTGCAGATGCTGGAAATCCAGAGCAACACACACAAAATTCTGGAGGAACTCAGCAGGTCACGCAGCATCTATGGAGGGAATAAACAGTTGATGTTTTGGGCTGAGACTCTTGCAGGTTGCAAGGAACAGGCAGGAGAGTTTTGCAACCACTGGACTACAATATGATTCTGTTTCCTTATCAAATGAGAGATGTTTTGTATTGGAGGCAGATCAGAAAGGTTCTCTGGTTGGCTCCTGGCATGAAGGGACAAGCCAGTGAACCTTCTGAAAACTGACACACCAGATTGTGACCAGTGCCCTCGAGAATCTGAGTGAGTGGTAATCTCACCAAAACGTCAACTTCTGAGTAACAGTGATCCGTTTTCCAATGTAAAGTGATGTACATGTGATAAATAACTCTAAATTCAGGAGGGAGGAAAAGATGGCGGTGCGACGCAGCGCGCAGCTTCTCCGGTGAAATGATATTGTATTTGTTAAATAGGGGCCGTGCACAATCCTGATTTGATGGAAATGGACGTGAGAAGCACGGAGGAACATCTGGAGAAACTTCTGAAATGCCTGGTTCACTGCCACTGCTACTGTGCGATCGAGAATCTCCAGAGGGGAAGGTCCCAAATCCTTGGTTTTACCTGTTGCTTGGCGGCCGGGGCTGGGGTCAAAGCACTCGGCAGAGATGGTGCTTGGTGCTTGGTGTCGGAGGGCTGGTCGGAAGCTCGAAGTTTTTGGACGGACTGAGAGTCGGACTGTGGTCGGGTGCTTCCAGGATGCTGCATCGGCAAGTTTGCGGCGCTGGAAGCTCACGGCAGGGAGAGTTTTCATCCTTCTACCATCTGCGTGAGATGTTGGGACTTGCAAGAGACTTTGAGACTTTTTTTTACTGTGCCCATGGTCTGTTCTTCTATTAAATTACGGTACTGCTTGCACTGTTGTAACTATATGTTATAATTATGTGGGTTTTGTCAGTTTTTCAATCTTGGTCTGTCTTGTGTTTCTGTGATATCACCCTGGAGGAACATTGTATCATTTCTTAATGCATGCATTACTAAATGACAATAAAAGAGGACTGCGTGTCCTCATAATCTAAAATGATCTAATCTAATATTGTCCCACATTTTCTTGTCTGAGGAGCAATAATAATGCCTTGAGGTAATGTTACAGCTCTATAAAACCCTGGTTAGACCACACTTGGAATATTGTGTTCCGTTTTGGTTGCCTCATTACAGGAAGGATAGAGAAGATTTAGAGATGGGTGCAGAGAAGATTTACCAGGATTACAGAGCATGTCTTATGTAATAGGTTGAGTGAGCTCGGGCTTTTCACCTTGGAGTGAAGGAGGATGATAGAGGTGTACAAGATGATAAGAGACAAAGATTGAGTGGACAGTCAAAAGCTTTTTCCCTCACAAAAGGGAACGATTCTTCTACATACATGAAATTGTGTTATCTCTGAGCTTCTTTATTTCGGGGATTGCCCTGGGATCAAGGGTGACTCATTTCAAAAGGAGTGGGAGTTGCCAGGGTGTAAATCAGTTTAATATAGTCGGCTCTTTGATCACCAGCTCCCACACATCCCGGAGAGAGACCTTGATCCAGCAGCGGGGAGACCCATGGGAGCAGAACACACCCTGCAGCTCAGACAGCACTCACAGGTACTGGTGAGGCATACAGACACACACACACACACACACACACACACACACACACACACACACAGAAACTCACACACACTCACATGCAGACTTACACACTCGGACAGAGGCTTGCCACTCACAGAGACTCAGACACATTCACACACTTAGAGTCAGATGCATTTACACACTCACAGACACACACAGAAACACACACATACATACACACACACACACACACTTACACAGACACAAACACACACAGGTAGAGTCAGACACCCACACATTCACACTCATAGACTTAGATACACTTACACACTCACAGTCACACACACACCTACAGACACACATAGACTCAGACAAACTCACACACATAGACTGACACATTTACACACTCACAGACACACACACACCACACAGAAACACGCACACATACACATATACACTCATACACACACGTACATACACGGACACACATACGTACACACATGCACTTTTTGTTTTGCCAGTAGGGGAGGGGGTATTTTTGCTCGCCGTTGTTTACGCACGGGTGAGGGGAGCTTCGGGGGGGGACTTTGGGGTTCTTACATTTGACTGTCATTCATTCTTTGGGGCACTTCTCTTTTTGTGGATGGTTGCGAAGAAAAAGCATTTCAAGACATATATTGTATACATTTCTCTGACATTAAATTGAACCTTTGAACCTTTGAACATAGACTGAGGCACACACACACACACTTACACACACACACACACACACACACACACACACTCTCACACACACACTCACACACACACACTTACACACACACACAGACATACACTCACACACACTCTCACACACACATGATTACACACAAACACACACACACACTTACACTCACACACACTCGCGCACACACACTTACACACTCACACACTCTCACACACACACTTACACTCACACACACTCACACATTTATATACACACACACTTACACTCACACACACACACACTCACGCATTTATACACACACACACACACACACACACACACATACACACGCACACAGGGACGTATGTTGGGCCAAAGGGCCCATTTCACTGCTGTCTGACTCTACAAGTCTGTGTTGAGGAGAATATGGATGGTTATCTTTTCGCTAGTTTGGATTAGTTGGGCCGAATGGCCTGCTCCATGCTGTATAATTCTATCAGATTTCCTACAGGGAGCACCACTGACAAGTGATCAGTGAGACGGTGAACAGACTGGCCACAGGAAGGGTCAGCTCTGACTTGATGCCCTTTAGCATCCTGGCTCTCCCCTCCAAAAGCAGAAGCCTCGGGGCAGATTTGTTCGGAAGGCTGATTCAGGACGTGGACTTGTCCCAAACAGTACTGTGGATCCTGTGAGCTTGACTTCACCCTCCTCTCTGGGTGCAGCAGGGGCCGGGTTGCTGAGAAGCGGCAAGTTCCCCTGGAATCCTCCACCCAACCTTTAATGGATTTCTCATCTGCTTGTTTGAGGTAAATATGAATGGCAGATGGTGAAACATCGCATGCTAATAACCTATCAATCCTAACCGGCATGTGTTTGGACTGCGGGAGGAAACCGTATCACCCAGAGGAAACCCAGGTGGTCACGGAGAGAATGTACAAACTCCTTACAGACAGCGGTGGGAATCGAACCTGAGTAGCTGCCACTGCAATAATGTTATGCTGCCACACTGCCCTCGACAAGGCTGGGCTTCTGTCCTGGACAATAACTTACAGATTTTTCAAATGCACAGCAGGGACGCCATACTAGCATAGCAGTCAGCGAACAGCTCAGACATTCTGGAGCTTGCAGTTCTATTCTGGTGATGTTCTGTACGTGCTCCCTGTCAGTGCGTGGGGTTCCTCCCACAGTCCAAAGACGTACGGGTTAGCAGGTGAATTGGTCGCTATACATTGTTCCTTGATTCGGTGGGTTGCTGGGCAGTGTGGCTCATTGGGCCTATTCCACATTGTATCTCTAAACACAATTTTAAAAGTTATCAAACAGTAGTTTGCCTCAGTGATTTTGACCGAGTGATAAACATTGCCCAGGAGATTAGAAAGATAGATAGATATACTTTATTAATTCCGAGGGAAATTTGGTTTCATTACAACCGCACCAACCAAGAACAGAGCGTAAGTATAGCAATACAAAAAATCCCCAACAATCAAACACCAAAATACAAACTATGCCAGATGGAAAATAAGTCCAGGACCAGTCTGTTGGCTCAGGGTGTCTGACCCTCCATGGGAGGAGCTGCACGTTCGATGGCCACAGGCAGGAACGACCTCCCGTGCCGCCAAGTGTTGTATCACGGTGGAATGTGGCCGAAGTCCAACAGTAAGAAGTTCAATATCCAGTCTGCAAACACGTTCCTCGATCGTAATATACCCCGGATTGCACCATCCGTTGTTAGCCAGAACAGTAAGCACCCAATTCCTGGACGCTTACCGCTCTCAGTGCACTTCCGGTCAGGCGGAACGGTATTACCCACTGAACTCCTCTTCTCCAAAAGTCTCTGTTGTCTCCACCCGGTCCTCTTTCCTCAGTTTTGTGATCCCCCTCTGTGCGTTTTCCTCCGGATTTCAGCAGGGGTATCCACCGTTCTGTTCGTTAAGCCAGCTGGTCTTTGCTGGTCCATGGAATACACAATGCGACCTTGCTTCAATCCCACGTGTCGGGATGTAACCATTTCCAGCGCTAAAGAAAACCCAAATAAAACTCTCTCCACCAGCATGTTAGAAAGGGTGCAGCTTTGATGTATTACCGTGAGAAAAAAAATACAAAAAATAACGTAAATTAAAAAGTAAGAAGAAAGTAAGAATAGATCGGAACGGCTGTACCAGGCTGTGTGCACGACCGGCGCATGCACACTAAGAACTGGCCTGTTCTTCTCCAGAACAGCCCCATGGGATTTTTTTTGTTCTGTCTACTTGGGAGCAGACAGACCTTGGTTTAAAATCTTTCATCCACCAATAATCTGTTCAACCCATTGGAAAATTGCTTCCTTCACTACCAACCGACCATCCCTGCTTTCCAAGGCTGTTTAACATTCAAGATTGTTTAATGTCATTTTCAGTACACAAGTGTAAAGGAGAACAAAGTACTGTAATTGTTACTCCAGATCTGATTCAACACATAAAAAACATAATAACAGAAAGAACATAATAATAATTAAAGAAACACAATAAATATAAATCCACAAGATAGCTTATATACATAGATTGATTGTACATCAATAAAATGACACTAGGCACAGGAGTGTCTGTACATAAGGTGACTCTGACAGGAAATGATAAAGTAGTGGTGGTTGGGGGTGTGAAGGGGTGGGTTAGTGGGTGGAGGTGTTGATCAGCCTTACTGCTTGAGGAAAGTAACTGTTTTTGAGCCTGGTGGTCCTGGTGTGGATGCTACGTAGCCTCCTCCCTGGTGGGAGTGGGACAAACAGTCCATGAGCAGGGTGGGTAGGGTCTATCATGTTGTTGCTGGCCCTTGTCGTGACTAACTTTTGTGGGGGCATTTATAACACCACGGCCAGAGAGCTGTCAGTATTCAGATGGAGTGTGGGCAAGTGAGTTTGATTAACACAATACACAGAGTTTCCCATAATTGGGGCTTTTACTGCCTGAGCATTTCTGATGAATGACGTGAACCCATGGTTGGGTAATTAGCCAATCACTGTTCTATGACCTTGAAAGCCAAATCAGGCTGTAGGCAAGCTAGTTAAAGAGGTTCCTTTGTGAATGTAGCCAGAATGTAGCTTGCACTCGTATTCAACAAGAATCTCATCTTTAACTGGAATCTCGTTTTCAACAACAATCTCATTTTCAACAGGAATCTCATAGCCAACAGGAATCTCGTTTTCAACAGGAATTTCATATTCAACAGGAATCTCATATCCAACAGGAATCTCGTTTTCAACAGGAACCTTATATTCAAGAGGAATCTAATTTTCATCAGGAATCTCATTTTCAGTGGGAATCTCGTATTCAACAGCAATCTCATATTCTACAGGAATCTCATCTTCAATGGGAATCTCATTTTCAACATGAATTTCATATTCAGCAGGAATCTCATTTTCAACAGGAATCCTGTTTTCAGCAGGAATTTCGTTTTCAATGTGAATCTCATATTCAACTGGAATTTCATATTCACCAGGAACATTGTTTTCAACAAGAATTTCATATTCAACAGCAATCTCATATTTAACTGGAATCTCGATTTCAACAGGAATCACATCTTCAACAGGGATCCTGTTTTCAACAGGAACATGCAGGGAACAACACTTGAAGGCAGGAGTTTAATAAACTGAAACAATTCAGTCAGGATGGTTCTATCATTCTAGCATCTTCAGAAAAGTTTTCAGTCCACAATGTTAGTTTCCTGCACAGCAAAGTGGTATTCCTTTCATAGGCAGGCAGGAATTTACAGGCAATCCTGATGAAGGTCCTTGACCCAAAACATTAGCAGTTTATTCGTCTCCATAGATGCTGAGTTGCTCCAGCATCTTGTGTGTGTTGCTCTGGATTTCCAGTATCTGCAGAATCTCTTGTTTATATTTTGATGTTCAAATACCAAACTGTTCAGCACATACATTGGGCAGGATTTTCCTTGTGGACAACTGGTGATATTTGTGACCGTGCCCTGTTGACTCATACAGGCTTTCATAATCTGGTTGTCGAAGCAGAGATAGTAGGCACTGGATAGGTACATGGAACATGGGGTTTAGAGGGAGATGGGCCAAATGCGGGAAATTGAGATAAGCTGGGTGAGCATGGACTGTTGGGCTGAAGGGCCTGTAAATATGCTGTGTTACTCTATTACTCTGCAAATGTCACTATATGTATACTGTAATGCTCTGTTACTCTGTGCATCCATAATCAGGGACCCCCACCATTCAGGTTCATCCTCTCTTCTCGCTGCTGCCATCGAGCAGGAGGTACAGGAGCCTCAGGACCCACACTGCCAGGTTCAGGAACAGTTATTACTCCTCAGCCCTCGGGCTCCTAAACCAGAGGGGATAACTTCACTCAACTTCACTCAGCCCATCTCTTAAATGATTCCACAATCTATGGACTCACTTTTAAGGACTCTTCATCTCCTATTCTTGATACTTATTGCTCGTTTGTTTGTTTATTAATTAATTAATTATTTCTTTCTTTTTGTATTTGCACAGTTTGTTTTCTTTTGCAAATTGCTTGTTTGTCTGTCTCTGCTGTGTGTAGTTTTTCATTGATTCTGTTGTGTTTCTTTGTATTTACTGTGAATACCATAATGAATCTCAGGGCTGGATATGGTGACATACACGTTCTCTGATAATAAATTTACTTTGAACTTTGAATCAGAATTCCTGTCTGAATATCAATTGGGAAAATATTACTCTGCTGATTATCAGGTGTACAGGATTAAGGTCGGTCAGCAGTTGAGTAGTGTCACAACAACAACCTCGCACTCAACATCAGTAAGACCAAAGAACTGATTGTGGACTTCAGGAATGGGAAGTTGAGGGAACACACTCCAGTCCTCATCGAGGGATCAGTAGTGGAAAGGGTGAGCATCATGGTCCTAGGTATCTACATCTCCGAAGGTCCATTCTGGGCCCAACATATTGATACAATTACAAAGAAGACATGGCAATGGCTATATTTCATTAGGAGTTTGAGGAGATTTGGTATGTCACCATAGACTGTTGCATATTTCTACAGATGTACCATGGAGAGCATTCTAACTGGCTGCATCACCGTCTGGTATGGTGGGGCCACTCCACAGGATTGGAAAAAGCTGCAGAAAATTATAAACTCCATTGTGGGCACGAGCCTCCCCAGCACAGCGAACACCTTCAAAAGGTGGTGACTCAAAACAGCCTCCATCACCAAGGACAAGCCCCCTGCTCGATGCCACCATCAAGGAGGTACCAAAGCCTGACAACTCACACCTAACATTTCCCCTTCACCATCAGATTTCTGAATGGACAATGAACCCATGGACAGTAATTTAATATTTTATTTTCTTTTTCTGTACTACTTAATTTATTATATATACATACACACTCATGTGAGAGAGGGAGGCAGGGGGAAAGAGAGAGAGAGGGAGATGGATCTCAAGTTGATCTATGTGAGTGGTGAAGATCTCGTGCTCTGTAATTATAATAACGTGTGTGTGTGTCTGTGTATCTATGTGTCTAACTGTGTGTGTGAGTGTTTGTGTGTGTGTGTGTGTCTGATGTGTATGTGTCTGTGTTTGCCTGTGGGTGTGTGTGTGTGGGTTTGTGCCTGTTTGCCTGTGTGTATGTGTGCATGAGTGTGTGTGTGTGTGCATATATACGTCTGTATGTATGTGTGTTTGACTCTGTGTATGTATGTGTGTTTGACTGTGTGTGGGGGGGCACATGCAATAAATTAGCATTAATTGAGAATCAGTAATGGGTTATGGGTTTGGCACCACATCACCGGGTTCCAGCGAGTAGCTGGCATTTGCTTCCACTGGGCGATGTCTGAGCTAGTTGCCTGGCAACGGAGGCTGCAGCTAATAATCCTTGCCTGCTGCTGACATACTGATTACCGAGACATTGCAGATTCCTCACCAATATCTAAATCAAATAAAATCCTTAATGCAGGAGAGTGCCTCTCTTGGAGTGCATTCCTCGGATTAGGAAGATATTTGACGAACTGGGAGTTAATGACTTCAGATGACATAGCAGCAAAGTAACACACTCAAAATGCTGAAGGAACTCAGCAGCTCAGGCAGCATCTATGGAAATTAATGAACAGTCCAGTTTTGGGCCAAGACCCTTCTTCAGGACTAGAAAGGAAGGATTCGCAAGGATAAGAAGATGGTTTGGGGCGGGGGGGGGAGAGATCAAGCCAGAAAGTGAGAGGTGAGGTGAGGCCGGGTGGGTCAGGAGGGAGGGAAGGAGGAGCTGGGGGGGGGTTGATGGGTGGTACAGGTAAAGGGCTGTGAAGAGAGAATCTGATAGGAGAGGAGAGTGGATCATGGAAGAAAGGGAAGGCGGAGGGGAACCAGATAGAGGTGATAGGCAGGTGAGGAGAAGAGAAGAGATAAGAGTGGGGAATAGAAGATGTTACTTGGGTCTTTTTAGGGTCCTGTCAGTGTGGCTGCAGAACGAGCAGATAAAATACATCCCACAAAATGCCGCAGGAACTCAGCAGGTCAGGCAGCATCTATGGAGGAGAATACACAGTCGGCTGTTTATTCATTTCCATAGACATTCCCTGACCTACTGAGTTCCTCCAGCATTTTGTCTGTGTGTTACTGTAGATTTCCAGTATCTGCAAAATCTCTTGTGAAAAGCTAACATTCACGCCAGGACCACAGACTCAAAAAACAATTACTTTCCCTATGCAGTGAGGCTGATCAACACCTCCACCCACTGACCCACCCCTCCACACCCCCAGCCACCACTACTTTATCATTCCCTGCCAGAGTCACTTTATGCACGGACACTCCTGTGCCTAGCGTCACTGTATGGACACACAATCAATCTGTGTACATAAGCTATCTTTGCATTTATATTTATTGCGGGGTCCTTTGTGGGGCACTGGGATCCTGAGTAATAAGTATTTCGCTCTCCTTTACACTTGTGACATTAACAGTCCTGGATCTTACAGGACGCACCAGGTCCCCGGGTAGAGGAGCCCATAGCTGCAGCGCGTTAGCGCACAACCCGCTCCGGCGGCGGCGGCGGCAGCGGCAACGGAGCCGGGCTGACCCGACCCCGATGCATTGGGGGTGGGGTTTGCTGCATTGCTCCCCGGTTATTGGCGGGTTGCCGTCACGTGCTGCGGTTTTGGTGGGGGGGATGCAAATGACTGAGGCATTCTCTGCCGCTCCCCCCGCCGGCTCTCGGTGGGAAGAGAGCGATGGTGCGGAGCGCCGGCTGACGGTAAGGGGGTGGGGGGAGCGGAGGCGGGCTGGAGCGCGATCGGGGATCGGGGAGCCGGGAGCTGGGAGCCGGGAGCCGGGAGCCGGGGCTGCCGCGTCTCTGGCTGTGCGGCAGCCGGGTTCCGGCGAGCGGTCTTCCCCGGCGCGCCGAAGAGCGGGTTGTCACAGTAACGCCGTGCGAACCTGCCGGCGAAGGATGTGCGGGCACTGCCAGGGACCGGGCGGGTCGGAGCAGTGTGCCCGTGTGCCAGGCGCACCGCCAACACGGGCTGTCTTCATTGTTATCGGCGTGCCCCTGGCTCCCCTTCCATCACGCCCACGGGGGCCAGAGTGCGGGGAATGGTCCCGTGCGGATCGGCCTGGCATTCTTACACTCGGACTGCCTTGGGTTTCTCATTCGCAAAGAACTCCTTGTCTTCTGGGACCTCTGCGCTGTGCGTCTTTGAAATAGTTAAAAGAAATGGATGTCTGGTAGACACAACATCGCCAGGACGAGTAACTTCTGCAAAAGCTGTTGCTGTTCTGTAGTGTCTGTGTCTGTGTGTGAGGGAGGAGAAATACTTAGTATTGGAACCACTGAAATTAAATATCTTTGCTCAGGGATGACTGGATGGGAGTTTACTGACAGAAGACAAATATTTGCGATCTGTCTACTGGCATGTTCAGAGAGAATGCCGGTGGGCTCTAAGTTAATCTAAATAATACTAGCAATGACTTCTAATAATTTTATTTTCATGCTTATGTGTTTGGGATTGTTAGTGCACTAACCATATACTAGGATATACAAGGAGTTATATTGTTTATGCACACAAAATGCTGGAAGACCAGGCAGCATCTATGAAGGGAAATTTAAAAAGTCACCACTTCAGGCCGAGACCCTTCATCAGGATCCACCTTGACCTCCTTTCCCCTCCCCCAACTTCTGCCCCCTTCCTTTCCAGTCCTGATGAAGGGTCTCTGCCTGAAACCTCGACTGTTTATTCCTCTCCATAGATGCTGCCTGGCCTGCTGAGTTCCTCCAGCGTTTTGTGTGTGTTGATCTGGATTTAACAACATCTGCAAAATCGCTTGTGTTTTTGTTATCGATTAGGATTAAAAGTTTTAATTTGAGAAAAAAAATGATGACTAGCTTATTAGTGTCATGGAACATGGAAATGGGCCCAGGGGCTCACCTGGTTCATGCTGTTTGTCCCTTTAGTCTGGTGGCTGTTTGTCACTGACTCTGGAATGGTTAGTTAAAACCTGCAGTTGGTTTGCTGCATTACTGCTTCTCCAGAGTTGTTCAATAGTGGCCAATTGCTGGATGCAAATCAAAATCAGGTTTAATATCACTTGCTTGTGTCCTGAAATTTGTTGTTCTGTGGCAGCAGTACATTGCGACACATAATATAATAGGAAATGTATAAAATTAAATAAGTAGAGCAAAATCAAGAGAGGGAAATCTGTGAGTGTAGTGTACACGAACAAAACTCATTCAGGGGTAATGCCTAAACCGTCGCTGAACAACATCCATTAAATCTTTCCTGCTCTCCCTGTCCTGCTGATAATTATTGAGACTGTTCGTATGTTGATGTTTATTAAAGTTTGATTACTGACATTTGCACACGTGACTTCTGCTAATTGCGCTATTGTCTTGTAAATTATTGGCTGTGATTGTGATGTCTGTTATAGTATTGTCCTGTGTTTTATGCTTGGTACTGAACCACAATCGATTCTGGTTTGTTTCACATACTGGCAGTAAAGTGATTCTGATGGGTTCATTGTTCATTGAGAAATCAGATGTTGGGGGCAAGAGGCTGTTCCTGAAATGTTGAGTGTAAGCCTTCTGGCTCCTGTACCACCTCTTCTATGGTAGCAATGAGAAGAGGGAATGTCCTGGCTGATGGGGGTCATTAATGATGGATATCGCCTTTTTGAGGCATTACCTTTTGAAGATGTCCTCGAAGCTGGGGAGGCTAGTGACCATGATGGAGGTGGCTGTGTTTACAACTGTCTGCAGCTTTTTCCAATCCTGTGCAGTGGCCTCTCCATATCAGACGGTGATGCAACCGGTTAGAATGTTCTCTGCAATGCATCTGTAGACATTTGCTAGAGTCTTTGGTGACATACAAGATCTCCTCAAACTCCTCATGAAATATAGCCGCTGTGGTGTCTTTGTAATTGCATCAATATGTTGGGCTCAGGATAGATCCTCAGGTGTTGACACCCAGAAACTTGAAACTACTCACCCTTTCCACTTCTCGATGAGGACTGATGGTGTGTTTCTTCGACTTAACCTTCCTGAAGTCCACAATCAATTCTTTGGTTTTACTGACATTGAGTGAAAGGCTGTTGCTGTGACCCTACTCAACCAGCTGATAATCTTGCTCCTATACGCCTTCTCATCACTGAAACTCTGGCAGCAGTAGTTGTCATCGGCAATTTATAGATGGCTAGCTATACGATCATGGGTGTAGAGAGGACAGTGCAGTGGGCTAAGCATGCATGCCTGAGGTACAAGTGTTGTCAGTGAGGAGGAGATGTTATTTCTGATCCGTACAGACTGTGGTCACCCGATGAAGTAATGGAACTAGTTGCAGAGTGAGATACAGAAGCCCAAGTTTTGGAGACTTTTGATTAGAACCGAGAGTATGATTGTGTTGAGCACTGAGCTGCAGTCAATAAACAGCAGCCTGACCTGAGTATTACTATTGTCCGGGTGAACAATGGCTGAATGGAGAGCCAGTGAGAGTAATCCACTGTAGACCTACACAGTGGATCCAGGTCCTTGCTTAGACAGGAGTTGATTCTAGCCATGAACAACCTCTCAAAGCACTTCATCACCATAGATTTATGTGCCACTGGGTGATAGTTGTTGAGACAGCCCAACCTGCTCCTCTTGGGCACTGGTATGATCGTCACCCTTTTGAAGCAGGTGGGAACCTCTGACTACAGGAGAGATAGATAGATAGAGAGAGAGAGAGATAGAGAGAGACAGAGAGAGAGGGAGACAGAGACAGAGAGAGAGAGAGACAGAGAGACAATGTTCCTGAACACGCAGAGCCTATCAAGTACTCCTTCGAGGCCTGATGCCTTGCGAGGGTTCACCCTCTTGAAAGATGTTCTGACGTTGGCCTCCAGGACAGAGGTCTCAAGTTCACCAGATGCTACAGGGATTTGCACAGGTGTTGTTTTATCCTTCCTTTCGAAGCGTGCGGGAAAGGTGTCGTCTTCATCTGGGAGTGAAGCATCACAGCCATTCGTGATGTTAGGTTTCTCTTTGTAGGAAGTAATGGCCTGAAAGCCCTGTCAGAGCTGACATGCATCCAGTTCCATCTCTAGCATCAATTGGAATTGTTCTTCACTCTTAAGATAGCTTTCTGTATGTTGTACCTGAGCTGCTAGTATATTTCTGGATCATTGGTATTGAATGCCACAGAACTACTCCTAAGCAGACTATGAATCTCCTGGTTCACCCATGGCGTTTGGTTTCAGTATATACAGTAGGTTCTTGAAGGCACACACTCATCTGCAGTGGTTCTGACGAATGCACCGACAGCTGTGAGATATTCATTCGGCCTTGAAGGTGAATCCCTGTATATTGTCCAGTGCATCAACTCAAGGTTGTTCTGTAAGTGCTCCTCTGCCTCCCTTGATCATACCTTGGTCCTCCGCACTGACGGTGCAGTCTTCATTCTCTGGGAGTAGAAGTACAGCCAGGTGTTCAGACTTTCCAAACTGTGGGCATGGGGTGGTGGGGTGGCAGCATGCAGAATCCTCGACGGAATGTAAAAGTGCAGGCGGATGCAAGAATGGCAGAGACAGATCTGAGGATTAAAATTTCAAAGTAAATTTATTATCAAACTACATAAATGTCACCATATACAACTGAAAGATTCATTTTTAGTGGGGATTGGCAGCAGATGCGAAGAAACACAATAGAACCAATGGAAAAACTGCACACAAAAGCCAAAGAGCCAATGTCCAAAAGATGACAAATTGTGCAAATACAAAAACTTAAACAAAATAATAATAAATAAGTAATAAATAATATTGAGAACATGATCTTCACCAGTCCTGATGAAGGGTCTCAGCCTGAAAAATCAATTTTTGCTCTTTTTCATAGATGCTTCCTCAGGCATTTTGTGTGTGTTACTTTGATTTCCAGCATCTGCAGATTTTCTCTTGTTTGAGAACATGAGTTGCAGAATCCTTGAAAGTGAGACTGTAGGTTGTAGAATCTGTTCAACATTGGCAAAACCCATCAGTTCAGGTTGAAGGGTAATAACTTCCTGAACCTGCTGGTGTGGGACCTGAGGCTCCTGTACCTCCTGCCTGATGGCTGCACTGAGAAGAGAGCATGGCCTGGATGGTGGAGGTCCTTCATGATGGATGCTGCTTTCTGTGGCAGTGCTCTTGTAGATATGCTCAATAGTGGGACAGAAGATTCCAGAAACTCAACAGGACCAGCCATGTAACCACTGTGGTTAGTCAGAGGGTGGGTAACACTGGGGGATTGACTTGCCCCATGACATCACTGTCTACAAGGTACATGCCAGGATGGGATGGAATGATCACCACTTGCCTGCATGAACACAGAGCCAACAATTCAAGGACCCCCAACAGAGAGGATTGTACTGAGACCATTCCTGCCACTCCCATCCCCCATCCCCCATCTGACCTGGGTTGTCCACTTATGGTCAGCTTAGCGTCGTCGAGAGAAATTCCAAAATTGGAATCGTCACGTGTACGAAGATACAGGGAACAGTTTGGATTGCTATCGGTTCATACAGATCAGATCATTACACAGTACATTGAGGTGGAACAAGGTCAAACAATAACAATATAGAATAAAGTGTAATAACTGCAGAGAAAGTGCAGAGCAGGTAGACAGTAAAGTAGGCATCATGATAGATTAGCGGTTAGTATGACGCTATTGTAGCTCAGGGCACTTGAGTTCAGGGTTCAATCCTGGTACCCTCTGTAAGTAGTTTGTATATCCTCCCTGTGAAATGTCTGGGTTTCCTCCCACAGTCAAAAGGCATACTGGTTCGTAGGTTAATTGGCCATTGTAAATGGTCCTGTGATTAGGCTAGGGTTAAATGGGTGGGTTGTTGGGCGGTGCGGCTCATTACACCAGAAGGTCCTGTTCTGCGCTGTATCTCTAAATCAATAAATCATAACAAGTTAGCTTGTGAGGTCAATAGTCCGTCTTGTCATGCTAGGGAACCATTCAATAGTTGTATAACAGTGGGGCAGAAGCTGTCCTCAAGTCTGGTGGTACGTGATTTCAGACTTGGACTCGCCCACTGTAGGAAACGTCCTCTTCACGTCTTCTTTATCTCAGCCTTTGTTCTTGAGTAACTTTCTACTGATTCTTTGGCTCAGTTGCAGAGTTACCCAGTGACCTGTGAGAGAGTTCGGAGGCAAGGTCTATGCTTGGCGTGCCATTGCTGTTCGCCGCCAGCCATGCTCTGATGGAACAGTTTAATTCCCGCCTGCCTGACAAAAGGCATCTTGATAAACTTTATTAAATTCAGCCCAAGTTCTTTAAAAATTTGTTATTCCTGCTTTTTATTTTGTCAAAGTCCAAATACTTTCCCTGAGGCTCTAGTAATGTGAATCGCTGTTTTTATTGCAATACCTGGAATTCCAGAATTACTGGAGTTAATGATTATAAGCTGTGAGAAAAGGATCACTTCCCTTCCAATAACACGAGGCCAGACACACAAGTGTTAAGTGTTTGCTGTGGAGTGGAATGAAAAGTGCATTACAGCAAAAAGCTGAGCAACAGAAAAGGGCAGGTATTTACAGTGGGAACCAGAGGGCACAGCCTCAGAATAGGATAGAATATAAGGTGGGGAATCTGTGGAATTCATTGCCTCAGACGGCTGCGGAGTCCAAATCACTGGGTACATTTAGAGTAGAGGTTGATAGGTTCTTAGTCATTAAGGGTGTAACGGTCACGAGGAGAAGGTAAGAGAATGAGGTTAATAAGTCAGCCATGCTGGTTTGGCAGAGCAGACTCGTTGGGCATCATCCTGCTCCTCCATCTAATGGTCTTGAGACTTGATGAAGGATCTCACTCAAAATGTTGACGGTTCATTTCTCCCCACAGATGCTGCTCAACCTGCAGAGTTCCTTCAGCATTTACAGCAAGAGTTGATAGTTTCTGGATCAGTCAGGGTGTCAGAGGCAGGAGAATGGGGTTGAGAGGGATAATAAGTCAGCCACAATCAGACTCAGAATTACCGGCACAGGTCGTGAAATTTGTTGTACCATTGCTACCATCAGGGAGGAGGTACAGGAGCCTGAAAACACACACTCAACGTTTCGAGAGCAGCTTCTTCTCCTCCACCATCAGATTTCTGAATGGACAATGAACCCAAGAACACTACCTCACTATTTTTCTTTGTTTGCTCTTTCTGTATCACTAATTTAAATATATCACTACTGCTGCTGTAACACAGGAAATTTCATGACATCTGTCAGTGATATCTTTTTTGTAGCCTGGGAAAAATACACACTCAGGACAACAAATACTTTATCGGGTGTTTAATTCCTTTATCTGTTTTAGATGTTTTAATACAGAAAGAGGATATCAAAAATAAAAGCAACACATGTATTTTTAAAAAAAATTAGTTCCTGCTGTTACAATCCCAGCTTAATTTCGGTCCACACACTTGTATATCAATAGTTATGCAGTGTGTAAATAAATAAAACAAAATATACAGAACTGGTAGGTAGTGGCAGTTTTAAAATACAATACAAACAACATTAGAAAACCACCAACCCTGTACCTTATACACAACATCAAAAATATAAAAAAAACCTCATCTTAACAAAGAGGTATACTCACTTTGGAACACACGTGCTTGACTTTCAAATACGTATAGGCGAGACTATGAAACAAAATTTCTTCTATATTATGTATTGCATTGAACTGCTGTTGCTGTTAACAAATTTCACAACGCATGCCGGTGACAATAAACCTGATTCTGATCCTGAATTCTCCTCGCTCACGCTACGTGAACAGAGATTAACACATTCACATTACTCCGTTACATTCACATTTGGTCATGAAACCATAAAATGAGACAAAAATAAACTGTCACAAAAACTTTTACAATATATTGCCTTGTAGTTAAGGAGGTGGGGTAGGGTAGGGTAGGGTACTGACATGGATAGAAAATTGGTTGGCAGACAGGAAACAAAGAGTTGGGATTAATGGGTCCTTTTCAGAATAGCAGGCAGTGACTAGTGGGGTACCGCAAGGTTTGGTGCTGGGACCGCAGCTATTTACAATATCCATTAATGATTTAGATGAAGGGATTAAAAGTAACATTAGCAAATTTGCAGATGACACAAAGCTGCGTGGCAGTGTGAAATGTGAGGAGGATGTTATGAGAATGCAGGGTGACTTGGACAGGTTGGGTGAGTGGGCAGATGCAGTTTAATGTGGATAAATGTGAGGTTATCCACTTTGGTGGCAAGAACAGGAAGGCAGATTACTATCTGAATGGTGTCAAGTTAAGAAAAGGGGAAGTACAGCGAGATCTTGGTGTCCTTGTTCATCAGTCACTGAAAGTAAGCATGCAGGTACAGCAGGCAGTGAAGAAAGCTAATGGCATGCTGGCCTTCATAACAAGGGGAATTGAGTATAGGAGCAAAGAGGTCCTTCTGCAGTTGTACAGGGCCCTGGTGAGACCACACCTGGAATATTGTGTACAGTTTTGGTCTCCAAGTTTGAGGAAGGACATTCTAGCTATTATAGGAGTGTAGTGTAGGTTCACGAGGTTAATTCCCGGGATGGCGGGACTGTCACATGTTGAAAGATTGGAGCGACTGGGCTTGTATACACTGGAATTTAGAAGGATGAGCAGGGTCCTGATTGAAACATACAAGATTACTAAGGGATTGGACACGCTAGAGGCAGGAAACATGTTCCTGATGTTTGGGGAGTCCAGAACCAGAGGCCACAGTTTAAGAATAAGGGGTAGACAATTTAGAACAGAGTTGAGGAAAAACTTTTTCACACAGAGGGTTGTGGTTCTGTGGAGTGCTCTGCCTCAGAAGACAGTGGAGGCCAATTCTCTGGATTCTTTCAAAAAAGAGTTAGATAGAGCTCTTAAAGATAGCAGAGTGAAGGGATATGGGGAGAAGGCAGGAAAAGGGTACTGATTGTGGATGATCAGCCATGACCACAGTGACTGGTGGTGCTGGCTTGAAGGGCTGAATGGCCTACTCCTGCACCTATTGTCTATTGTTAAATTACTGGAAAGACTAACCTACTTGGCGGATAGAAAACTTCGCACAACCACTCTATCCAGTGCTGATACCTTACTCGCAAAAATCTAAAGTATCCACATGTAAAACATTTCAAAGTACCAATATTCTAGATTTACAAACAAGTATATAATGAATTTGCATGGATATTATAAAATATTATTCACCTTTCCTCACCCTATGACCAGTACCCCTGGAGGGGGGGAATAGCACCCAGTACTTGATGTGCTTTCTAGAACATTGTATCTCTTCTTTCCACTCCACACGTGCGTAATCACATTACTGTTTGCTCTTAAAGGCTCAGGCAGCAATTCTAGCGCTACCAGGGTGAATATACAAGTGACTTTAACAATAACAAATAATATTCAATCGTCACCTGGTTATATATTAAACCTGATTCTGATTCTCTTGCTGGTCGTTCACTACTTCCCTCACTCCCTTTCACAAGAGGTGGGATCTTTCAGCTTTCTCCTTCGGCAGACGTGTCCCACCACTCCCCATGTCTCCAGCTGGTCTCTGTTGCAGGGGTTGGTGAGGTAAATGGCTCCTGCCGCAGGATTGTCCTGGACTCTGGCCTGATCTTTAGAAAGCAGAGAGATGACTGGATCCAAATGCATTTTCCAGCCTCCGAGGTCTAATGACCCCCAGGGTTCACGACTCAGCGAGGCCGGTCTTTGATGCCCTGTGATCGGTGGGTCCTTGGGGTCGAGGCCTGAGAGTCGATTCAATCCCCGAGGCCTGATGTCTGCGAGTGCAAGGCTGAAAAAGATACCCTGTCCTGGGGTTGAAGGACTGCATGTGCATGGGAAGGAGGGGAGAACAGGGCTTGCTTTGCTCTTCTGCTGATGTTCTTTTGTTGCTTGTTGTGTTCTCAGTTGTTCTGAACATTGTGAGCATGCCAATTTGGAGCCAGAGTGTGTGGCAGCACATGTGATAAATTTCTATCTTAATAAATTCTCCCAATAGATTGGTGGAAAATTATAATAAGCAGTTCCATATATCACTACTCGAATCACCCCTCTATATTAGGAATCCCACAGCACACACGATTCCTTCAAAATGCCCTCCATCCTCTGCCATCCTCACACCCGTTTTACTGCACACCCCAACAGTAATCCGGTTGTTCCACTGGACAACATAGACATGTTATGTTGGCACCAGAATGTGTGCTGACACCTGCAGGCTGCCCCCTGCACATTCTTGGATGTGTTGTTTGTTAACACCAACGATACGTTTCACTCTGTTCGGTGTACAGGGGGTAAGTTTTAAATCTTCGTGATTCACTCAGTCTGACCACCCTGTGCTGCACTCCTAATCGGGCTGGGTCTGACCCCATCAGTTAACCCCTAATGGTTAACATCAGCCGTGATTCCTGTCAATCTCGAGAGGACACTTTGTTTCCTCATCACTGGCTGCATGCATCTTTCCCTAAGCACACGATTTGTCTTGGGATGTTTAAGGAATATATGGCAGCTTGAATTTATCAAACACTCTACAACATTCTGACGTACTTCACGGAAACATTGTCAATTTAAAACAAGATGAGCAAAACCACTCAGTTGCCACTTTATCGGATATCACCTGTAATTAATTAAGACCATTAGATATAGGAGCGGAATTAGGCCATTTGGCCCATCAAAACTGCTCCGCCATTTCATCATGGCTGATCCAATTTTCCTCTCAGCCCCTAACTCCTGCATTCTCCCCATATACCCTTGACCAATACCTCTTGACCAATCAAGAATCTATCAACCTCTGCCTTAAATATACATAAAGACTTGGCCAACACAGCTGTCTATGGCAAAGAATTCCACGGATTCACCACTCCAGCTGAAGAAATTTCTCCTCCTCTCCATCTACAAGGACACTCCTCTATTCTGAGACTGTGTCCTCTGGTCTTAGACTCTCCCACCATAGGAAACATCCTTTCCACATGCACTGTATCAAGGCCTTTCACCATTCAATAGGTCTCAATGCGTTCGCCCTTCATTCTTCTGAATTCTAGTGAATAGAGGCCCAGAGCCATCAAACACTCTTCACATGACAATCCATTCAATCCTGGAATCAGTTTCATGAACCTCCTTAGAACCCTCTCCAGTTTCAGCACATCCTTTCTAAGATAAGGAGCACAAATCTGCTCACAATACTCCGTGAGGCCTCACCAGTGCTTTATAAAATTTCAACATTACATCCTTGCTTTTATATTCTTGTCCTCTTGAAATGAATACTAACAGCACTTTTTCCTTCCTCTCCACAAACTCAACCTGTAAATTAACCTTTAAGGAATCCAGCACCAGGACTTCCCGGTCCCTTTGCACCTCAGTTTTTTGTATTTTCTCTCCATTTAGAAAATAGCCATTCCTTTCATTTCTTCTACCAAAGTACATGACCATACAATTCCTGACACTGTATTCCATCAGCCATTTCTTTGCCTATTCTTCTATTCTGCTTCGGTAGCCTCTCTCATTTCCTCAAAACTACCTGCCCCTCCAGCTATCTTCATATCGCCTGCAAAGTTTGCAACAAAACCATCAATTCCATCATCCAAATAATTGACATGTAACGTAAAAAGAATTGGATGCAGCATAGACCCCTGTGGAACACCACTAGTCTCCAGCAACCAGCCAGAAAAGACTCCCTTTATTCCCAGTCTTTGCCTCCTGCCAATCAGCCACTGCTTTATCCATGCTAGAATCTTTCCCAAAATAGTACGGGCTCATAGCTTGTTAAGCACCCTCATGTGTGGCACCTTGTCAAAGGCCTTCTGAAAATCCAAGTACACAACATCAACCGATTCTCCTTTATCTATCCTGCTTTTTTATTTCTTCAAAGAATTCCAACAGATTTGTCAGGCAAGATTTTCCCGAGAGGAAACCATGCTGACTACGGTCTATTTTATCATGTGTCTCCAAGTACCCTGAAACCTCGTGGTTAATAATCAACTCCAACATCTTCCCAACCACTAAGGTCAGACTAACTGGCCTATAGTTTCCTTTCTTCTGCTTCTGTCCCTTCTTGAAGAGTGGAGTGACATTTGCAATTTTCCAGTCTTCCGGAACCATTCTGGAATCTAGTGATTCTTGAAAGATCATTACTAATGCCTCCATGATCTCTTCAGCCATCTCGTTCAGAACTCTGGGGTGCACAACATCTGATCCAGGTGACTTATCTGCCTTCGGACCTTTCAGTTTCCCAAGAAGCTTCTTTCTAGTAAAGGAAACTTCACATACTTCATGACCCCTGACACCTGGAGCTTCCACCATACTGCTGTTATCTTCCACAGTGAAGACTGATGCAAAATACCTGTTCAGTTCATCCGCTATTTCATTGTCACCATTACTACCTCTCCAGTATCATTTTCCAGCAGTCCAATATCCACTCTTGCCTCTCTTTTACACCTTATGTATCTAAAGAAACCTTTGGTATCCTCTTTAATATTATTTGCTAGCTAACTTTCACATTCTATCTTCACCTTAAGTTGCCTTATGTTGGTTTTTAAAAGCTTCCGAATCCTCCCACTTCTCACTAACTTTTGCTCTATTAATTAAGCCCCCTGTTGGGCTTTTATGTTGGCTTTGACTTCTCTTTTTAGCCATAGTTGTGTCATATTTCCTTTAGAATATGTCTTCCTCTTTGGGATGTATATATCCTGTGCCTTCCAAATTGCTTCCGGAAATTCTGTCATTGCTGCTCTGTCACCTTCCCTCCCAGTGTTCTTTTCCAGTAAACTTGGCCAACTCCTCTCTCATGCTTCTGTAATTCCCTTAACTTCACTGGAATACTGGTACTTTAGCTTCTTCTCCAAGTTCAGGGTGAACTTAGTCATATTATGGTTACTCGCATCTAAGGGTTTTTTTTTACCTTAAGCCTTTGAATCAATTCTGGTTCATTGCACAACATACAATCCAGAATAGCTGATCCTCTTGTGGGCTCAAACATGAGCTGTTTTAAAAAGCTATCTTATAGGCACTCTAGAATTTCCCCCTCCTGGAATCCAGCACCAACCTGATTTTTCCAATCTACCTGCATACTAGATTATGAAGACTCGCAGTCCTCTTTTATTGTCATTTAGTAATGCATGCATTAAGAAATGATACAATATTTCCTCCGGTGTGATATCACAAAACACAGGACAGATCAAGACTGAAAAACTAACAAAACCACATAATTATAACATATAGTTACAACAGTGCAACAATACCATAACTTGATGAAGAACAGTCCATGGCACAGTAAAAAGTTCAAAGTCTCTCAAATGTCCCACATCTCATGCAGACAGGAGAAGGAAGAAAAACTTTCCCTGCCATGCCCGACCACAGCCCGACTCTGAGTCATCCGAAAATTCTGAGCCTCCGATCAGCTCTCCGACACCAAGTACCGAGCACCATCTGTATCCGAACGATTCGACCTCAATCTTGGTCGCCAACAGCAGGCAAAGCCGGGGATTTTGAGGCCTTCCCTCCGGAAGATTCTTGATCGTGTAGTAACAACAGCAGCGAACCTGCGTTTCAGAGATTTCTCCAGATGTTCCTCTGTGCTTTCACGTCTGTCTCCCATCAAATCAGAATTGTCCACGGCCCCTATTTAACGGATAAAATATCATTTTCACCGGAGAGCTGCGTGCGCGTGGCACACTGCTCTCTTCCTCCTGCCTTTTAAAGTGTCCCATGGCTATTGCAACATTGCCCTCTTGGCGTGCATTTTCTATCCCCTGTTGTAACTTATAGGCTACATCCCTACTACTGTTTGGGGATCTGTTTACCACTCCAATCAGGATCTTTTTACCCTTGAAGTTCCTTAGCTCTATCCACAATGATTCAACACCTTTCTACCTTTTGTCACCTCTTTTTAACGATTTGATGTCATTCTTCACCAACAGAGCAACGCCACCCCTTCTGCCTTCCTGCTGGCCCTTTGTATACCCTTGGACATTAAGTTCCCAGCTATCGTCTTTCATTCATGATTCCGTGATGCCTATGACATCACACGTGCTAATGTACAACTGTGCTGCAAGTTCATCTACCTTATACTGCGTGCTTTCAGGTACAACACTTTCAATCCTTCGCCATGTTGTTGCACCACGCTCAACCTTTTGGTTGCTGACTTTGTCTGAGGTCTCACCAGCATCTGCCTCCACAACCTCTCCACTAACTGTCCTGGCACTCTGATTCTCTGTGTGACAGGAGAACACACATCATAGTACAATAGCCTCTGTTTTATTATTTTGTACATTATTATTGCACATTGGTACATTATTGTGTATTTATTATTCTGTACTTTATTATTAGTTAAGTCTACACACTGTTAAGTGTGTTTTTAAATGTTGCTGCTGTAACAAAAGAATTTCCCACTTGGGATCAATGAAATATTATTATTATTATTATTATTGTCATTGTTATCATTCCCCAATGCTCTGGCACCTCACCTGTGACTAAGGATATTTTAAATATCTCTTCCAGGGCCTCTGCAATTTCTGCTCCTGCCTTTCATAAGGTCCGAGGAAATACCTTGTCAGGCTTCAGGGGTTTATACTTCCTAACTTGACTCATGGAAACAAACACCTCCTCAGCTGCTCTTCTGTAATCTGTATAGGGTCCAGGACCTCACTGCTGCCTCACATCTATAAACACTGTCATTTCCTGAGTAAATACAAATGCAGAAGATCCATTTAAGATCCTCCCCATCTCTTTCAGCTCCACGCATAGATTACCATGTGAATCCTCCAGAGGACCAATTTTGTCCCCTTGCCATCATTTTTCTCTTAATATATCTGCAGAAGCCCTTGGGATTCTCCTTCACCATGTCTGCTAGAGCTACCTCATGCCTTGTTTTAGCCTTCCTGATTTCCTTCTTAAGTGTTCTCACGCATTTGTACTAGAATTGCTGGGGGGTTGGAACCGAACTGAAGTGACGGAGGAAGGGGCAGTAGGCTCACAAATTGAGAAAGCTTGTAGACAGTGCGAGAGGGAGGATAGGCAGGTGATAGAGAAGGGACGCACTGAGACCGATGGTTTGAGATGTGTCTATTTTAATGCAAGGAGTATTATGAACAAAGCAGATGAGCTTAGAGCATGGATCAGCACTTGGAGCCGTGATGTTGTGGCCATTACAGAGACTTGGACGGCGCAGGGGCAAGAATAGCTACTTCGAGTGCCAGGCTTTAGATGTTTCAGAAAGGACAGGGAGGGAGTAAAAGAGGTGGAGGTGTGGCATTGTTGATCAGAGATAGTGTCATGGCTGCAGAAATTATGGAGGGGTTGTCTATGGAGTCTCTGTGGGTGGAAGTTAGGAATAGGAAGGGGTCAATAACTTTACTGGGTGTTTATTATTGACCATCCATTAGTAACAGGGACATCGAGGGGCAGGTAGGGAAATATATTCTGGAAAGGAGTAATAATAACAAGGTTCTTGTGGTGGGAGATTTTAATTTCCCAAATATCAATTGGCATCTCCCTAAAGAGAGGGGTTTAGATGGGGTGGAGTTTGTTAGGTGTGTTCAGGAAGGTTTCTTGACACAATATGTAGATAAGCCTACAAGAGGAGAGGCTGTACTTGATCTGGTATTGGGAAATGAACCTGGTCAGGTGTCAGGTCTCTCAGTGGGAGAGCATGTTGGAGATAGTGGAGAGGGATAGAAACAGACAAGTTAGGGATATGTTTAGTTGGAGTAAAGGGAAATATGAGGCTATCAGGCAGGAACTTGGAAGCTGAAATTGGAAACAGATGTTCTCAGGGAAGCATACAAAAGAAATGTGGCAAATGTTCAGGGGATATTTATGTGGGGTTCTGTGTAGATACGTTCCAATGAGACAGGGAGAGGATGGTAGGGTACAGGAACCGTCGTGTACAAAGGCTGTTGTAAATCTAGTCAAGAAGAAAAGAAGGTCTTACAAAAGGTTCAAAAAACTAGATAATGATAGAGATCTAGAAAAATATAAGGCAAGCAGGAAGGAGTTTAAGAATGAAATTCGGAGAGCCAGAAGGGGCCATGAGAAGGCCTTGGCAGACAGGATTAAGGAAAACCCCAAGGCATTCTACAAGTATGTGAAGAGCAAGAGGATAAGACGTGAGAGAATAGGACCAATCAAGTGTGACAGTGGAAAAGTGTGTATGGAACCGGAGGAGATAGCAGAGGTACTTAATGAATACTTCGCTTCAGTATTCACTATGGAAAAGGATCTTGGCGATTGCAGGGATGACTTGCAGCAGGCTGAAAAGCTTGAGCATATAGATATTAAGGAAGATGATGTGCTGGAGCATTTGAAAAGCATCAAGTTAGATAGGTCACCGGGACCAGACGAGATGTACCCCAGGCTACTGTGGAAAGCGAGGGAGGAGATTGCTGAGCCTCTGGCGATGATCTTTGCATCATCTATGAGGACGGGAGAGGTTGTTGAGGATTAGAGGGTTGCAGGTGTTGTTTCCTTATTCAAGAAAGGGAATAGAAACAGCCCAGGAAATTATAAACCAGTGAGTCTTACTTCAGTGGTTGGTAAGTTGATAGAGAAGACCCTGAGGGGCAGGACTTATGAACATTTGAAGAGGCATAATATGATTCAGGATAGTCAGCATGGCTTTGTCAAAGGCAGGTCATGCCTTACGAGCCTGATTGAATTTTTTGAGAGTGTGACTAAACACATTGATGAAGGAAGAGCAGTAGATGTAGTGTTTATAGATTTCAGCAAGGCATTTGATTAGTTACGCCATGCAAGGCTTATTGAGAAAGTAAGGAGGCATGGGATCCAAGGCGACATTGCTTTGTGGATCCAGAGCTGCCTCGCCCACGGAAGGCAAAGGGTGGTTGTAGCTGGGTCATATTCTGCATGGAGGTCAGTGACCAGTGATGTGCTTCAGGGATCTGTTCTGGGACCCATGCTCTTCATGATTTTTTATAAATGACCTGGATGAGGAAGTGGAGGGATGGGTTAGTAAATTTGCTGATGACACAAAGGTTGGTGGTGTTGTGGATAGTGTGGAGGGGTGTCAGAGGTTACAGCGGGACATTGATAGGATGCAGAACTGGACTGAGAAGTGGCAGGTGGAGTTTAACCCAGTAAGTGTGAAGTGGTTCATTTTGGTAGGTCAAATATGATGGCAGAATATTAGCATTAATGGTAAGACTCTTGGCAGTGTGGAGGATCAGAGGGATTTGGGGTCTGAATCCATAGGACACTCAAAGCTGCTGCGCAGGTTGACTCTGTGGTTATGAAGGCATACGGTACATTGACCTTCATCAATCGTGGGACTGAGTTTAAGAGCCGAGAAGTCATGTTGCAACTATATAGGACCCTGGTCAGACCCCACTTGGAATACTGTGCTCAATTCCGGTCGCCTCACTTCAGGAAGGATGTGGAAACCATAGAAAGGGTGCAGAGGAGATCTACAATGATGTTGCCCGGATTAGGGAGCATGCCTTATGAGAATAGGTTGAGTAAACTCTGCCTTTTCTCCTTGGGATGAGTGGTAACCTGATGGAGGTGTATAAGATGATGAGAGGCATTGATCGTCTGGATAGTCAGAGGCTTTTTCCCAGGGCTGAAATGGCTAGCATGAGAGGACATAGTTTTAAGGTGCTTAGAAGAAGGTACAGAGAAGATGTCAGGGGTAAGTTTTTTTACACAGAGAGTGGTGAGTGTGTGGAATGGGCTGCCTGCGACAGTGGTGGAGGCGGATATGATAGGGTCTTTTAAGAGACTCCTGTATAGGTACATGGAACTTAGGAAAATAGAGGGCTATAGGTAAGCCTAGGTAATTTCTATGGTAAGGATATGTTCGTCACAGCTTTGTGGGCCGAAGGGCCTGTATTATGCTATAGATTTTCTATGTTTCTATGTCTTGTACTCCGTAAGCACCTCATTTGTTCCTACTTGCCTAGACTTGCTCTGCACCTCCTATTTTTCTTAACCAGGGCCTCAATATCTCTCAAAAACCAAGGTTTCCAAAACCTGTTATCCTTGCTTTTTATTCTGAGAGAAACATGCATACTCTGTACCCTCAAAATTTCACTTTTAAGCACTTACTATTTATGAAGTATACCTTTGCCAGAAAGCAGGGTGTTGTAATCTACACTTGCCAGATCTTTTCTGTTACCAACAAAATTGGCCTTTCTCCAATTCAGAATCCGAATCCAAAGACCAGACTTACTCTTTTCCATAATTGCATTTTTCATAATGGTATTATGATTATTAGATGCAAATATTCCCGTACACAAATTTCTGTCTCCTTTCCTGTCTCATTCCCTAATAGGAGATCTCGGATTGCACTCTCTCTAGTTGGGACTTCTCTGTATTGATTAAGAAAACTTTCCTGAACACATTTGACAAATTCTTTCCCATCCAGCCCTTTTACAGTATAGGATTCCCAGTCAATATAAAGCTATAAGATAAAGGAGCAGAATTAGACCATTTGCCCATCAAGTCTGCTCCACCATTTCATCACAACTGATCCAATTTCTCCTCAGCACCAATCTCCTGTCTTCTCCTCATATCCCTTCATGCCCAGACCAATCAGGAATCTATCCTAAATATATATAAAGACTTGGCTTCCACAGTTGCCTGTGGGAAAGAATTCCATAGATTCACCACTCTCTGGCTAAAGAAATTTCTCCTCATCTCTGTTTTAAAAGGACATCCCGCTATTTTGAGTCTGTGTCCTCTGGTCTTGGATTCTCCCATCACAGGAAACATCCTCTTCACATCCACCCTATCAAGGCCTTTCACCATTTGATAGGTTTCAATAAGGTCACCCCTCATTCTTCTGAATTCTAATGAATACAGGTCCAGAGCCATCAAACGCTCTTCATATGACAAGCTGTTCAATCCTGGAATCATTTTCGTGAACCTCCTTAGAACCCTCTGCAGTCTAAGACAAGGAGCCCAAAGCTGCTTATAATACTCCAAGTGAGGCTTCACCAGTGCTTTATAAAGCCTCAACATTACACCCTTGCTTTTATATTCTAGTCCTCTAGAAATGAATGCTAACATCGCATTTGCCTTCCACACCACAGACTCAACCTGCAAATTAACCTTTAGGGAATCCTGCACAAGGACTCCCAAGTCCCTTTGTACCTCAGTGTTTTATGTATTTCTCTCCATTTAGAAAATAGTCATCCCTTTCATTTCTTCTACCAAAGTGCATGATCATACACATCCTGACACTATTCCATCTGCCACTTCTTTGCTTAATCTCCTAATCTGCCTAAGTCCTTCTGTGGCCTCTCTACTTCCTCAAAGCTACCAGCCCCTCCACCTATCTTCATATCACCTGCAAACTTTGCAACAAAGCCGTCAATTCCATCATCCAAATCGTTGACGTATAACGTAAAGAGAACCGGTCCCAACACAGACCATTGTGGAGCACGACGTCACCAACAGCCAGCTAGAAAACGCTCCCTTTATTCTCAGTCTTTGCCTCGGCTACTGCCTTATCCATGCTAGAATCTTTCCTGTAATACCATGGGCTCATAGCTTGTTAAGCAGCCTCATGTCAGGCACCTTGTCAAAGACCCTCTGAAAACCTAAGTATACAACATCAACCGATATGTGGAAAATTAAAAATAATCACCTACTCTCACAGACTTGTTTCTTGCAAAAGTCTGTGATCTTTCTACAGATTTGCTCCTCTAAATCTTGAGGGCTGTTTATATTATAATCCTATTAAGGTGGGCATGCCTTTCCTATTCCTCACTTCTACCCATAAACCCTCAGTTGATGAGCCCACCAATCTGCCCTGTCTGAGCACTGCTGTGACATTTTCCCTGACTATAATGCCACCCCTTGTTCTTTAAACCCTGCCACTCTGTTGCATCTAAAGCAACAGAACCCCAGAACATTGAGCTGCCAGTCCTGCCCCTCCTGCCCCTCCTGCAACCAAGTTGTATTAATGGCTACAATGTCATAATTCTACATACATACTGATCCATGCCTTAAGCTCATCTCATTCACCTTTCCTACAATATACCTTGCATTGAAATATACGCAGCTCGGAACATTAGTCCCACTGTGCTCAAACTTTTGAATTTTCTTACCTTTTTGCGTAGGCTTAACAATGTCTTTCTCCACAACCTTTCCACGATCTGTTCTGGCACTCTGGCTACCATCGCCTGCAACTCTTGTTTAAACCCCACCATGCAGCATTAACAAACCTTCCTGCTAGGAAATTAGTCCCCCTTGAGGTCAAGTACAAAACATTCCTTCTGTACATGTCTCACGTTCCTTGAAAGAAAGCCCAATGATCCAAAAATCTGAAGCCCTCCCTCCTACACCAACTCCTTAGCCATGTGTTAAACTGTATGATCTCCCTGTTTCTGGCCTCACTAGCACACGGCACGGATAGCAGTCTTGAGGTCCTGTCCTTTAACTTGGCACCTAACTCCCTGAACTCACTTGGTAGCACCTCGTCACCCTGCCTACTCATATAATTGGTACTGACGTGAACCATGACCTCTGGCTGCTTGTCATCACACTTAAGAATGCTGTGGACTCGATCAAGGTGTCCACCGACCCTGACACCCGGGAGGCAACAAACCGTTTGGGAATCTTGTTTTTGTCCACAGGACCTCCTTTCTGTTTCTATAACTAACAAACCCCCTATCACTACAGCTCATCTCTCATCTCTTCTCCCCCTACCTTTCCCCCGAGCCACTTAGACGTACTCTGAGCCAGAGACCTGCCCACTGCAGCTTCTCCCTGGTAGGTTGTCCCTCCAACAGTATCCAAATCAGTATACTTATTATTGAGGGGAATGGTCACAGGGATACTCTGCACTGGCTGCCTATTCCCTTTCTCTGCTGACAGTCACCCAGGCACCTGCCCCTGCAGCTTAGGGGTGACAACCTCTCTGCAGATCCTTTCTCTCACCTTCTCATTCTCCCGTGCGAGCCGAAGGTCATCAAGCTGCAGCTCCAGTTCCCTAACACAGTCTCTTAAGGAGCTGCAACTCAGTGCACTTCATGTAGATGTAGTTATCACGGAGACTGGAGGTCTCCCAAAGTCCCCACATCTCACACGAGGAACATACCACTAACTCTGTACACGTTCTCAGTACACCAGCTATGTACTAACAGAAAAAAACACTTACTGGAAAGTTACTTGGAGTCTGAATCTGTGCCTTTTCTCACCGAAGCCTGTTGAGCCAAAGCCAGACCACTCTAACCCTGCCTCGCTCCAACAATGGCCACTCTACCTACATCTCTTGATAGGCTAAAACAGTGACTCTATGCTGATGACAGTTGTAGTTATCAAATTGCTCCCACCCTGCAAGATGTCACTCTCTCCCTCACTACCTCAAACAGTGACTCACTCCCGACGAGACTTGGCTTGCTCTCAATGAGAAGGTTTGACGTGTTGTGTATTCAGAGATGCTCTTCTGCACACCCCTCTTGTAATGCATGGTTATCTGAGTTCCTGTCACCTTCCTGTCAGCTTGAACCAGACTGGCCATTCTCCTCTGACCTTCCTCAATAACAAGACGTTTTTGCCCACAGAACTGCCACTCACTGGATTTTTTTGTTTTTCGCATCTTTTTTTGTGGTGTGTAAAAATCCAAGTAGTTCAAAGTTTCTGAGATACTCAAATCACCCAGTCTGGCACCAACAATCATCCCACGGTCAAAGTCAGTTGGATCACACTTCTTCCCCATTCTGATGTTTGGTCTGATCAACAACTAAATCTCTTGACCATGTCTGCATGCTTTTATGCATTGAGTTACGGCCACATGATTGACTGATGAGATATTTGCATTAATGATCAGGTGCACTTAATATTTGTTGTATACTTTAATAATAAATTTACTTTGAACTTTGAAGGTGTTAAAGATGCAGACTTTTAAAATGCAGAGAAGTTCCAGAGCTTCGGTGTCTCCGCAACTGAAAGAGACAATCAGTTTTAGAGAAAATTGGTTCTCATTCAACTGAGATCAGAACGAGGTGTGATCCATTTTTTGGTGACGGACACTGCCGATCCTCTTTTGGTGATGGACGCCATCGATGCTCTGTAACAAAAATAATGCAATCTTCTTTCTGTGTCCTTCTAGAAATATTATTTCCATACATCTATTTGGAAGCAAATCACATGCGGACTGTTGTATTGAACTTGGGTTTAATTAGCAGAGTTGTGTTAGAATTGCAGATGGTGAGGATTAATTGCGCCTTGAGGGAAGATATGGACTAGAGGTCTCCATAGACCTGAGATGTTGCCGAAAGCTTCCACTGGGCTCCACAGCCCAGACGTGGTAGTTTTACAGCAGCTCTGTGATAGTTCAAGCTTCCTCCTTCTCCTATCCGTGTAATCTCAAATCATTACTAAAATTATTGACGTACAGAATAAGGACTCTTCTCCTTTAGTCCATCAGCCCTACTTGGACACAGGCCACCAACACCAGCTCACCAGAATCTTCTGCCCTGGGCCCATCTGTCATTTATTCAAGCTGCAGCCCCTTGAAGACCCCCTTCTCCCAGGAATGAGATCTTTGGAGTTTCTGTTGGCATTTCTGTAGCTCTTGGGTGTTGCGAGCCCCATTCCTGACTCTCCTCCTTTCACAGCTGGGCTTGGGACCATCCACGGCAGAGTTAACAGAAACTCAATCTCACAAAATTCATGTGGGAAAAGTTAACTGTGAAAGAAACATATATTTGAGTCTTGTAATTCAAGCTGAAGTTGTAAGAGAATGAACCATGTTATAAGAAGGATCTGTGTAACTTGTGTTATCGTCGATGTGTCTACCCCCAAGTCTGTAGATGCTCAGTGAAGAGTATCCTAACTGGTTGCATGACAGCCTGGCATGGAAGCACAAATGCCCAGGAACAGAGAAGTCAAAAAGAATCAAGGCATCATGGTAGTATAGCAGTTACTGTGATTCTGTTTGCACCTTGGGGGATCGGAGTTCAGGGTTCAGTTTTGATGCTGCCTGTAAGGAGTTTGTACATTCCTTCCCGTGAGCACGTGGATTTCCTCCCGCCGTCCAGAGGTGTACTGCTTAGTAGGTTAATTGGTCATCGTAAATTTTCCTGTGATGAGGCTAGGGTTTTGGGAAGAGTGACTCGTTAGGCCAGAAGGGCCTGTTTCGTGCTGTGTCCTAAATAAATAAAATAGCGTATCTCCTGAAAGTGGTAGATACAACCCAGTCCATCACAGGCAAACACGAGGAATTCTGCAGATGCTGGAAATTCAAGCAACACACATCAAAGTTGCTGGTGAACGTAGCAGGCCAGGCAACATCTCTAGGAAGAGGTACAAAGGGTCTCGGCCCAAAACGTCGACTGTACCTCTTCCTAGAGATGCTGCCTGGCCTGCTGCATTCGCCAGCAACTTTGATGTGTGTCCATCACAGGCAAAGCTCTTTGGCTGATTTTCCTCTTCTCTCTGCAGGGTATCAACCCAAAAAGCATCACTGTCTCTCCACCCACTACTCGTGCAGTTGCTGCTCAACGCACTGAGTTCCTCCAGCAGTTCATATTTGCCCCAGCGTCCTGCATCAGCTGTCTCGTCTCCAATTTACCTGAACCTCGTCTCCTCTCCCCTCTCCTCTCTCTCTGGCTCTGTAAACCCCTCCACCTTTTACCCCAACCTTGCTCACCATCCACGACTGAGTTATAGGGAAGCGTGAATCAGTTAGGACCTTATTCTCTGGAGCATAGGAGACTGAGGGGAGATTTGATAGAGGTATACATAATTATGAGGGATATAAATAGGGTAAATGTGAGCTGTCTTTTTCCACGGAGGTTGGGTGAGACTAGAACTAAAGGTCATGGGTTAAGGGTGAAAGGTGAGATATTTAAGAGGAACCTGAGGGGGAATCTTCACTCAGCGTGGTGTGAGCGTAGAGCGAGTTTCCGGCAGCAGTGGTGGATGCAGGTTTGATTTCAACATTTAAAAGAAGTTTAGATACATAGATAGATAGGAGGGATTATGAAGGGTTGTGGTCCAGGTGCAGGTCAATAGGAATAGGCAGAATAACAGTTCAGCACAGACTAGCAACACACATCAAAGTTGCTGGTGAACGCAGCAGGCCAGGCCGCATCTCTAGGAATAGGTACAGTCGACGTTTCAGGCCGAGACCCTTCGTCAGGACTAACTGAAGGAAGAGTTAGTAAGAGATTTGAAAGTGGGAGGGGGAGGGGGAGATCCAAAATGATAGGAGAAGACAGGAGGGGGAGGGGTGGAGCCGGGAGCTGGAAAGGTGATTGCCAAAAGGGATATGAGAGGATCATGGGACAGGAGGCCCAGAGAGAAAGACAAGGGGGCAGGGGCAAAACCCAGAGGATGGGCAAGGGGTATAGTCAGAGGGACAGAGAGAGAAAAAGGAGAGAGAGAGAGAGAATGGGTATATAGAAATAATTAACAGATGGGGTACGAGGGGGAGGTGGGGCATTAGCGGAAGTTAGAGAAGTCAATGTTCATGCCATCAGGTTGGAGGCTACCCAAACGGAATATAAGGTGTTGTTCCTCCAACCTGAGTGTGGCTTCATCTTTACAGTAGAGGAGGCCGTGGATAGACATGCCAGAATGGGAATGGGCACAGCCTCCTCTACTGTAAAGATGAAGCCACACTCAGGTTGGAGGAACAACACCTTATATTCCGTCTGGGTAGCCTCCAACCTGATGACATGAACATTGACTTCTCTAACTTCCGCTAATGCCCCACCTCCCCCTCGTACCCCATCTGTTATTTATTTTTATACACACATTCTTTCTCTCTCTCTCCTTTTTCTCCCTCTGTCCCTCTGACTATATCCCTTGCCCATCCTCTGGGTTCCCCCCCCCCCCACTTTTCTTTCTCCCTGGGCCTCCTGTCCCATGATCCTCTCATATCCCTTTTGCCTATCACCTGTCCAGCTCTTGGCTCCATCCCTCCCCCTCCTGTCTTTTCCTATCATTTTGGATCTCCTCCTCCCCCTCCCACTTTCAAATCTCTTACTAGCTCTTCCTTCAGTTAGTCCTGACGAAGGGTCTCGGCCTGAAACGTCGACTGTACCTCTTCCTAGAGATGCTGCCTGGCCTGCTGCGTTCACTAGCAACTTTGACGTGTGTTGCTTGATTTCCAGCATCTGCAGAATTCCTGTTGTCAGCACAGACTAGATGGGCTGAAGGGCATTTTCTTTGCTGTCGTGCTCTACGACTCTAAGATGGGATCATCTTTGTCTCGTACATTGAAGTGCCTTCCTGAGCCCTTATCTCAATAAGGAACCACGCTAGCCTTTCGCTAACTGCTCGAACGTTCCCCATGGTGCTGACCGCAGACTGCCTGATTTGATTGCTAAAGGCTTTGTATCTTACTGTAAGTGCGTGACTCTGTGCTAGGTATTGTTTGACGTTCCTTAATACATTTCCCTCAACGTTAAGGCTGGTGGCATTATTTCGGTTTCGGTTTTTAGATATTGCTGCGACTCCTGAGGTGATGAAAAGGGAGAGAGGTCTGCAGAGGGTGGAGGGCCACTTCAAGGGGTGATGTTGAATGGATTGTGGTGTGCTGTGGGCTTCCTAATGTAGGAAGGTGAGTCAAATTGTGAGCTATGGTACCGCTTATTATAATTTTCCACCAATCTACTGTTGAGAGAATTTATTAAGATTCAAGATTCGAATTTATTTATCACACACACAGTGAAATATTTCATTTGTGTTAATAACCAACACCCGGGGATGAGTCGGGGCAGCCCACAAGTGTCTCCGCACATTCCGACACCAACGTAGCATTCCCACAATGCTCGGCAGAACAACACAGAACATAACAAGCAACAAAACAACAACAGCAAAACAAGCCCCTTTTCTCCCTTCCACACACATCTGTACATCTCTGTATGTCCTATCTATCACTCCCTCAGCCTCCCGGAAGAACCGCTCTCATCTAGTTCCAGATCCAGCCCCTTAGCGCGCATTGCTGGAAGCTGCAGCTGGGTGCGCTTCTTCGCAGATGTAGTTGTCAGGGTCACTGGAGGTCTCCCTGCCTTCCCACATCCCACAGGAGGAGCATTCCACTATCCTGCCTGGCATCCCTACTGTTCTAACTAAAGTGTGGGAGTGGGAGTGGAGAACTCTACCTACAGCTTTTTTTTGGCTTCTGTAGTACTGTAGTAATTTTATGTGTTGCACTGTTCTGCTGCAAAAAAAAACAAATTTCCTGACACATGTGAGTGATGATAAACCTGATTCTGATATGGGTCTCTGTTGTGGACTGAGAGTGGGAACGGGGCAGGGAGAGGGGAATCATGTTTGAGAAAAATGGAAGGGAGAGGGGAGCGAGCAGGAAGCACCAGGGAGACATTCTGTAATGATTAATAAACCAGTCGTTTGGAATTATGTAACCTTGTCTGGTGTCTCAGGGCTGGGTGTGCATGCATCCATGCCACCCCCTGCTCCTGGCACACGTTCTCTGCCAACCTGTGGTGCTCCACCCTCATCATTCCAAAATCTTTTGCTCCTACCAGATTTACAAATTGTTCTCCGCACCATGTTGACAATACTGTACTGTGCAAAAGTCTCAGGCGCCCTAGGAGGGGTGGCATAGTACTCAATCTTATTCATATCAAGAAATGCAATACAATTTATGAAAACTGTCCATAAATAAAGACTGACAAAGAACGAACCACTGTGCAAAAGCTGCAATGTGTATTTAAGAGGTAACAGCAGAAATGAGCCAGGTGAACAGGCTTAGAGCCTGTTTCAGGAAAAGGATGTTTAAACTCTTGTAAAAAGCTAAGATAGTGCTGTAGTGTAATGGTTAACACTAATCCAAGAGCTCTTGAAGTATGTCGTAAACACAAAATACTCTGCAGATGCTGGGGTCAAAGGGTCCTGACGAAGGGTTCCGGGCCACAACGTTGACTGATCGTTTTTCATGGATGCTGCCCGACCTGTTGAGTTCCTCCAGCGTCTTGAAGTATGTCACTCAGTTACAATCTTTAATTCTGTTTTCTTGCAGGATTTTTAACTGTGGCCGAGGGATTTCTTTGAATAATGTTCAGGAGCAGAATTGTATGTTGGATTCAAGCTGGCAGTGTGGATGCTTTCAGGATCCAGATGTGAGTAGTTCTTTTCCCCGCATTGCCTGTGTATGCACAGAGTTTTCTGTAAACCCCAACACGGTTTCTTCTTAATGGCTGCAGAGTTTAGAAAAATGAGGTAGGATTATATTGAAACATTGATCTAAGAAGGCATGACTGGGTAGAGGTTGATATCTCCCATGAGGAAACAATGAATTGAATAGAACTTTATTCTTATTGCTCAGGACAATGAGATTGCAGTACCACTCCAGTCTATGCAAAATAGATATTTACAATACATGCAGTATGGCTTAATTTTTTTTTAAAAATCCCATATTTATATGCAGTAAGTGACTTCAATAGTCCATAACACTCACAGGCCACCAGCAAGCTGGGACGTCGCATTATTCAGCTGTACAACAGCCCTTGGGTAGAAGCTGTTTCTCAGTGTTAGTGTCTTGGCTAAGATGTTTCTGTATCTCCTACCAGATGGCAGGAGATTGAACAGACAGTGTCTGAGATGGATCTTTAATGATGTTACGAGCACGCCATAGGCGTCAAGAGTTGTACATTGTCTCCAGGTCCAGTAGTTGAGTCCCCAGTGGTGTGCTGAGTGTCCTATTCACCCGTTGGAGTGCTTTGCGATCTGTCTTGCTGCAGCTAGAGTCCCACACTGTCACCCCGTATGGTAGTATGCTCTCTGTCACACACTGATAAAAGTTGGCCAGCAGTTTTTTGGTCAGATTAGCTCTCCTTAAGCACCTCAGGTAGTATAGTCGCTGTTGTGCCTTCCCTACTATTGAGGTGCGTTGACCAACCAAGGAAGCCCCTCGGTGATGTTCATCCCCTAAAACTTCCGCTACCTCACCATTTATGAACAGCGGGGCTTGTCCGGGACCTCTTGCCTTCCTGAAATCAATTATAATTTCTTTTGTCGTCTTGATGTTGAGTGATTGGTTATGGTTCCTGCACCAAACGGACAGTTTGTACACCTCTCTATATGTAGATTCGATATTGTTTATAATTAAGGCAATCACAGTGTGTTGTCTGCAAACTTGGGAGAGTCTGGGACTGCCAGACTGGGTAACAGCTTCTTCCCCCAGGCTGTGAGACTAATGAACACCCTTCCACCACTGAGGTCTCACACTAGGACAGTGATCTGTTTACTGTTTATCTGTGCTCTGCACTACATGCACTTTGAATTATATTTTATTAAATTATTTGTGATAATATTTTGGTTTGTATGCTGTGTGTGATAAATGTTGCATGGGTACACTGTGGTCCGGAGGAATGTTGCTTACTTTGCTTGTGTATAGTCAGATGATAATAAACTTGATTTTGAACTTGAGAGTGAGACTGACAAGGCAACACAGCAGTCATGTAAAAACTGAGGCACCAGGGAATTTTGCCTTGCAGGAAATGGTGAATCTCTGGAGTTCTCTGGCCCTGAGGGTTGTGGAGACTGCATCAATGGGAGGTTGAAAGAGGTGATAGATAAATGTTTGAAAGTCTGAGGAAATGAGCACTTTGGCACAGTAGAATATGAGCTAAGGTCAGGATCAAAGAGCAGCCTTGGTCATGTTCAAACTTCAAAGTATATGTATGTCACTATATACAACCATGAGATTCATTTTCTTGCAAGCATTCACTGTAAATTCAAAGAAAACAAAAACAGCAAACAAAATAATGTTAATAATAATAGCAGCAAATAAATAATATCGCTATGATGATTGTACGTTCTAGTATCAATTGTTTGGTGACAATAAAATATAAAGTATAATAATAACAAAAAAAAAGCAATAAAGATTGAGAACACGAGTTGCAAGGTCCCTGAGGGTGAGTCCATGGGTTGTGAGAACAGTTTTGTATTGGTGTGAGTGCAGTTGAATGAAGTTATCTCCTTGCCTTGGTTTAATAATGGGATAGGTTTGAGGGTCTGAATACTTTATACTTCTACTTTATTGTCGCCAAACAATTGATACTAGAACGTACAATTATCACAGCGATATTTGATTCTGCGCTTTCCGCTACCTGGATTACAAATATTAAATATTAAAAATAGTAAATATTAGTAAATATTAAAAAATTAAATTATAGATCATAAATAGAAAACAGAAAAATGTAAAGTAAGGTAGTGCAAAAAAAAACGTGAGGCAGGTCTGGATATTTGGAGGGTACGGCCCAGATCCGGGTCAGGATCCGTTCAGCAGTCTTATCACAGTTGGAAAGTAGCTGTTCCCAAACCTGGCCGTATGAGTCTTCAAGCTCCTGAGCCTTCTCCCGGAGGGAAGAGGGACGAAAAGTGTGTTGGCTGGGTGGGTCGTGTCCTTGATTATCCTGGCAGCACTGCTCCGACAGCATGTGGTGTAAAGTGAGTCCAAGGATGGAAGATTGGTTTGTGTGATGTGCTGCGCCGTGTTCACGATCTTCTGCAGCTTCTTTCTGTCTTGGACAGCACAACTTCCATACCAGATTGTGATGCACCCTAGAAGAATGCTTTCTACGGTGTATCTATAAAAATTAGTGAAGGTTTTAGGGGACAGGCCAAATTTCTTTAGTTTTCTCAGGAAGTAAAGGCGCTGGTGAGCCTTCTTGGCAGTGAACTCTGCATGACTGGACCAAGTCAGGTCATTTGTGATATTGACCCCGAGGAACTTAAAGCTTTTGACCTGTTCCACTTGTGCACCACTGATGTAAATTGGGTCGTGCGGTCCGCTACTCCTTCTGGAGTCAACAACCAATTCTTTCGTCTTGCTGATGTTGAGGGATAGGTTATTGTCTTCGCACCATGCCATCAGGTTCTTAATTTCCTCTCTGTACTCAAACTCATCATTACCCGAGATATGGCCTACAATTGTTGTGTCATCAGCAAACTTACATATTGAGTTTGATGGAAACTTGGCTACACAATCATGGGTGTACAGTCATGAATGGCCCATTTCTCCTATTTCCTTTTGCTTTTGTGATCTGTCCAAGCAAAGACTGTGTGCTTTGGGAAGGAGGGAGTTAGTGAAGCTCTCCTCAATAACCCCCGCCTCCAAGTGCATGAGCACATTCCAGCCTTGGATAAGGCTTTGCTTTTTGTTATTCCTGCATGAGATGTGGACATCAGTGGCAAGGTCAGCGTTTTTCACCCTCGAGAAGCTGAGCTTTTGCTGAGCCCATGTGGTGCAGTGTTGTCGGGATTTCAGTCCATGACCATGGAAAGCTGGTGGCTTGGGCATTTGTGGCCTTGCACAAGCGAGGCTGCCCCATGTTTTGTGGAAGAATGACCCAACTTGGACATCCAAAGAGGTGTGATGGTTGTCTGCTAGGCTGGTTATTCAATTAAATTTTTTCTGTTCTCAGTGTTCAATGCACTCATTACTGATGTCCTTAGATTCAGATTTATTTGTAATGTATGTATTGAAACAGACAATGACTTGTCATTTGCACTAACAACCAACACAGGCTAAGGTTGAGCTGGGGGCAGTCTGCGAATGCTATACATTCTGGCGCCAACATAGCATGCCCGCAATGTTCAGTAAGCCAAGCCCCTTTCCTCCTTCGCACCCACTCACAAAGACAAACCTCTAACCCCAGGCAGGCCGCCTTTGTCCTTTCAGAAGTCCTGCAGACATGCAGGGTGGGTGTTTCCACCTGTACCCTTCCCATTATACTCCCACCCACCCACCCACTGACCCTTGCTCTACTTCACCTGCTCCTGATCTCACTCCTTTCGGTCTCTGCTCGCCTCAGCAGCAGGTCATTGAGGACAGACCATCTGCTGCTGGACATCCTGACATACCAGACCTGCTGTGCCCAGCAGTTTTGGGGCTCCTGGTTGTTGCCTTGGGGTAAGGTAGGTGGGCAGACAGCAGTGTCCTCACCCTCTCTCCACTTCAGTGTGAGAGAATCTCCGGCTGAGATCCAGCCCCATCTATTCCTGAAATTCAAGTTCAAGTCTATTGTCATCTGACTGTACATGTCCGCAACTGAATGAAACAGCGATCCTCCAGTCCATACACAGCACATAAAACAAAATATTACCACAGTACTGCACAGCACAGGTAAACAGTAAACAGCTCGGTGTCCTGGTGACGAGACGTCGGTGGAGACAGGGTATTCATTCGTCTCACAGGCTGAGGCTTCTTAGCTGTTACCCAGTCTGACAGTCCTAGTCCCAGTGCTCCTGTACCTCCTTCCTGATGACAGGGATTCAAAGAGATTGTGGGATGGGTGGTGGAGATCCTCAACAATGCTCTCCAAGCCTTTTGTCCACAATGCCCCATAAATGTCTCAAATCCAATCAGAATCAGCATTAATATCAGTGGCATATGTAGTGAAGTTGGTGGGGGGGGGGGGGTGGTGGTGAAGACCCCAGTGACTTTCTCCACACTTTTTTATTGTCTTCTGTCTGTAATCTGTAGTAGGGATTGGCATCCGACCTGTTCGGTTGGATTGGGAACTCAGCTGCTGGGTAAATAGTGCTGCTGTGCCTGTGTAAATCTGTCCTTGAACACTGACAGTCACAGCCATTTATATCTGCATCTGAAGTGGTGACCGTGCAGTTCATGAAGTAAGTGAAGCAGACGCTTGGCTTATTGTCCCATACACGGTCAGTCACGGTATTGATTTCAAATTCTGTTTCTAAATAAACCGCTGAGGCTTTCCCCAGGTTTTCTGTCCTAGTTACTGCTCTCGTCAGTGTCTGTCCTGTCTTTTTTAAGTAAAAGAGTATTCACCAACACAACGTTAAAAGCAGTCGCTTTCCCCAAGCAGTAAGGCTGATCAACACCTCCACACCCCCAAACACCACTACTTTATCGTTTCCTGTCAGAGTCACATTATTTACCGACACTGCTGTGCTTGATGTCACTTTGTGGACATGCAATCAATCTATGTATACAGGCTATCTTATGTATTTATATTTATTGTGTTTTTTTAATTATCGTGTTCTTTATCTTATTGTGTTTTTTGTGGTGCGTCAGATCGGGTAACAATTATTTTGTTCTCCTTTACTCTTGTGTACTGGAAATGACTGAACAATCTAGAACAGTGAATCCAGTAATCAGGGCTTCATACACTATTTACAGGTTCAAATCAAACTACGATGATTATTGACAACACAATTTGATGAAGCTGGCGCATAATTTTAAGATGATTGGATGAAACTACGCAGGGTATCAGAGGTTAAATTCTTTACACAGAGAGCAGTGGGTGAGTGGATGCCCTGCCAGGGTGGAGGGTTGGTGGTAGAGGTAGAGACATTAGGCATACTTAAGAGACTCTGAGATGGGCACATGGAGGGCTATGCAGGAGGGAAGGGTTAGATTGATCTTGGAGTAGGTTAAACATTGACACAAATTGTGGGCCAAATGACCTGTAGTGTGCTGTAATGTTCCATGTCCTGTGTCCTAACGCACTCGAGCCCCAATGTCTGTACCAGTGATGCATTAGGATCACCTCTATCTGAGCAACGGTACAGTAGTGCCACATCATGGGTTTTGGTGAGGGCCACGTGCCCTTGTGAAGGGTGGACTTTAAAGATTAGCTGGCAGGCCGCAATAGCACATTCAGTGCAAAGGTGTTTATTGGGTGTCAGAGGTATAAACAAAATAGAAAAAATGTAAAAATATTTGGCAGAGAGTTCTGTGCACACAGCTCTCTCGACCTCTGACATCCCCCCCATCCCCTATGCCTTCCTGCAAACACCTTAAAATGTGAGCAGTGGAGACCAAGACCAGGGATCCCAATCTTCAAATATTTTTTAAAATTGGGAATCAGCATGGAGTTGGCCCTTCGAGTCACACCGCCCAACGATCACCGGATTTAATCCTAGCCTTATCACGGGACACTTTACAATGACCAATTACCCTACCAGCCAGTATGTCTTTGGACTGTGGGAGGAAACTGGAGCACCCGGAGAAAACACACACGATCATGGGGAGAACGTACAAACTCCTTACAGGCAGTGGGAGAATTGAACCCGGGTTGCTGGTACTGTAAAGCGTTGTGCTAACCACTATGCTACTGTGCTGCCCCACCTGGGTCACGTTATTCAGTACAGATAGACCACACAACATAGGAGCAGAATTAGGCCATTTGGCCCATCGAGTCTGCTCCACTTTTCAATCATGGCTGATTTATTATCCCTCTCCATCCCATTCTCCTACCTTCTCCCCATAACCTTTGACACTCTGACTAATCAAGAACTGATCAATCTCCATTTTAAATAGGCTGAATGACTTGGCCTCCACAGCCATCTGTGGCAATGAATTCCATAGATTCACCATCCTCGGCCTAAAGAAATTCCTTATCTCTGTTCTAAAGGGATGTCCCTCTATTCTGAGGCTGTGGCTTCTGGTCCTACATTCTCTCATGATTGAAAATGTCCTCTCCACATCCATTCTATCTAGGCCTTCCAATATTTAATGAGTTTTGGTAAAATCCCCTCCTTGTTCTTCTAAACTACAGCGAGTACAACCCTGGAGTAATCAAACGCTCCTCGTATGTAAACCCTTTCAGGGGATCATTATTGTGAACTTCTGGACTCTTTCCAATGCCATTTCTTAGATAAGCGGCCCAAAACTGCTTACGATACTCCAAGTACAGTCTGAGCAAGGCCTTGTAAAGCCTCAGCATTACATGCTTCCATTTACAGTGTGTACAGTATTTACGGTGCAGAGTACATCAGCCAGAAATCTTGTTAACATTAATAAAAAACATGAGTTTCTGCAGATGCTTGAAAGTGCTGAAGGAACTCAGACAGCATCTATCGAGGGGAATCAACAGCCAGTGTTTTTGGCTGAGGTGCACAGTCCTGATGAAGGATCTTGGCCCAAAGTGCCTTCTGTTTACCCAATGACTTAGCCTTGTGCAATGAATTCCAGATTCACCATCCCCTGGCTAAAGAAATTCCTCCTCATCTCAGTTCCAAATGGACGTCCCTCTATTCTGAGGCTGTGACAAGTAATGTGTATCTGGAGGAGGTAGGTGAGGGGAAAGTATTGACCTGAGAGGAGAGCTCCTCTGCTCGGCATACATTCCCTCAAAGAGAGAATTTGTAGAGTGCTTACGAGATGGCTTTTTAGAGCAACTTGTGGTGGAGCTCACTAGGGAAAAGGCAATTCTGGATTGGGTGATTAGGGGGCTTAAGGTAAAACAGCGGTCCCCAACCACCGGGCCGAGGACCGGTACCGGGCCACGAGGAAGCGATATGATTTGGTCAGCTGCACCTTTCCTCATTCCCTGTCACGGCCACTGATCAGCTATTACGCATGCGAGGTCATGACCCGCGCGTCATCCGTGTCAGGGTGGGAAGGCGATCAACTCCTCGGGCTTGCAAATGACGACGGGCTGAAAAGTATGCTTGACATAACATCTCTGCCGGCACTTTGGATCAAAGTCAAGGCTAAATATCCTGAGATAGCCACGAAAGCACTGAAAACGTTGCTTTCATTTCCAAAATTTTTCTGCGAAGCGGAGTTTTCTGCAATGAATGCAACGAAAACTAAACTGCGGAATAGACTGGACATCAGGAACCCCCTTCGAGTATCGATGTCTCCCATCACCCCTTGATAGGACGGTGTTGTTGCAGGGAAACAAGCCCAGGGCTCCCACTGATTCAGCGATATTGGTGTGTTGCAATAATTTTATATATTCATACGGGGAAAATATGTGCTGTGCGTTTAATATCCAAATATTACTTAAAATGTTATGATGCTATTGACTTATAAGTGACCTATATAACCATATAACAA